>NC_089822.1:112235851-112538881 GCF_035046505.1 Tiliqua scincoides
ACTGATTTCTGGTCACTTGGGCATAGTGACTTCTTGCTTCATTGAAACAGCCCTGTGGGTGTGTATTGAAACCATCTCACGCCATTCAGAGGCTGATTCAAGTTTGCAGGACATCTCTCATAAACTGTGTCTTTAGATTTTGCAGTCTGTTGGTATTCTTCCAACATGCCTGACCTTTTCAGTCTTCCCTGCTATTCTTTTGCTTATCATGTGCTTGGTGAAGTATTCTGCAGAAGTTGCAAGGTGGCTGTGTTTGTCTTTGTTACTTTTGGTTGATCCTAAATAAAGTATCAGGTTTGCGCAAATGATACTTTAATTCTCCCTCCCCCCATAGGATAATAGATGTGTGTCTGTTCTCACAGGTGCACACATGTCCTGGTCTTTCCCCTTGCTTCTGAGGCAGTTTTCCTCATCATGTGGGGAGGCAGTTCATCTGAGCCAGCCCTGGGCACAGATTTGCTGAAACTCTTTTTAAAATATGCAGTTACTTCTTCGATGCAATTAGGGAAATTAACCAGGAAGTAAGAAGGGAGGATGTGTGCACTATGAGTACACAGGTCTGTTATTGTGTGTGGGGACAGTTCAAGCGGGGGGTGGGTACTAATGTATAATTTGAACTGTCACGTTACCTGTCTTTGGACTGTGGATTTTTCAAAGTCCTGGCTCATTTAGCAAGGAAATAGAAACTCTCTGTAAGTCTGTATACACCCCAGTATAGCATCTTTTACAGTAGCTGTTTGGTGGTGTCTGTTTTGTGTCTTTTTTTAGGCTGTGAACCCCTTGAGGAACCACTGTCCTTTTGCTACATAAATCACTTGGAAAACTTTTTTGTTGAAGAGTGGATTTTCCTCCCAAGGAGTTGGGAACTTTGTGCCCCAAATCTGTTGCCACTTTTGTTTACATCCTGATCTAAGATCAGCCCCATAACCCACATGGAAACTCTTGCCAATTCATCATCTCCCAGCCTGATCCTTACTAATCCATAACTGCCTATTAGAGCAGTGTTTCTCAAACTGTGGGTTGGGACCCACTAGATGGGTCGTGAGCCAATTTCATGTAGGTCCCCATTCATTTCAATATTTTATTTTTAATATATTAGATTTTTCCCGAATGCAGTCACATACTATGCAGACATGGTATGTGATTGCATTTGGGGAAATGTTACAGACCTGTACTTTTAACAAGCTACTATGTAGATGTTTTTAACAATGATAGTAAATGGGACTTACTCCTGGGTTAGTGTGGATAGGATTGTTTACAATTATCTTGCTTGACGATGTCACTTCCAGTCATGACATCACTTCCTGACAGATTCTCATTCTAAAAAGTGGGTCTCGGTGCTAAACGTGTGAGAACCACTGCATTAGAGGAATTAGACTGCAGTACTATTCACACTTATGTGGGTTCAAGTCCCTCTGAGTTAAAGAGGATTTATTTCTGGGAATACATACCTAGAACTGTGCTGATGGCAAGATAATTTTAACTGCGGAAAATGCGATCTCCCCCTCTCATTGTGTCCTACATTTCAGTTATTTTTGCTCCATATGATTTCTAATTTAGAGAATTTAATTTTTTATGTATTTGTTTAATTTATTAGAGAAATTTAATTTAATTTCCCTTCCCTTTCCACTTGGCTTCCAAGTGCATAAAATCAAGATCAGTAGGATGCATTAGTCAGGGTGACCAGATACAATGGAGGATATTGTATCTTTGCCTTAGTTTAACCATTGTATAGAAGAGGGAGTTTTGGCAGGTGCAGCTTTTCAAACCGTTCCATGTGGTTAAATGTATAGGCACTCTGTTGTCCATTGTATCTGGTCACCCTGTATTAGTGTGCTTTGCTACTACCCGTTAGTAACACACATTTGTGTGTTTTGATATTCATAATCAGGGCACTTTTGTACATTACATGGAAAAACTCAGACTTGCCACGAAGGGGGTGATGGGACTATTGAAAGAACAGCAAGGACAAGCAACAGGAGGAGCTGAATTCTCCCCATATGGAGAATGGGAGAATTGCACTTTTCTACCTATTCTTGCTGTTTTTTCTCAGTGGGGCTCCTTAACTGGAAGCAGCCTCTGCCAGGAGAAAAATAGTTGGCATGCATCAACAGTTCTAAGGTAAAAACTGCAGGCAGAATTAGAGCTTAGTGAGCTCTCCCCTGCCAACACCCCACGCTGTGCTTTCAGTCACCTTCCCTTGATTTCTATAAATTTGGCAGAATCTGAAATGGGTCTGATGCCATCAAATTTAATTTGCCCTGGAACATCAGGTTTCCTAACAAGCATACCTGTACGGTACATGTGTTTACAAACACATGTTCACATCGAACAATGCAATGTATGTTTTGAATGTACACCAAACAAATGTATTGTATGAATGGACATTGCCAGTGGTCCAACAGTGGGTTTTCCATATTCTTTAAATACGTGTGCTAATGGGCAAAAGGAGATTCTGTGTAATGATCTACAAGGCTGTTGTTATTCCAAATCAATCAAGAGAGATGAAGGACATGATCTTGTGAAACCTATGCAAGTATGAGGTGGATATATTGGGGGGGTATGTTTATGGGTAATTTTGCTTGGAAATCCCACTGGCCAAGATGAATGGGGAAGCAGAGAACCCATGACAAGACAGAACTGGCCCTGGAGCAGTGAGGGAGGAGGTGACCAAGTACAGGCAGTATCAAAGAGCCTTTGTGTGTGCAGAGCGGGAATCCTGTCGCCATGACCCACCCAGCTAGTGACTCACTGGCACATTGCTGGGGCCTGACTCACCAACAGGCAATCCTTCCTCCCCCCACTGTGCCTTCCTGTGGGGGACCCAATGCCAGCAGCCACTGCAGCTGAACTGGGAAAACAGGGTGGGGGAAGCAGGTGCTTGCACCACACGCACACACATGCATATCCATCAGATACCTTTAGAGAACCCTTGATGAGAGAGGCAAGCAGGCAAGTAAATACACACACCCAGCTCTGGGATAGAGGGGAAGGATGAGGCAACACACATAACAGAGTCAGCCTAGAAGAGCTGTGCACATAACAACAGGAACACACAGCACAACAATCCTGGGGAGGTAAGATGTGCGCAATGAGAGAGGCATGCATAAGACTGAAGTGTTTTCATTCCTCGTATGCCAGGTCAAATCCAGCCCTACCAAAGCAGTATGGTCCCTTTTCCCTCCTGACTCGGCTTTCGCCCAGGGCCTTTCCAGACTATGAATCATTATGCTGGATCCCATGGCTTTGATCAGCTGCTTTACTCACACAAGCCCTCCCCCCTTTATGACTATTCAGTGCTTACACGCCTTCCTCTCCCTGACAAGGGGAGACCCTGGGAAAACCCCATTTTCACCTAGGCCGTGAGCTATGGGATTTGTATAGGCCTGATAACAAATGGATTTTTCTTGCCCCAAATGGCTCTCAAACTAAGGAGAGGCTTGTAAGTTATAACAGACTTCCACAGGAAGCTGACGAATCGGACAGAAGAGACTTGTAAGTCAGAAAGAGGCCTAGCTAGACGGAATGAACATATTGCTCCAATCTACTGTGGCACAGGGCATCACACTTGAGAAAATCTAGGTGTTATCAAGATCATAGCTCTGTGGCAGCTCTATGTTTCTTTTGCTGCCCTTCCCCTAAAATGTGTACTTTAATGCAGCATTTTTCAACGATTGTCCCCCACTTTGCATGGTCCATCTATTGGAAGTACAGGTGCACCCTATTTATCCACGGATTTTTTTATCTGGTTTGTCTCAACACAAATGGGGTGAGGGTACCGAAAGTCACACACACTGAAAGTTTGCCTCTTTGCCCTGCACTGGCATCTCGCTCCATTTCCAGGCAGCCCAAAACTCTGCAAAAAGGCTCTGCCTCGCCCAGGCAGGGAAATAGCCCTGGAGCCCTGGAAGAGGTTCTCCTTGCAAAGAACAGTAACATTCCTGGAGCCCCTGAACCAGCAAAGAGGCTGAAGAGGAGAAGGGGGGGCCTCTGTAGCCAGAACACGTGCAGCAAGGTGGAGCTTGCTTGCTTGCTTGCTTGCTTGCTCTCTCTCTCTCTCTCTCTCTCTCTCTCACTCACTCTCACACACACAGGGGCAGGTGTGGTAGCAACAGAGGGGATTGCTTTAAAAAAACCAGGGTGTGTTTGCTGAATTCCCCCCCCCCCATGGTGCAGACAATCACTGACACAAGCAACCCCCCCCCCCCACTGAGATGGTGCAGGCTATCACACAAGCAAGCCTTCCCAGTAAGCAAAGCATGTGATTTAGCCTACAATCCTCTTCACACTTTCCTGGGAGTAAGCCCCATTGACTACAATGGGGCTTACTTCTGAGTAGAAATGCATAGGGCTGGACTCTTAAAAGCTCAGCGGGACAGCTGGCAATGGGGAGGGCTGAGTACAGAGTGGCATGGAGGGGATTGATAACAGCTGCCTTAGTTTCCTTCCATCAGGAAGTGTCTGGCTGCAGTGAATTGCTAACTCTAAGGAATTTAGCAGAATGCATTTTTTGTTAATCACACCGAGTAATGGAACTAACGTGGATAAATAGGCTCCACCTGTATTTTCAAATAACAGCCAAAGTATATTAATTTATTGGAACAATAAGAAAAAGATAGCATTATGCTAATCACAAATGACTACTCTACTCTCTTTCCAAGGACTCCAAAATCCAGTCCCTCATCTGAAGCTTCACGCCTGGATATCAGATGGAACAGACTTCTCCTCTGACAGCAAATGCTATGGATTTTGTGGTAGTCCTCCTAACTCCTGGGCATTTCTAGTGACTTCTTAGTGGATTCTTCCACTGTGCTCTTGCTCAGAGTGACCTGCAGTTGCAGCACTTGACCAGTGGGAGGAGCTAGCCTGTGAGGTTTGATTGGGAGAAAAAGGGCAAAACAAACTCTCAGGAAAACATTGGAGAGAAGCAGCTGTTTGCTCCTAAATGCGGGTATACTGTATACCTGTGTGTGGCCTTGACTCTTGCTATGCTGGGAAAGAAAGAGCCTTCACTTTTGCTATTGTTATCAGATAATCCAATGATGCAATAAAATGAGAGGATGCCCTTTAGGACCACATAGTGGTGGCAGATCTGTGTGTTCAAATCTGCCATGATCACATAAAAAACAGGGTGAAAAGGAGTGGGCAAGCCTGATTTCAAGAGCAGTGGGCTTCACCCTGGTTTGTGCTTGCAGCACAATTGCCTAGCTAACTCTGTTTACTTAGATTTACATTTATAGCCTGCTTCATCCCAAAATGCTGTAAAGTTTCCCTGAAATTTCTCCACTGTTCACCTGACCTGACCACATTTCACTGAAGCAAAGCCTAAGCACAATAAACTAATATGTATAAAATCATCCTCTGTTATCCTCACATTTCCTTTTTCTTCCTCTTTATTGTAGACATGTTAGATTTATTTATTTTTTTGCATGTGTTATTCCATAAAGGGCTATATATGCTGAGAGCAGTAACGGACCTGCCCTCAAGTTTCCCCAGGGCAAAGGTCCATGATGCCATTCCCCACACACCCCTGGGGAACCCCCATGCAACCCCCATGCTTACCAATGACTCCAGTCCCTGTGGTCTTAAACAGTAGATCTGGAAAACTGGAATTACTGTTTCCATGTTCCATGTTGGGAGCCTCACAGTCCAATCCTATGCATGTCTACTCAGAAGTAAGTCCCATTAGTGTCAATGGGGCTTACTCCCAGGAAAGTGTGGATAGGATTGGGCTGTCAGTAAGGCTTCCGTCACAGTCCTGGAGTCTGCACCTAGTGAGCTCAGCACTTTAGGGCATTTGCCCCATTGCCCAGCACTAGGTTCACTGCTGGCTGACAGCACTGTTTAAGCAATAACTATTATGATATCCATTTGTACATGCTGGTTTCATTTGTACATGCTGAATCCATAGCAATTTCCCATTGTGTCAATCTTCTTTTTACAGGTTGTAAAGTTCTGCTATTGTCTTGCTATTGTCCGAACTTTTTCTTATTCTATTCTTTGTGGTACTTGCAAATACACCATTTTGTGGGCAGATGTAATTAGCATACTAGTTTCTGCTCTTCTACCCAAATAATTCATGGAGATTTAGGACAGTGTGGGGCCCAGGACAAACCCTTCTGAAACATCACTTGTATTGAATTTCTACTGAGTAAGGAGACTTTTGCTTGTTGCATAGTTAAATCTCAGCTATTGTATTTATTCATTTTGGATGTTTCTGCCATATTTATTTATTTATTTATTAGATTTACACTTTTATCCTGCAAAGTATTGCCAGGTCCCAGGCCAATTTTTAGAGTTTTTAGCTTCCACTGTGGGCTATCCAAGAAAAGACTATAGGGGCTGAAGTACATCTTGCATTAAGCCTGTCATTAATTGACAACTCTGTAGTGGCATACAAAGGTGATTTGGCACCCCTCCCCCTAAATTATTTTCAGTTAGGATATGAAATGAATAATAATAATGGCCAGAGAAGAAGCACAGACAGTGAACAGAAAGTGAAAAGAACAGTCCATTCTTTTATTGAACTTATATATAATAGGTTTCACATATGCAGTTTCACATATTAGAGACCATAGCCCAAAACAAAACAGGGAACGAATGCCTATCAATATGCAGTGAGCTTGTGATCTATCATACACACAAAAGCGGTTTTGTTGTAATGTAAAAGGAAAGGCAAAACACGTACATGAATAATACATTTGGTTCTCTGAAATGCTTGCAACAATCCATTTATTCCCAGTGGTATTCCCAGTGTAATCTACTTCTTGTTACAGTGTACGGTTTTTGTTACAGGATTCTCAGTGTAATCCACTTTTTGTTACATAAGGCAGTTTTGTTTTTCTTGTCTTTTTTGGCTATAACGTTTGATAGAATAGAGATATTTCAACATGGTTTGTTTCATTGCATTCTGCATGAAATTACACATTGCTTGATATATAACATGATGGTATTATCAAAAATACCGAGATTTTAAAAATTGGGAGGCAACCTCTGTCAGCCTCTGCAACTTGGCACCTGGAAGCTGTGGCTCTTCGCCCCCCTTTTGTACACCACTGCAACCCTGGAAGTAAGTTGGAAGTAAGTTTTAATGAAAGCAGTATTCACTGGAGACTGACATAAACAGAGGAAAGGGGTTAACAATTTCCCTCTGTACCATTTTCCTGCCAAATATCATCCCCCAAAGCAAATATTTGTTGCAAATAACCATTTTAATTACAAATGGCTGCTTTAGCGAAGGTTTTGTTGGCAGAAAAATGGAAAGTGTTTTCCTTCTCTTCACATGCCACAACACTAGACTGTATCTGCATTCCCCCCCCCCCCCCCACAATGATTTGTTTAACATCAAAAGGGTACTGTGGCTTACTTCTGGTAAGGTTTAACATCATTTACAGCCCAGTCCTAAGCTTCGTGGCGCTGCAGGCTACAGCAGTGCCAAAATGGCCACCACTATCCTGCGGGGCCAAGGAAGCTGCTGGAGATCTCCTTGGGGGAAGGGGACATTTGTCCCCCTACCCCAAGTAAAGCCCCAGCCCCTGCAGTGGGCCTGTTCAAGTCCGCACCAACTAAATCACCAACTTGAGAAGCCCTGTGTCAAGCTTCCAAGTCTGACATGGATTGTAGGATCTGGCAGAGGAGTCCTCTGCTGGTCTCTCTCTCCTTCCCATTCCACCCTCCATTGCCACTCCCACCACAGAACATCTCCCCACAACTTCACGCTGCCCGGCTACTAACCTGATCATCCGCAGTGGCTGGGCCTTCCTCTGTGGCGCTAGCAGGCAGCCCAGGCCTCCCCGCTGGCGCAGCTTAATCACAGGGTGCCGCAAATGTACTTTATGGCATGTTTGCGACATCCAGTACCAGTGGTACAAGCATACCGCTGGCACAGAGGCCCTTAGGATTGAGTCCTTAATGACAGGTAAATATAACATGTTTGGCCCTCTAGTAGGTTCCAACCCCTAACCTACTAGGCTCTGCAACATCACCACACCGCCCAAGCTCTGACCCCTGACTCTCATGGAGCCCAAGGTCATATATCTAATGTTTCCCTCTGCCCCTCACAGTGGTGTAGTGAACTTGATTACTTTGAGGGGATTTGAAGTTAGGAGATTTCTGCCCCACCTTGGTCTAAGTCCAACATTTTATCACTTAAGTCACCTCAAAAAAGAACATTTCAAGATGAAATGGTTAGAGTGCTGGGTATGTTCACCTCAGGGGGTCACGATAACTGGTTTTAAATATGTTTTAAACGTTGTTACTTGTTCTGATCTGCAAACTGCTGTACAGGAAGCACTCCAGTGACACACTCTTCCATGGTCCTTTCCTGACAGATGTGGTAAATTTAGTCTCAAAGGCATTTGCCTGTATCATCATGTCAATATCAGACCTTCAGGGCAATAAATTGCCTACCTGCCCGCCTGTTGTCATACATTGGGTTTAAGAGGCTCATTCTGCTCCTGATAATTTTGGGTGGTTCTTGATAACTCATTCCTAGGGATGGTTCAACAAGGTAGCCTGAGGGCATTTCTGCAGTACAGATTTCAGCTGGTTTTAGCAGTCACTCCCTCTTCCTTGGTAAACTTTGGAAATTGTAGTTCTTTTAGGAAAGGGACAGCTCAGGAACCCTAAGGTGAAGGGCTTGATGCCAAACTTCTGCTCAGCTGAGACCCCTTTTCAAGGGTCCAGCCAAGAAGTTGGAGCAGCCATTCTACCACCCCTGCTATTCTCACTTCTGATGGGGCCATACTGAGCAGAGCAGTGCAGTAGCACTTTACAGATGGGAACTTGTGCCTATAGTAGAGGAGGCATAAACCCCAATCCCTTGGTCTCCTCAGAGCACATATGTTGCCTCATGAGTGCACATGACCGTGTTTCCCAAAAGTCCCAAAAGCTTGGCCGAGACATATGCCTTTTTTTGAATTAAATGGAGACCTCCTTTACTCTTACAGTTCAAAGTCTTTACTTTTAAGGTCAGTTGAAATGTTCAGTTATGCACTTAAGATATGCTTAACCTGGTGCCTCTTCGGCAAGTAAAAGTAGCTGCAGGAGGGCCCAATTCAGATCAGGACCATGATACATGGGAAAACTGGTGGTGCAGTTTTCCCACTAAAGGTTATTGTTGTTATTTATTGTTAATATTATTATTTACATTTCCTTCTTCCAATAAGCTCAGAGTGGCAAACACCTATTCTCACCTATTGTTACCATGGGGAAAGGCAGGATAAAGATACTAACAGCACAATCCTAACAATGAGTTAGGCTGGTGCTAACCTAGGAGAGTTGCAAAGTGCCATAAAGCATGTTTGTGCCTCCTCAGGACCAAGCTGCACCAGCGCACAGAGGTGCGCTGCCACACAGAGACTGAATCCAGCCTCCGTGGCGGCTTGCAGGGTGAGTCTTGTGTCGGCTGAGCTCAGCTGCTGCAAGGCTCTGGGGTGGGCAGGGAGGAGGCAGGAGGGAAGCATTCTGAGACAGGGGGAGGGCGGGTGGAAGGTGGTCCAGGGGAAGCAGAAGGTGGGGCTGGGATCTGACTATTACGCCAGTTCCAAATCATTGTTTCCGAGCAGCAAGGAGCGGCTCCAAGCTGCTCCACTCTCCTCAGACTTGTGTCACCTCCTGAGGGCTTGCTGTGGTTTGCCCTGGGGTAAGGGGAAAAATTTCCCCTTACTCTTGGTTAAGCTACTTTGCAGTCCTATCTCACGTTGGATACAGCGCAAGATAGGATTGCGCCCTAAATGAATCAGTGACATGGAAAATCCCTCCCTGGGCATATTTTTGGCCTCTGCTAACAAACATAGTAGTTGGGGGAGAGTGCGGGTGGAGCTACCAGACGTGTTGACCAACAATCCATTAATATCAAGTGCAGAATCACAGCACGATTATCTGCCCCTAGCAGAGGTTGATGGGAAGTAGATAATGCTGGAGCTGCGACTCATACAGAGATGCAATGGGCAGCCTCCTCTGTAAATGAGTCCTTCAGATTCATAGTTTGGAAATTCCTGGTATAAGGGAATCCAGTAGGTAAAATTCTCCCTAGATGTTTGAATTCATTCAGCATCTATGTTGGCAAGCATGCAGCTGCGACAGAAACCATGGCAACCAGATGGAACTCCCTATATTCAAGGAAGTTCCTGGGGGCTGCTTGTTTCATGACATAAGGGACCAGTCAGAGCAATCAACTTCTGAGCCTCAGCAGAGAGAAAGAGAGAGAGTGAGACAGAAAAACACAGCAGAACACTTTGAAAGCAGCAGGGGGAGGCTGTGCAGGCTGGGCCAGGCCTGGCGAGGCCTGAGCTTGGCTGCCGGCCAGGCTAGATGGTTCTGTTTCTTGTGAGTCATGCCGATGTGAGTCACCCCCACATGGCAGCCCTTTTGGAGCATTAACAAACACTGTGTCGCTGGGCAACGGCAAACAGAATGGGGGGGGGGAGAGAGAGAGCTCCCTGTGCCCCATAGTGACAAAGCAAACCAGACTCCTATCCCGGAGCCCCCATTCCTGGCTTCCTGCATTTGGGCTGTGCTTTTGCCATGCAAAAGCTGCTGCTGGGAAGGAGGTGCCCTGCGCGTCTTTCCAGGAAGTGAACAATGAATTATAGGCAGATGGGGCTCCCCGTGCCTTCTGGGTGTGTGTCTCATTCTCCACTCATTTATTGCTTAGTTGACCATATATGGTTGCTAATGTTAAGACTTAGTCCGATTCCTTTAGTAATATGCCATCCAAATCTTCTGTCCGTTGAAGTAACAGGGCTATCGTGTGTGGAAAGTGGTTTGCAGCAACTGGCTCCACCAAGAGCGCCAAGGGGCAACTATCGTTTGACTCTATAGTAATACATCAGAAGTGTGGCCAGCAGCACTTTGTAAAAAGAGTTATCCTATTGCATGCTGAAGAACATAGCCTCATATGGATTGTGAATGGAATACATTCATTCAGAGTCTGTGGTACTCCCTATAGTTTGGATAAGTGAAAACGAGTGAGGGATTGCACATATGTCACATGTTTTCTCAGGCATGCTTAGAGAGGGTCGCCCGTAGGAGCTGTGGGACCCAATGTAAAACATTTTTGCAGGGGCTCCCTACTCTAATGAGTAGCATGAGTAGAGGATGAGTAGCAGCAGTGAGGCACCCAGCAACGGCATCATCGCCAACTGTTTCAAGATGGGATTTCAAGCCAATTGGACCTAAGGATGGGTGGGAGAGCTCTCGATACTCTCCTTGCGATGCCTCAGCAGGGAAGATTCCATGCCAGAGCATCAGCTACAGAGTGAGATGCCAGCTGTGGGCACTCTGCTTACTGCTCCAGTGTGGGGCCCCTCCAGGCGCAGGGGCCAATTGGGCCAAATTGGTCAAATTGCCCTAAGGTCAACACTGTGCTTAAAAGTAGCCCAGTCATGAGACAAAATGATGAGACCACCTCAAATGGCAGGTTTGGGCACTATTAGAGGCAACAGAAAGATCTAACCCATGGGGCACATCATCATCTAGATACAGTGGTTCCCAAACTGTGGGTCAGGACCCACCAGTGGGTTTTGACCCAATTTTTGGTGGGTCATGAAACGGACAAGCTGATAGCTCACAAGGAGAATGTACCGAAAGAAGCATCACACATGTACTCTATGGAAACCGAAAGAAGCATCACACGTGTTTACTTGCAAGTAGGTAAATGTGTCTTAGGTTTTATCAAAGGCCAGCTGAAGGGGAATGTAAGGCCACCAGAATGGTCCCAATCCGATGAATATGGAGCTCAACAAATGCTCCAGAGGGCAGCTCTCCTATCATAGTAAAAAGGATAAAAATAGAGGCTTGAGTGACTTCTGCTAAAGTGAAACTTTTTTTTTAGTCTTGTAAAGCTAAGTGGGTCTCAACATAGTGTCGTTTTTAATAGTGGATCCTGATGCTAAAAAGTTTGGGAACTACTGCTCTAAGAAAGTGTTCTTTTCTAGCCCTCACTTAAATGAATGGGGCTGAACCAGAGCACTACTGTGTTGTTGCACATCTCATTCATTTCAAATGGGGCTTGTGCAAGAAAACTTAGTAGCACTGTTTTTTTCGGTGTTTTGAGGTTAGGACTCTCTCTGAACTTATTGTATTTCCTGGTCCAGCATCAACCCTCTGTTCTATAGGACAGCAGGTAGAGGTCTTTGAGTGCAATAATGTCCATATATTTGTGGACTGGGGCCTACCGAGACTGGCTTTACAAAAGAGAATAAAATGACCCCTTCATTCTAGCTTTGGAATAAAGATACCTCTCTTCTCAAATCAGGTTAGGAGTAGGAAGTAGTTGCACATGTGTAGCACATCCAAATAGTAGTAGCACATCCAATGGAAATCAATGAGTATACTTTTTGGGAGGGCATTCTGCCCTACCCATTTGCCCTGGTGTACTGGGGAGTCCACCTGCCTTAGTATCCTATACATTCCAAGAATTCCACAGCCAACCCCCCCACCCACCAGCCAAGCAAAACCAACCGGACAATTTGAGAGAACCACTGCCTTCATTTATTGTGCCCCATGTGACAAAGTGTATGTGGGATACCATATGGATTTTCTACTCTTGGCACCAAAATGTATAATAATAATAATAATAATAATAATAATAATAATAATAATAATAATAATAATAATAATAATAATAATATCTCTGTACCAGATCAGATGGAAAGCTCTTCAACCTCTCCAGACTGAGAGCAAAGTCCAAAGTCCAGCTGAAATGTCTGCGTGACGTCTTCTTTGCCAACGATGCAGCTGTCACTACCCACTCTGCCAAAGATCTCCAGCAGCTCATGGATCGTTTTAGCAAGGCCTGCCAAGATTTTGGACAATCAGCCTGAAGAAAACACAGGTCATGGTTCAGGATGTGGACTCACCTCCCTGAGTTACAATCTCTGCACATGAACTGGAGGTTGTCCATGACTTTGTGTACCTTGGCTCAACGATCTCCAATACTCTTTCTCTCAATACCGAGCTAAACAAACGCATCGGTAAAGCAGCTACCATGTTTTCCAGACTCACAAAGAGAGTCTGGTCCAACAAGAAGCTGATGGAACATACCAAGATCCAGGTCTACAGAGCTTGCGTCCTGAGTACACTTCTGTACTGCAGCGAGTCATGGACTCTTCGCTCACAACAGGAGAGGAAACTGAACACTTTCCACATGCGCTGCCTCCGACGCATTCTCAGCATCACCTGGCAGGACAAAGTTCCAAACAACACAGTCCTGGAACGTGCTGGAATCCCTAGCATGTATGCACTGCTGAAACAGAGACGCCTGCGTTGGCTCGGTCATGTCGTGAGAATGGATGATGGCCGGATCCCAAAGGATCTCCTCTATGGAGAACTTGTGCAAGGAAAGCGCCCTACAGGAAGACCACAGCTGCGATACAAGGACATCTGCAAGAGGGATCTGAAGGCCTTAGGAGTGGATCTCAACAAGTGGGAAACCCTGGCCTCTGAGCGGCCCGCATGGAGGCAGGCTGTGCAGCATGGCCTTTCCCAGTTTGAAGAGACACTTGGCCAACAGTCTGAGGCTAAGAGGCAAAGAAGGAAGGCCCATAGCCAGGGAGACAGACCAGGGACAGACTGCACTTGCTCCCAGTGTGGAAGGGATCGTCACTCCCGAATTGGCCTTTTCAGCCACACTAGACGCTGTTCCAGAACCACCTTTCAGAGCGCGATACCATAGTCTTTCGAGACTGAAGGTTGCCAACAGGAATAATAATAATAATAATAATAATAATAATAATAATAATAATAATACAGGTATTTCTTGGTCCTCAGATTTCTCCTTAGACTTTATTCAAGGCAGTTTACATAGGCAGGCTAATTAAATCCCCATAGGGATTTTTACAATTTGAAAGAAGGTTCTATCTTTCAAGAAACCACAACATTCAGATGTTTCTTTCTGATCTGGTCGCAACATTCTGGCCTCCATCCTCCCACACTCAGAGCAGATGGAATAACTCGGCTCAGCTTGTCAGCTGCTTCAAGGTCGCACGGTGCTGGTGGCCTCGAACTGGCAACCTGCAGATGTTATCTTCAGGCAAATGGAGGCTCTACCCTCTAGACCAGACCTCCTGCTGCCATAGATGTGCTGGATATGCGTTCCAGCTTGAAGGAAAACCTTGTGGGGCATGACCTAAGGCTGTCCCTGTACAGATGCTGGATCCACTTAGCTTTCCAGGACTCGGAACAAAGAGGCCAGAAGGCTTAGATCTCAGACCTTGCCATTCTGAGCATCAAATGCCACTTGCCTTCTGGAGCTGGTCTTGGAACCCAGTCCTATGTTTTGAACTCTATGTCACTCCCATTTTGTGAAATCTGGCAACGTATTCCAGTAGCAATAAGAGTGAGGGTTTCTTTACAACGGATGCTGTTCAAACACAGGATTCTTGCCCAGAAAAACTGGCAATCCATTGGTAATAGGACTCACTGTTTTTCTGAAGGCTGCCTCTTCCAAGCAGCACACTAAATGATTTAATGTCCAGAGGGCTCAAGGAAGCCAGAGTCATAGAACCAGGATGGAAGGGGTTCCTTACATCCATGAGACTGTTACACAACACTTAGGCTGCAAGCAGAGCCAGTGATACAGGGCAACAGTGAAACTCTCCCTGTCCTCACTAAGCTTATGAGCACACTGCTATCTGGCATTTCATCTACCACTTTGAAAACATGTCTAATTATTCAGCACTGAAAAGAAAGCATCACATAATGTAGCTTGAAACCCTTGCGTTGTAATTCAGGAGTTAGGCATGATCTGAGGGCCCAGGACCATCAGAAATCCCAGGGCCCAACTCATTTAAGAGCTTGGGTGGTGGCAGCGATCCAAAGTCCTTTGTGGTCACCATCATCTTCTTTTAACCACAGTGCAATGCACTTGTCCCATCACTGCCTGTTCGACATGCAGGTGAATTGCACTGTTTGAAAAAAATGGCCATCACCAGGGTCTATGACTCCATGCTGCTACCACTCTGCTACCCAGTTAAGCCTCCCTCAAACCCTTGTGGGGACTTGCTTGGGTGAGAGAGTGCCAGCAGCAGTATGACATCATAGTGATCAGTGTAGCTGCTGTAAAATGCTCTGGGCTTGCAACCCATGCTATAGCACCGAGCCATCAGGGAAAGAGAGCCTGGTCTGCACCCCTGTGCACCATTGGTAGAGGACTAACACAGAGCTTTTCCCCAGGACCTACCACAATCTGTCACCAAACCTGGACACACTCTACCTGTTTGGGTGAAAACTAAAGGCTTGCAGATTGACTGAAGCCAGAGAAGAAGAGTGAAGACTTGAGATTTGCAACTAGCTGGGAAGGAGCAGTGTGTGGTGAAACAGTATGCTGTTGCTTTGGGGAATTTAGAGCCTGGAACTGCCTGTTTGGGGGCCTCTGTTCTCTCTTGATACCCCCCCCCCCGCTCAACCTGTATTGAGCTACCCTCCAATATTTCACAGATGCAAATAGGGACATGCTCAAATCATTCCTGTTTACATATACAAAGGATTTAAAAGGCAAGATAGTTCTGTTCCTATGGTTAAAATAAACTGGCCAAGTGTAATTGTCCTGCAATATGTTATAAATAGTTCATCATATTCCTCAGCAACTGTACTGCATGCGCAAAGTGGTGCCTGTCTGTCCGTGTGCTGATTTTGACAGGCATGCGCACTGGAGTCCAGATGCATCCACTCCCAACTCCAAGATCTAAGTTCCAGATATGCTGGGAGAGGAGTTGAGCCCTTAATGAATGACAAGTCTGGCGTCTCTCACACTAATGTTTTAAAACAACAAAGAACCTTGTAGCACCTTAAAGACAAACACATTTATTTTGGCACAAGCTTTCCCAGACTACCGCCCATTTCATAAAACTTATGCCAAAATAAATGTGCTTGTCCTTAAAGTGCTATAAAAGTTCTTGTTCTTTATGCTGTAACTAACTTGCAGCCCAATCCTGCCCTCCTATCTTCCGTTAGGCAACCATGCTGACGGAGCCATGCTGCATGCTGTGGTTGGGGGGCAATCAAATGGACAGCGAGCAATAAGTACAGGTCAGCCCTTGTTATCCACGGGTTCGGGACTTGCGGATTTGACCCAATGCAGGTCAAGAGGGCCTCACTGTACTTCCTGGATGTGACCGGAACAGATCCCTATTGATACCAAGGGCCAACTGTAAAAAAATTTTTAAGTAACTCTTGGTTGGTCTCCTGATCACCTATGGGTCTCTTTGGACGGATGCCAACTATTTTGTTGGTGTGAGGAGAGGAAGGAGGCGGGCGACAGGCATGCACATTTGCCATCAAGATCCAGGTGCTCCCTACCCCAAACCACCCCTGAACTTCCCCCAAACAGCCCTTCCCTCCACCTTATTTGGACTGGTGGAGCATTCAGGCAAATCCAACATGTGTGGTGGTAGTGTGGCTTTTGCACCCCTGCTTTGGAAGTGGATTGCCAGATTTTCTGCCATAGGCCCTTAATAGGATAGGGCTGTAACATGACAATTTCTTTGTACATTTGAAAAGGTACTCTCAAAGGCAGGAAACGATATGTAGCTGGAGATCCACGTACAAGTGCCCTCACCCACTGGGAGCTCTGGCCAGACCAATGCCTGCATCTGGGACCATGTGAATCTTTATTAGCTGTGTTAGGTCACCTGACAAATGTTTACCTAGAGACTGTGGTATCAGCTTTTGAGCAGCTGCACTGGTGGCATCCAAGCAGGGCCGAGAGCTGGTCAGCAGCTCCTTCCTGGCAAGTCCCCACAGTGGTTCGTTCATCCAGTAGGCAATCAGGGTTTTTAATAGCTGCCAGATCTCCTTCCACTTCAGGAATTGGATTAGTTAAAATCTGAAAAAAAAAATGTGTTTATAGAAGACCCAGCTCATAAAACCCATTCTTGTGAATGGATCTGTTTGTGTCTCTCCTCCCACAGAAATAAATTATCATGCTTTTTGGCATACCAGAGACAAGCTTGGCATCTAGAGAGCCGCCTCCTGGCTGTGACCATGTTTCGAAGCCCACCCTTTGCCCTTTCTAGATCAGCACAGGTTGAAACTGCCAGAACATTGAATTCTCTGACTCGCTGTCTTTGTTGGGCAGTTGGGCAACAGCCTCTTGGGCGGCTGGGGCATGCAAAAACCCGTCTGATTCCATACCAGAGATACGAAACTTTCGATCTTTCACCTCATGTAATTAAAGGGTGGAAACCGACAAGCTTTTTTTTTCTCCACTTGGCCCCAGTCCCACTTGCTGGTTTAATACAGTAACATGCTGGGACAAAACAAAAAAGGGCTTCCCCGGATCTACCCGTGGACACGAAGCACATGTTGGGTGGGGCTCTTTCTTCCAAGGGTGCCTTCAGTTGTATTTGTTTATCATCGAATCCCCCCAAAAAGATTAGTCTCTAAAACAAATCATTGGCTATGTATGCCCCTCTCCTAAGCGCCGTCTACAGGGAAATGCCCTTGATCATTGCAGATTATTATAATGACAATAATTACCTGGCAGTTATATTAGTTTCTTTCATCACCCAAGAACCCAAAGCATTTACTAGCTGCCACTGAGTGTGCATTGCAATGAAAAAGACACTCCTGGGGTGGAGCAACTTTTTATACAGGGATCCCTCATCCAATGCCAAGATCCAGTTTCCATTGTGGTGGTGGGAAATACAGGGCCTTCTCCATGGTAGCCCCCATTCTGTTGAAAAGTTCCTGTAGGTATATGTGGTGAACAGAGGTAACAACCAAGGAAGTTTAAAAACCAAACCTCTCATTTCTCTGGTCACTTCTTCAACCTGAAATTCTCACTGGTGGTGAACCTGAAGGATTTATCAAGCCCTGTTTTAGGGAGGGCAAATAGGGAATGGCCTCAACCATCACAGAACGGCCATCACTCTCCACTTTTTGTGACCAGTACAGACTAGCTGTTTTCAAATTTTAAATTAAAGTCTGCTATCTTTCAGTAAATGTATACTGCATCTGTAATCTAGTTTAATAGTCATTCCCTCTCCCCATGTAACTCTGAGTTCTGTGTTGGGAGCTGAGTTTGATATGGGAGAATTTTTATACTACAATTCTACGTATGTCTACTCAGAAGTAAGTCCCATTTTGTTCAAAGAGGCTTACTCTCAGGAAAGTGTGTATAGGATTGCAGCCTTATGGCCCACTCCTAAGAGAGCCTTACAGTGCCAGAACTGGCAGTCTAAGCCCCTTTTGAGCTGTTGGAAAGTGCAACATATCACAAGCGGTGAACGGCCAGGTCCATGCACCAGTGAGCCACCCACATCCCTCAGCACTGTAAGTCAGCATGGGGAAGGGGAGAGGTGGGGAGGGGTGGGGATTAAGGCTGGGAAGAGGACGCTATGAGCAGCAGAAGCACTGCTAATATCCTATTCACCTTTCTGGCCTTTATCCACCTTCTCAGGTCCATTTGGACTTGCATCAGCCTATATATATAGGTCTGAGATGAATTCATACAGTGGAGGCTTATCTCCAGGCAAAGGAATGAATGTTCCCTCACCCAGAGGAGACTTTAGGACCCGAAAAACCCCTGTGAGATACAGCATGTGCCCCATTGATGTGGCTGCTGTGCCACTCAGGGAGTTATGTAGGATTGGGCTGTTAGCATCTTCACCAGATTATAGCTCTCAGGATTCATCAGGGAAGCCAGGAGAGTTTAAGAGATATATGGCTAGGGTAAATATGCTCTAGAACTCTTTACTGCTACTACTGTTTCTGCTTTATTTGCTATTCTTCAATCCAAACTAAACGGTACATGCAAATTCAGGTGCTAGTAGGCCAATGGTCTGTATAGATGATGACTGCTTATGGATAGGAAGTTGAGAGGTTTTGGGGGAGGCAGAAGACCGTATCATGGTGGAGTTACGAACTGGACTGTCTACAGGTGCTTTACAGTATACAACAACTCTAGGGTTTATTTTCCTACAGCTCCCTCTTCCACTCTTTCTTGCCTATCTGGATACCATCAATCCCTGCTTGGTAGAGAATGTGCAGAAGTCCCTCTGTTGGGAGCAAATGCACTCATTTCTCCCCTTGCTCCTGTGAAGACCAGTGCTCTCAAAGCAATCTCCACCCTAGGATTAATGCTTTAGGCCACGCTCTTTACTGCCTGGGTGGCCATTTACTCCTGAGTACCAATTGAGGCTGTTCTTTTCCAGTAACTCACCTTGCACAAGTCGGCAACTACATGGGGGGGGGGGGGAGAGAAAGAATGGAACCCTTCCTACTTTTCAGTAGATTAGCATTTGAATCTTTGTGGGTAGAAAAGCCGCTTGCAAAAAGGGGGGATGATTTGAATCAGGGAAATTCCAAGTAGAGAAAGGGTTAAGCTAGCGATTCTCAAACTTTTTTCAGCTGGTGGCTCCCTTGACCTATGGGGGCCATTTGCTGCAGCTCCCTATTAGAGCTACAATCTTATACATTGTATAGGATGGTGTATTTTTTGTGAGGATTCTGCAGCTCCCTGGCTGATTTCTGTGGCTCCCCGGGGAGCCATGGCTCACAGTTTGGGAACCACCGGATTAAGTACTCCTCCTGCTGCTGCTTCTTCATTCTCAATCACCCTTTCCCAAAACGGCTTTCTAAAACATGAAAAACAACACCAAGGTCCTCATATATGCTGGGAGAGAGGTTTGGGTTGTGTTTTTTTTTCCTCCAATCCTTGCAATTTCCCAATCTCACTTGCCCCTGCATCTGTTATTTGCTCCACTAGGGAAAAGATTCAGGCATCTGAATAACATTCCCTAGAATTTTTCTTAAAAACAAGAAACAGCCTTGGGAGACTGCAAGTCTAAGCAAGGAATGGTAGTAGGGAGGAGGCTGTGTAACCCTTTCCCCTCCAGCCATGATTCCAGTCAAGTCAAGCTGCTTTTTCTCTCCTGGGGATCTAAGTCAGAACAGAAGTGAGTGATTTTATTTGCAGAACATATTGCAAACTGGTCACAATGAACTACTGTGGGCTCCCTCAGTTTTCTCTTTGGGCCAGACTGTAAAAGACCCCACAACTCTGAAAAGCTCCTCTGGACAGCATTGGACAGCCACTGTGTATTTTAAGTGTTTTATTATTTGATTTTTAAAAGGGTTTATGTTCTTGTTTATGTTTTTTAAAAATAGAAACCAGCTTGGAAAATTAGTATGAAAAGTGGAATATAAGTAAATTAAATAATATATTTCCAAGTGCTTTTGCCACAGAAAAGACTTCCTGGCGTAGCAAACTAACACATCGGGGGAGAGGTACAATCAACCTTTCTCACTGGAGTGCTAGTTTACTTCATGCAGGGCAGGAAATTTTTAGACATAATGGAGAATATCAACAACGCAGCCTGAACAACAACAACAGCAGCAGCCTGAAGTGGTGCCGTTCAGAACTCCACCACCTTGGGAGATGTAGGCAGCAGCCCCACATCTCTTCCACCCCTCTCCCCCATGGACTTCCTGGTCATTATTGCATCATGAGTTTCCTCCAACTCTCTCCGACTCATTGGCTGCCACTTGTGGAACTGGGAAAATTCACAACGCAGTGACTTTGCATATGTTGTATTCCTTCCTCAGCAAGTGCAGGGGAGAGAGGGAAGAGCTATTTTGCCAGTCGCCTGATGTGTGCTTGTAAGATTTCATTCCAATCTCGGCCTACCACCTCATTCTGCGTAATGTGTTGATTGGCTCTTCCTTTCTTTGGATTCGGGCCCTTTTCTTTTCAAGTGCCCAAAGTACTTGGAGGAGTGGTAAGATTTGGAGGGGGCGAAGTACAGTAAGCTGCACTAATCCTTACCTGGCAAGAGGGGAGGCAAATGTTCTTCAGGCACGTGCTTTAGTTCTTGGCCGGCCTCCCCAGTGCCGCACTGCTGCTATTGCACATCTTGTGAATCCACTCCAGAACCACAGTTTGGCAGTTACGTTGCACTCTGTGCACAGGCAGTGCATCAAAAGCTTAACTCATGTTTTAAATTTGGAAATAACTGGAGGAAAGAAGATGGCATCAAGCCTTGGTAAGCTTGTTCTGGAATGGGAAAAAATTTCAAATGTTTTGTGGGTTGGGCTATCATCTCTCAGTCAACCCCCGCATTACTCCGTTTCCTGTGTATTCTACACATCTAATTAAAGAGCCAGCCCACAACCTGGGCAGCTGTCTGGACCCTCTGCAGAGAAGGCTCAGAGGAGCCACAGCAAGTGACCAGAGGCTTTTCTGAGGCCCATAGTGTTTCTCAAACTGTGTTTCTCATAGTGTTTCTCAAACAGTGTTTCTCAAACTGTGGGTCAGGACCCACTAGGTGGGTCGCAAGCCAATTTCAGGTGGGTCCCCATTCATTTCAATATATTTTTAATATTTTAGACTTGATGCTACCATGGGATATGACTGCATTTGGGGAAATGTTAACAGACCTGTACTTTTAACAAGCTACTATGTATGTGCTTTTAACAATGACAGTAAATGGGACTTACTCGTGGGTATGTGTGAGTAGGATTGCAGCCTAGGATTGTTAAAAATTTTCCTGCTTGATTATGTCATTTCTGGTCATGACATCACTTCTGGTGGGTCCTGACAGATTCTCATTCTAAAAAGTGGGTCCCGGTGCTAAATGTGTGAGAACCACTGCCATAGAGGACTCTGTGGGCCTCAGAACACTTCTGGACAGCAACCAGAGAACATATCAAGTTGTGTCCAGAGGTCCTATGGACCAGTTCCACAGATTTGCTTATCAAGAGCTGGCACAGCTCTGAGGAGACCCATTGAGGGCCCTGGGGCTTTACCCAGGGTAAGGGAACAAATGTTCCCCTACCCCCACGAGGCTCCAGAGAGGAGAGGGGAACAAAGTTCCCTTACCTTGAGGAGACTCCAGTGACTGTCCTGGCCCCATGGGATACAGCGGTGGCCATTTCAGCACCACTGTACTGTTGGGTGCTGGGGCAACTTAGGATTGGGCTGCCCATCTTTTTGAAAGGGCTCCACAGCTGCAGGACAGAGAGTGGTGGCAGGGAATGCAGGGCAAGCAGTGCAGAAAGGCAAAATTTCACCACCTGCATCATAGACCACTCTTCCTGGTGAGTCAATAGTGTCTAGCTAGTCTGCACATGAAAGACTGGCACCACAGTTCTGCCAGAAGTCTTAAAAAATACAAGAGAACAAAAGGAATACATACGAATGCAACTACAGGTAAGCATTGCTTAGCAACATTCTGGTCAGCGACAGCCCACATATCCGATGCCCTCTGCCAGTTCCTGTTCACTCCCCCAGCCTCCAAAGCACTCCCCTTGCTTCAGGAGGCTTTTCGGAGAGCCAGCGCGCATCCACTCACTGCCTCTATGAGGCTCAGACTGGCCGTTTCAGGTGAAAACACAGGACTTCCTGGAAACCGGCATGTTCCCCTCAACTTAGGAGGCTTTGCAAAACAACAAGCCTCACTTGGTGATGGGGGTGTCAGTCCGCATTCCTGTTACTAAGTGACGCACAATTGCATTTGGAAACAACATTATCTGGAATGAATGGTTGATGTCAAAAATGGGGAAAAAGTCAAAAGCCCCCTTTGTCTCACACACGCTCTTTGGATATACATGGCCTTTTCTCAAGATTTGACAGCTGAAGATGCTTAATGGCTTTTGACAGTTACTGGCTACTCGAGACCACTGGAATTGATTCACATCCCACGGCTTTGATGGGCTGAAGGAAACAGTTTTGCAGGTTGTAACTGGTCAGAAAAAGAGAAAGGAGCTTTTTTTTTCCTCTGCCAGGAAGCAGACAGGAAGCTATTTGGAAGGGGAGGAGAGGTTGTTTCAAGAAGTACATTGCCTTTGTGAATGTTGGACTCCTACCTGCTCAGCTTGCACAGGTGTAAATAAACTTTATTACAAAAGATCTGAGAGGTCTCCAGCACAATTTCTTTACAAGGAAAGAATATAGAGAAATTCCAGAAAGATAGCCGTGTTTCTCTGTTGCGTGAAAAAAAAGAGTTCTATGGCACTTTAAAGACATGAAAGAGTTTAAGAACTGGCACACATTTACCTAGGACTTAGGTTTTCAACTCCCAGGGAGTTTGAAAGCCGCAGTAAGTTCTTGTGGGGGCGAGGGGGAGGCAACGGGGCTGGGGGGAAGGCAGTGGCGTGATCCCCAGGATCACTCCACTCAGGGGGGCTGCAGGGTCTTGGGTACACTTACCAGAGCCTCTTGCATCCTCACAGGGTGCGGGGAACCCTGCACGGCTGTCTGCAGGGCTCCCCGATGCTTCAAAAGTGAAAGTGGAATGATTGCGCTCCACTTCTGGTTTAGCATTGCAACGCCCCAGTCTGAAAAGCCCTGACTTGGGAGTAAGTTCCATTGAACTCAGTGTCTGCTTCTGAATACACATACATAGGATTGTGCTGTTAACCACTGGTGATCTTGGCCCCTGTACCACCTGGGGCCAGGACCGCAGAATGCTACCGCCCCAATTGATTGCCCCCCTTACCATTGCATTCAGGGGGTGTGTGGCCTACTGCAACCCTCTCTGATGAAATCTGGAAGTGACATTTAAAGGCCCTCTGGAGGCCTCAGAAGACCCTCAGAGGGCTGCAGAGGACATGTGCAGTCTATCTGTCCCTCAGAAGGCCTCCTGAGAGCCACTGAAGGCAGTGGCAGTGGGGGGTGTGAGGATGGCTGCAGGGGTGGCAGTCAGTGGCACCACCTTTGGAGGTGTGGCACCTTGGGGTATCTGCCCCCCTTTGACCTCCCCAGGTATGCCATTGCTATCAACCTAGCATAAGGCTTTGTGAACTGAAGCTCAATGTTCCCTTTCAGCTGTGTGGTGGTGCAGCTGCACAGCTCAAAGTCCTGAGAAACCAAGCTCTGAGCAGCTTGGAGCTTGGCATTCTCAGGGTGGTGATGTGTAACATCAGCACTGTGTGTCTGGAAATGCTGCAGGGCTCTGGCATGACAGTCAGAGGAGTCAAAGCACTGGTGTGGGCCTCTTAGAGGAGAGCTGTCAAACTTGTTTCATACAGAGAGCTGAAGTTAGCATTTATGGAGCCTGCCAAGGGTCAGAAGTGATGTCATTTAAGCAGGAACTGATGTCATTAAGCAAGTAATGACCAGAAATAAGCACTTTGTTCTAACCTATGTACTCATTAGCTGCAAATGACCAAGGAGAAAATATGCAAATCTTTTGATTAGTCATGAAGTGACTACAAGTCAGCAACTTGATAATGCCTCAAAGGCAAATACTCTTCTGTGATGTATGATGCAACAACTTCCAGTATGGTTTGGGAAAATTGCTTCCTAGTGAGTTACTAGTACAGCAGTGCTTCTCCCAGAAATCCCTCCCCCCCCCATATGCATGGAGATATAGATGAGGTGAAAGCTGATGTGCTATATTCCCCCACCCCCAAAATGTAGTGGACAAACAGTCTTCTACCATGAGAAACCTTGAATGTTCTATCAGTCATAAAATCAGAACCCTCTATCCAGTCCTGCTGAAATGTGCCACAAAGTCGTATGTCATAGTCTCCACCACCCCTCCAAATTTGGTGGAGATTTCAGTTTTAAATCTTACCTGAATTCTGAAGACCCCAGTACATTTGTGATATGTACATCACAGTTATTTAAATCATCTTTGAGTTTGTGTACCGGAAATTCTTTTCAAAAATTAGTATGTGTGGAGGTGTGTTCTGCTATTTTGAAGAAAATCCATCAAGGTGGTCTTTTTTTTTTAACATATAGTGTTGTTTTCATTGTGGGATTGTAGTGGCGATTTTTGTTGTGCATGTCCATTTGGGGACTGATGATGTTTAAAAAAATATTTTTCACATTTGCAAGATATATCTTTAGCAAGTGATTGGGGAAGCTTCCTTGATTTCCGTTTGGGTGTATTCTTCCCACCTCAATGTCAAGTGGAAAGATCAAGGTAAACTGTGGGTGCATGGAACCAAATCTGTAAAACAAATGAGATTGTACAGTCTTTTTCAGGGGTGTACTTGGGTGGTAGGCTGAGGGGGGAGGAGCACCAGGGCTCCTCTTACAGCAGGAGTGGCGACACCATCAGCAGAAGTGCTCAGGTTCTGCCTGTGAAATTTTTTTCAAACGACCTTGAAAAAGCGTCCAGTCCAGCAGGAGGCAAACTGAGAAAATTGCAAAGGGGAAATGTTGATGTGTAGGCCAGCAGTTCTCAAACTTTTCGGTCTTCCTTTACATTCTAAAAAGGGAGACTCAGAGTACCAGCTCATGTATGGAGCGGGGCAGCACAGGACATGTGGTAGCCACTTATGATTTGCTTGTGGTGCCCCTGAAAGGGTCTCAGGGAGCACTAGGCCTCCTAGGAGCACACTTTGAGAAACACTAGGCCACCATATTTCCCAAGGGCTTCCTGGGAGATGGTATGTAACTCCTGGTACATTGTGGCCACAATCCTATTCAAATTTACCTGAGAGTAAATCCGATTGAACACAGTGGGACTTTTGAGTAAACATGCATAGCTTAGCGCTCTAATTACATGTTATATTTATTTGGGATATATTTTTTCATTTCTGTTTTCAAATTTGTAAACTATTGGAGACCATTCCAAGAGTTTCATAAGCTACACCTTTAAATGAAGTATAATAAGTTTCAAAGTAGGAATAAGTGGGAGGAGAAGAAAACATTCTAATGAAAACATTTTAAGCTAATTTTGTGTTGTATAGTCTTCATTGGACGTGGCTATGGGAGGGAGGTTCATGACAAGCTCTTAAACATCAAGATTTACCACTGCATCACTGATCCTTTCTGTTTATATGACATGGAAATTAAAATGACAACATTAATTTTCAATTCCTCTTAATTTTTAGACCATGAGGGAATTTAAAAAAAAATATTTTATATTTCTTAATGTAGCATATATATTTAATGTTGCTTATTTTTAATTTGCATTTTGCTTTTCTGTTTCAGGGCTAGTGAATGCTCAAATCTCTGTCATCTCAAGGCAAAACTTAAGAGATTCTTCTTAGCATCCTTTGTTACCCTTTACTTGGACTATCAGCCAATTAGAGATTTTAACTTGATTGATTAGCTACTAGTTAACTGGTCAATTCATCAGTTCAGTTCAAATGGATTTGCTCCCAACACTTCAGTTTACTGAACACTACCAACATTTCAGTTTACTGCCTTTATTTAGAGACTGAAGGAAGTGTGAATTAGTAAGCAAAAGCCATGCTCAGAGCTGACCCATCCATGAAGCCAACTGAAACAAATGCTGGGCAGCCCAATCCTGAACACCTCGGAACCCAGGGCCGCAGTGTCACCAAAATAGTGACTGGGGATGCTGAGGCTATTGCTGGGGTCCCCTCAAGGTAAAGGAGCATTTGCTCCCTTACCCCAGGGAATACCACTACAGTGCCAATGGGTCTCTGCCTCTGCACCCATGTATGAACAGGCCATCAGCTGAGGTGACGTATGTTGGGTTGCTCGGCTTGGGAGGGAGTTAAGGATTTGGCAGTAGACTCTGCTGCCATCTTTGCCCCCTTCCTGAGCCCGATCCTCCCCCTCCTCTGCACTCCCTCCACCCCATTTCACCCACACCCTACTTCCCTCTGCCCTGAAAGTACTCACTGCCGACTGAGCATCTACCGGCACTGGCCCAGCACTGGCACTTCCTCCTCCCCCAGTGCTGTAAGCATGCCTTACGGCACATTTATGACAGTTAGAGCCAGTGATACATGGGTACTGCCTGCACTATGGGCTTCAGGATTGGGCCATCCGGCAGCAGATTGGTGGGGTGCACCCATCTGTCCACCACAACTTGCCTCCACAGCTCCTTCTACTCCCTGGAATGGAAAAGGAAGAAGGGGCAGAGAAGATGTGAAAATGTGGAGGAGAAGAGAAGCTAGAACATTGGAGAGAGGGAGCAGCAGAGGCTGGCACTTTGGGGCAGCACTTGGCATGCCACCTCAGATACCAGGAAGTCTTGAGTTGGCCCTGGCCATGCTCCTTCTTAGAAGGCAAGGCAGCAGATCTTCCTCCCAGGTTGCTGGAATGATAATGAGGGTGAAAATCTGATTATTCAAAACAGGGATGGCCCCACCCAATGAGTGGGAAATACAGGCCAAGGCCTGTGCCATCTGCATTCTGAAAAAATCCTGAAAGGAGGATATGATCTTCCTTCCCAGGCCTCAGATTTTCAGGACAACAGGGTCTGGGGAGAGTGTAGCTCTCTCCTCCCCCCTTCAGTTTTTCCAGCTCCAGCTCTTTCCCCTTGCTTGGTTCCCCTATGAACCAGATGAAATGTGGCTGCAGTGTATTTGGTTCTAGATTTGATTGTTGTGATAGCATTTTGAATTGTTTTGTGAACTGCTGAGAGCCTTTCAGGTAGAAAGGTGGGACAGAAATTCTAAAATTAACACAAAATCCATGCATGCGCTAATGATAAATTTGTCAATAACCTAAAATGTGTGATTGCCACTGTCTGTGCAAAGTTCCTTCTACTGGTGCTTTCTGAAGGGCTAGGAAAGTGGGCTTACAGCTAAGGTTGTGAGCATAGACCTGCATTGATGTTATGAGTACGTTTGGAGGTAGGATATGCAACTCATGGCTGTGCATCAGGGTATGAGATCATTGAACATTTTTGAGCATGTGAATGATGAGCTAAGATTCTGAGAGTCCTGAACAGGACTTGGCTTCTTGAGGAACATCCCATAATAGTCAAAACAATAACCCCTCCGTACAACTCTTCCCCCTACACACACACACACACACACACACACAGAGCCAGGCTGACTCAGCCCTGTGGAATGCATTGCCGTCTGGGTGTGTGGGAGTGCTGGGTACCATGCCAGTCTCAAAGACCCTGGTGTCTACTAAGGGTAATTACCTAGAAAGGGCATTGCTAGCTTTTGGAGTTGCTAGGGCTAGGCTGTTTGCCAGCTATGGCAGTGTGCACGCGTGTGCATTTGTGCATGTATTTGCATGCACAGAAGCACATGTTTTTCTGGAAAGGAATGAAAAGTCTTTCTCAACCAACGCCTGGGACAAATCTCTGCTGTCCAACTTTTCTGACTCAATTTATTCTCTTTCCAACTGGAAGCAGCTGAGTTAAGGGGGAAACAATGCTGCAGGGAAAAATTGCCCAGTCTGATGGACCCAGCCTAGAAACCAGGCAAAGGAATGCCAGGCCAGATTTGGTGGGAATTGCAAGTGTGAAGACAAGATAGAGACTTACTTGCCCATATGGCATCCAGTCAAAACTCCACACCAGCAGCTTAGCTTCTCTGTATCCAAGTTATGGAGTGACTAACATAACTGAGGACTTCCCTCATCCAGCCTGAGGCTATACAACAACTTACACTTCCAGCAGACCAGGCTGAGAGGGGCCAAGAAATAGAGCGGAGGTCTAACTGCCAGCCTGCGTCCAGCTTGAAGAAGCAAGATTATGGGGGCTAGGTTTGCACTGGAGTACCAAGAGGTATGGTGCTGGTTCAATGGACTCAGGGCCTGATCCCAAACAGTGTACCCTGGCTTACCACCGGCAGCACTGTTGCAAACGTGCCATAAGGCACATTCGCGAGCCCTTACCCTGGGCCCAGCACCGGAGCTAACTCATCACGATGCTGGGCCTGCATTCTGCAGCCGGTGGTTGCCTGGACCACCCGGTGGCAGAGAAGTGAGTGGGGATATGGGGAAAGGTGGGCAGGAGGCGTTCTGGGGTAGAGGAGGTGGGGGGAGTGCAGGGAGAAGGCAGGAGGGAGGTATGATGGGGAGGGAGTGGGGTGGAGGAGGATGCGACTGGTGGAGCTAGGCTCCACCAGATTCTGAGCCCCATGTTGAGCCGCAAGGTCCGACATGGGACTCTGATTCTGCGCTGGCTCAAGAGCCACCGCAGAATTGAGTAGCCCCATTGCAGGACTAATTCCCTTACTTGGGTAATGAAAGTCCCTTTCTCTCGAGGAGGAGGCAGCAGCTGCCCAAGGAGTGTTGGATACCGTCATTTTGGCACTGCAGCAATTCTGTGCTCGGGGCAGCTCAAATTGGACTGCCTGGCTGCAATCCTATCCACACTTACCTGTGAGTAAACCCCATGGAACGTACTTCTAAGTAGACAGGCATGGGATTGTGCTCTCAGGCCCAAACTATACCTTGTGGGCAATGTAAGGGTACTGTCAATCTTTTCCTTTCTCAGTAATGTCTAGTAAAAGACAACTTGTGATGTGACATGCTGCAACTCAGTTTCTCTACCTCCACTCCATTTATTCCAATGGTGTGGGCGGGATGACCAGATGTCATTACCGCAAAAGAGGACAAGGCACCCCAAAATGTAGGGCAGCCAAGAAAAATGTAGGACACGACAAAATGAAAGCTAAAAACACTTGTATATTTATTTCATGTGGTTAATTTAAACACTATATTACTTATTAAATTTAAAACTATATTACATATAATTTATTACATATAATTTATTAATTACAAGAAGGCTATGCACTGCCTGCAGGGGTCCACTCACAGGGAAAAGGAGAACATTTAAGTTCTTATCCAGGACACAGGACTAAAAAAAGATGACATGTCCTGGAAAAAGAGAACGTCTTGACACCCTGAGTGTGGGGCAGCTTAATGATCCCACATCAGGCTGGGGGGAATTCTCATGGGGCCCACGGTGTATGGGAAAGGATTAATCTCCCCTCTCCACTCACTGCAGTCCCACTCCAACCAATCTCCTCTCCAAAGCTGCTATTAAAAATATGAAAACACACACAAAGAAGAGTGTTCCCATTCTATAGCTTACAGTGGCATTTAGTTGCAACTAAGTTGTATAGGATTCGAGTCAATGGCTAGGCCCTCTCAGAAGTCCAAAGAGGCATGGGCCACTTCCAGCTTCTAGCCATAATAAAAAAATTTTTTAAAAAGAGCATCGGTGTCACATTGTGGTTTGATAGGAATGCAGAAAAACTTAACAAGTGTTTATGTTTGAGGCCCCCTTTGAGCTTGATGGCCCTCTTGGGCCCCCCTCTGACTGATCCTGCTAATGGCTCCAGTTCAGACAGTTCAGTTGCATCTGTCCTAAAGGTTTACTTGGAACAAGCTATTCACAATTAACTAGGGTCATTCATTTCAAGAAAACTGATGAGCAGTGGCATAGCTAATGATCATGAAGCCTGGTGCCAAGCTCAGAATAATGCCCTGGAAGTGATTTCACAACAGGAAGTGATGTCATGCCCAGGCTTTTTTAAAAAGTGAAAATTGGGGGGAAACCCACCTCCTCCCCCAGCAGCTTGACACCCACTTGCTCTGCTGCCTCTCCCCAGCCAGTGGAATAGCTAAGGCATCTATCTGCTACCTGGCATCAAAGAAGATTTTGTAGCCCCCCAATGACAAAATCAAATTTAATTAATTAAGAAAATAAATAAAAAGTGTGCCCCTTATTGGTCAGAGACACCCTGCTGGGGTGAAGAGAGATGCTAATTAATTCTCCCCCTGCTAAATATAAGAGGTGCACTACTTGGAAAAAATGCCTCTTTACCCAATTAGCAGAGGTCAGGGCCTCTGAGAGAAATTTTATCAGCGGGTACAAAGTTTCTTTTGGGCTCCTTTGCAAAGGGGAAGGGATGAAACAGCAGGGGAGGGTGGTGACAGGTGAGCAGAATGGGGGCAGGGAAGAATGAAACAAGGTGGTGGAGATAGCTGGAAAAGTCTTTGGAGTCCAAGTCTACCCACCCATGTGGCATCAACAGCTAGATACAGTAATAAGGAAGACCAAATACATTCCTAAGTCTCTAAAATCTTTTAAATTACAAAAACCATGAGAAAATTAGCATCATCATATTTAGGCTCACACAAGAATGGAAAGTGCCCTGTGCATACCAAAATGTACTTCTGCAGTAGCTGTAGCCCCACAGCTGAGTCTCTGAGCTTCTATACACTCTTCATAGTAAACAGATCCACAAACCATGGAGCTACTGTAGCAGGTAGGTTTCATCCCAGATTTGACACTGTACAGTAGTGTCATGTATTCATTCCTTGGCCCAGCATATACAGCTTGCCAGTAGCTGCAGTCGCATGCTCATGGTAGAGTCCCCAGCATCCTGTGCAGTCAAAAAGTCTGAGTAGATAGAAAAATGTTAGATCCCAGAACATTTCTGGGCCCCCTCCTTTGGCTTCTGGGCCCCCTTTTTGACCCCGGGCCTGGGTAAAAATTACCCCCTTTACCTAGGCCCCTCCTAGGCCCTGGCAGGGGTAACTGATTAAAATACATGGAAATGAGAGCTGACTCATATTAACACCTTATTAGTTTCATGCTGTATCATAATAACATCTCATTAGCTCTCGGAACAACTAGTCTCATAGGTCAGTTTTGAGTTAAGAAAATCCACTTTTTGTTCCACAAGGCAGTTGTTTTTTCATTTTCTGGTTAATTGGCCATAACGTTTGATAGAATAAAGATATTCAGATGCAGTTTGTTTAATTGCATTCTGCATTAAATTACCTTGATATATAACATGATTGTATTATTCGTACATACCAAGGTTTTCACAGATTGGACCACTAGTGTCAAGCTCAACTTGTTGCCCCCCTAAAGCTTGTTGCCTGGTGCAGCAGTAGTATGCCATTACTGATGAGCAACTACGGGGATGTACAAACACACATACTTGAGCTATGGAGCTTTGTAAAAATGCACTTATGATGTCTTGCTCATATACAAACTCTCCCCTGATACAACTTGGGGAAAACTAGTTCTGTGTGTTTTGGGCAGGCAAAGGCTGTCCACTGTGCAGACTTGCCAGGGACATGACACCTCTGTCTCCCCTCTCTGTAAACAGTTTTTCAACTCTTTAAAAATGGAGTGTGTGTGTGTGTTTACAGAGGTGCCAAACCAATGTTAAATTGTTTAAACTTGTAAATGGGGCTTTAATATACTTTTTCAAGACATACATCCTGTCTGCAAGGCAGATGCTGCAATGTGTGGATACATAACATTCATGAAGCATTGCAAAGTTGGGGAAGGGAGCTGGGTGTATTCTACAGAAGGGGAAAAAAAAACACAGCACATTCTTTTTTTAAGGAATGTCTGCACACATCCAAACTTCTCCTGGATTGGAGCTGGGGCTTTGATATTTTTCCCCATAAAATATGGCTGTCTGTCCATGATTTACCAAGAAAATGTTTTCATTACCTCTCTCTCTCTCTCTCTCTCTCTCTCTCTCTCTCTCTCTCTCTCTCTTACAGATTAAGATAAGGTCTACTTCAAGTATTGAATGGAAGGAAGCAGACCTTTAGCACGTCTGGGAATTCAGTAGAAGACATCCTAGGAGCGTTACCCACCCACCATCTAGCCTCTTTACTAGGCTCCTTCTATTTTACTGGCAGCAGCTTGTGAAAAAAGCAGGCTATAAATGTTGAATGCTCTTCTTCGAGAGTTTCCTTCCTCTTCCTGGTAAAGGACTGCCAATAAAGGACTTCTGGCTGTCCAGGGATGAGGCTGATTGTCCCATGCCCTCTCCCTCAAGCTCATGAACAGCTTTTCCCAGCACCCTGGAGGTCCCAGATGTGTTATTTACATTTTACTGGCCCCAAAGAAAAGTGGTGAGCATCTGCGTCCTTATTAAACCCCCAAATTACGAGTTTCTCAGTAAACACAAAGGATTCCTGAGACAGCCAGATGTCCCGTATTTTAAGGGCTGCCCCTGTTTTGAAGTATTGCTGTTCTTATTCCAGAGCTTTAGGGCTCTATCGCATAGAGGATATCTCTGATCAGGAGTCCCCCACACCCTCCCCCCCAGTTCAAGTGAATTCCAAGGGCTGTCGTGTAATATATCTCTGTGGAGGCCCTGGTCTAAACTGGAATACAATGCAAAGCTCTGGTTACAAAGAAGAGGAATTTGCATTCAAAAACACGTTACACCAGCTTAAAAAACAACAACTCTGCAACCCTAAAATCCTGCTGCCAGACAATTTCAAATCTAGACTTTGTTTAAATCATTTTTCAACAAACAATGTTTTCAGCAAACACTGATATTTGGGGGGGGGGGGCTAGAATAACAGCCATGAGACGTGTCAAGAGGACATGTGGCTGTGCCCAGACTTCCTACTTCCAGTGCCAAAACTGTACCACCTTCACTTATGCAGAATGTCAGCCAAGTGCTCCCCTGGTCTCCACAAAGAGAACTGGGAAGGACAATTCCAAGGTCACCCAGTAAGGCATCCTTGGGTCCAAGACTAGAAAGCAGACTTTGTGTGATAGAGGCTCCTCCCCTTCAACCACCAGACTATGCTCAAGATTGTGCTACAGCTACTGAGTTACACTGATGTTTGCATTAGTAAAGATATACATCTCTATACACACAGTGAACAAATGTGTCAGGGAACCATGAGACCCAATATTTAGAGTCCTTTCATGCTATATGTTTCAACTTTGGCAGACACCAGTGGGCACTCGCTCAAGACCTTGTACCCCTAATGTGTGTGAGGCAAACATGCCTTTTTTGATAATGTGTACACTGCATGTACATGCACCAAATAGCCAGGATTGAATCTAGCTAGTCATTTTGTGTGTGTGTGTACAGAGTGTACCTGTTTTGTCTGTTTTATTGCTCCATGTGACGCATGGAGCAATCAGTAAGCTGATGGCAGTCAGTAATATTCTTCAGCTTTACAACAAGTTCTATAACAGTTATATCAGCTTGTGAGGCAAGTCAGTATTATTTTTCCCATTAAGTTAAGGGGCTGAGGCAGAGTGATGTGAGATGGGGGGGGGAGAGAGAGAAAGAGAATGGTTTGTCTGAGATGATCAAATGTGTCCATGGCTGAGGTAAGCATTGTCCCAGATTCTGTACCTCACAGACAAAACTACAACAGCTCTCATGAACACACTGCAAAACCACATGTGCAGCCCAGTTCTATCCATGTTTACTTGGCAAGTGGTTCTACTGAGTTTGGTGGAATTTACTCCTATGTGTATACATGCAAAATCACAGCTTAAAAAGCAGTCCTGGGGCCCAATCCTATCCTCCCCCCCCCCCCCACTGATGCAGGCATGCCAAAAAGGTTTGGAAAGCTTGGGAGAGGGAAGGGAAATATTTTCTTTTACCTCCCTGTAAGCATCCCACTCACCAATGGGTCTCCTTAGACCTACACCAAATATTTAGCTGGCGCAGGTCCAAGGAGAGAAAGGGAGTATGCTAGGAGACAAGGAAGGGGATAGTATCTGACTCAAGTTGCCTTTGCTCCGCTATCGCCCCGCCTCCCTCCTACCTCCCCTCCTCCCTCCTCCCCTCCTCCTCCCTCTCCTGCCCTCGCCCATTCTTCCCTTCCTTCCTCCTCCCCATTCTGCCCCCACCGCCAACTCCTCATTGTCAGTGGGCCGCTGCTCTTTCCTCCAGCATGCTGTGGGCCTCTGTGGTCTCTCCACTGGCAGCACCCAGCTTTGCATGCTGCCATAGCAGCTTTGACAACTCTTGTAAGGCAGTCTCCACTGCTGGAACACTAGTTCTGGCATTGGACAATCCCAACAGGACTGGGTTGCCCCTCTCTGATTATGTCAGTTTAGGATTTTAATAGGATTGGGAATGTTCAGTTATCAGAAGGAAGAGGATTGCAATAAAATCCCTTACACCAGAGTTAAGGCTGGGATACATTAATGCAGGGAAGTTTTTATAATGTTGTAATCTTAAATCAGTGCCAGTCTTATGCTGCACAGCCATGCCTCTGTAAGGGGCAAGGTTTGAGCTGATTCCAAGGTGTGATGAGGAGGATCAGCCAGGTTAGCCTGAATCCTACTTTCCCCCAGGGCAAAGTCCTGCGTTCCCAGCCAACGTGAACTTATGACAACAAAACTGTTGTAACTGAATTTGGTGGAAAACCTAAAGACTGTTCTCCTCATCTCATTTTAGGGCCCAATTCTACCTAACCTTCCAACGCTGATGCAGTGGTGCCAATGTGGTGTGTGCTTCATCCTGTGGTGGAGGAGGTAATCATGGAGGCCTCCTCAAAGTAAAGGAATATTTGTTCTAGGTACTGTTTTTTTTTTTTACCTAGGGACTGCATTTATTTATTTACCTAGGGACTGCATTGCGGCTTCTTTGGTGCTGGGAAGTTGGATAGGATTGGGCCCTCAGTCACAATGAGGGGGGATAGGATATTAAGTAATTCTGCAGCCAGTCATGGCGCACCCATAGAGGTGTATAAATCCTAGGAAGGGAAACAGCTCCCATATTAAGAAGACACAGAGCAGAGACTGTGCCATTCTGCCCCCACAAGAAAAAAAGGCATGCAGAGCACTCAAACATCCACAATTACGGATTATCTCCTACTCAACCTTTTTGTATTTGGAGGACACTGTATGGTGGCTTTGAATTGTCCTTTATTCAACAGTATTAGTGCTGTTCTCCAGAGTATACTGTTTGCTGATAGGAAACATTTGCCCTCCAAATGCAGGCCTTTCTCAAGGATATACCAGGAAGAGCTAGGGTGTGCAGCCACCTTTGTTGGTGTACACCAACCACTCACCTACAATCATTGACAGTGCTAGCCAATAACCACTGCCTTGGGCATATAATTTCTTGCACAAAAAGAATCAGATGCCATGCAGTGGAAGAAAGTAGGAACTGCAGATGGAGATGTTTGCCACTCTGGGTGGGTGGGTGGGTGGACGGACACTGTGCTGATGACCACATAATCCCTCTCTCCAGTAGGTGAACCTGCCCACCCAAATAGCAGGAATTCTGGGTGGGTGCATACTCATTGGGAGAGAGGGGAGCTGATTGAAATGTGCAAAGTAGGAAAGCATATGAATATACAATGCTTCTAGAGAGTCAGATTCTTGGTTCATCTAGCTCAGTATTGTCTACACTGATCAGCAGCAGCTCTCCAGCATTTCAGGCATCACCTGCCTGGTGATGCCAGGGATTGAACATGGGAACTTCTGTGTGCCATGCAGGTCTCTGCCACTGAGCTACATCAGCATTTCCATCTCCCTCTTCCACTGGTAATACTGGCCCCTGTGATGCCTGGGGTCAGGACTGCAAAATGCCCCCTCCCCTGAGTTGAATGCCGCCACCCCCACCAGGGACCTTCTGAGGATCTTAAAACTTCAGTTCCAGTTTTCAACTGAGAACCAGAAGTGTGCTTTAAAGACCCTCCAGAGGCCTCTGGGGAGGTGACAAGGGGGGGGTTAAGGCAGCAGTGCCTAAACAGGTGTGTTGTCCCAGGGAATTTGCCCCCCTTGACCTCCCCCAGGCACGCCAGTGCCCTCATCTCCTGCGTCTTTTTAATGCTCTTTTCCAGTGAATTTCCTGACAGTTCACAGGCTTTCCTCTTATGAGGGTGCTGTTGCAGCATCCATTCTTTCTTGTCCAAGTACCTCTCTTCCTTTTGCTAATAGCTTGTTCTCCTCACACAAGTACTGTTCCAATAACAAGACTCAAACCCTCCTCTTGAAGAGCTCATGGGTTCTGCTTGCATGTTTCTTACTCAAGGTCTGGAGCACTGCTAGACAGTTGCAGCAGAATCAATGGCAGTCCTTCCTTTGCTGCACGCCCCTGCAAAAGTGTTTTTGGTTACAGGATGTCTGCATTTGGGGTCCTGGAAGGGTGCGCATTTGTAATTATAGGTGTCAGTTGCAGTAGTGTAGCTATGGGGGGCAGTGTGGTAAGTTTACACAATGGCCCTCGCTCTTGCCATTGGAGCCATTCTGGGTAATGAAAGCAACACATAGCACTTTGCTGTCACTGCCTAGAATGGCTCTGATGGCAAGAGGGAGGGGTCATTTACACAGCACATTGCAGCACCTGCAGTACTTGCTTGCGCCACCCCATCCTCCCTGTAGCTAAGCTACTGGTCCGTTGCTGCCCTCCTAACCTCTGACTATCAGCATATAATGTACTTTTAAGAAGCACAGAGAATTTCAGTGTCCATTGGGTGGTAGAAGGTGTGTGAAATGATAGCGGTGCTTGAAAACTGTGTTGCTTACTTTACTCAGCTTATTGTGTTCAGTAAGACTTAGTATGCAATCCTATCTTACTCACCAGAAAGAAACACCTCTAGAAATGGGTTCAGTGATGTTGTCCCCATTGCAGTAGCAGACCTGCCATTAACTAAAAGGGGCAAATACCCAAGGTGTGGAGTCCCACGCACCGCTAGGACGATTTGGAAGCCTCTCTGAGGCTCCCAGTGCAGTTGGAAACTTGCTTCTGGTTTGTCAGAAGCACAGTTTAAGACTTCGGGGACACCTCCCTTCCTCGGTGCATCCTGGAGGCCACTGAGGCGCTGTAACATTGTGGTGAGTGGGGGGGGGTGGTTTCGTGCTTGCATCATGCTTTGCCCCAGGTGCAGGGCTGGGGAAGTTCGTCACTGCCCCATTGTGACTGCTTGTTGATTGGTGACTTTCATACATGAGTCATGTGATGTATTAGGATTAACGTTCTCTCTGGCGGGTGGTGACACTGTTGCTAGAGTTGCTGTACCATCATTGCTATGTAAGTTCCCTTTCCTACTCCTGTTATTTTGCTGTTGACATTGCTGCAGCAAGAGCATAGATACTAGTTACAGTGCTATAAGCTTTGGTCCACCAGTGGCCAGCTGAAGCTGGACCCAGGGCTGGCCCAGCCATGAGGCCAACTAAAACAGTTGCCTCAGGCAACAGATTGATGGCAGGGGAACCCATCCTTGTCCACCTACTTGACTGAACCGCCCCTCCTTCTCCTTCTATTCCCTGGATTGGAAAAGGAAGAGGGCAACAAAGAGGAAGACGGAATGTGGAATGGAGTGGAGTGTTGGAGAGTTGGAGGCACAGAGGCTGGCAAATTATCAAGTAAGGGGAGCAGCATTTGGTATGCTGCCTCAGGTGTCAGGAGGTCCTGAACCAACCCTGCCCGGACTGTTGGATTGTCTTGCTGTCATGCTTGAAGGCTCCCACAGAGGAAAGAGGGTGTGTTTTCCCAAACTCTGTTTGCCTCCCTAGGCAAACAGAGTTTGGGAAAACACACCCTCTTTCCTCTGTCAAAGTCAAAGAGAGCCCAAGCCCAGAGATTTGATTCTGCAAGCTAACATGCTGTTCCAGAGCTTAGAAGTCCTGATCATTAGATCCCACTCCCCACCCTACTATTTATTACATCAGCTGTTCCCAAGTTTTTAAAGAGAGCCACAGATGGAACCTATCTGGCATTGAAAACATGCCCACTCTAAACTCAAAAGGCCATACTCTCTTTCCAAGAGCTGAGAACAGAACTAAGCATGGAGTCCTGATCGCTGTGTCTCAAAAGTCTCACCACTTACCACAGTGTTAAAACCATGCCTCGTCGTCCATCTTTCTAAAGATGCAAACGCCAACCCATGGATCCCAGCCCTCAGTCTGAAATCATTTGCCAGCATTTTTTTACTCTGAATGTGTAAGTGGTCAGCATCCATGGACTGGAACCAAGGGCCATTCCAGGCGGGAACACTGAATGCAGAAAATAACTCTGCCAAGGCAGGGATAAAAAGGCAGCTCACGAGAGATCAGTTTTTAGCAACCCTGTATTTATAGTGAGGCAGGCTAAGAGAATCTAAATCAGTACTGATTCATAATGGAGGCCCACACAGCCCTTGCAAAAGGGAATTTAACCACATAATCAGGGCTCAGTCATCTAAATAGACTGTCAAAGAGTGTCTTTTGATGGATCAGATCCTGCCAGCATCTCTGGCATCGCCATTAGCCTTGCAAGATGGAAATGTTTATGGGAAGGGCTGTGACAGGAACACAGAACCAGGGCTTGGGAAGGGCTGTGAGGCCACTTTGGAAGACCTGCGCACATGCGCATTGGCAAAGATTTGTGCACGCCTGGTTTAGGGAGTGCTAGCGTTGCCACCAGATTCCTCAACCTTGCAAGTCCTCAGCATGTTTTGATGAGAGTTGCAAGCCACATAAAGGGGCTTCTCACAGATCCAGCCAGTTGGGATTGTGGCATGTGAGTGAGCATAACAGAAATACAACAGGACTCATAGCAAGACACAGCGTATTTGCACCAGATGGCCCCATTCACTTGGCCCCAGTTTTCTTACTCCCTATAGCATAAACCATTCTCACCACTTTCTGGAGTAGTGCTTATTGTGAGCTGCTCTGCGTTTTATTTTATTAATTTTTATTTTAGAAAAGCATTTAAAATAAATTAAATTCAAGTGAGAATCCTGGAAATATGATTCCCATAGTTTGTTTGTTTTTTCATAGCCATGGGATCAATAGCTTTCAAACTGTTGTTCCAGTGGTTTCTTGGGTTTCTCAATGAGAATTTCTGTAATAATGGAGAATTTGCCATTTTAGGGCTTGGATGTGAGGCTGCCACATTATCCTGGCCCTTTTCCTGTGTCTCACAGGAGAATTACCAATGAAGGTTTCATTTGATCTACATACTGGGAAAGGCTTCACTTGATAAATTTCTACATGTCAGGAACAGAAGTAGAGTCAGTTTAAAAAAAAAAAGTGATAGCACTGTAAGCCTGGGGCGGAACCAAGCAGATTATTACATCACCTCTGCAAGCATTCCCCTGGTGGAAAAACTGCAATTTAATAGCATATTTTGGATAAATATCATTTCTGCAGCATTTGAGGACAAATGGACTTTATTTACAAACACAGCTATAACTAGGGCAGAGCCCGAGGAGCACCTGTGCCAACCATGACTGCCCCCAGGCTCCACCCAAGTTACAGAGGAGGTGTTGGTGGCTTCACGTGCCTCATTCCTTCTCCTGCGAAGTCTTCACAGGAGAAGGAACAGGCGCATGAAGCCACTGCAGCGAGTGCCCCCTCCTCTGGGGTGAACTCGAAAGTGGCACCACTATGTCACATGACACTGTGATGTCACTGCCCCAGGTGCCAGGGCAGTGTGTTATGGCTCTGTTTACACAAACAATCTTTCCTACAATCAGGAAGGCTATACAGTGGCTGCAGAGTTAGCCCTGCTTCTATCTGTTATGTGGGTATGAGAGAACACCATGGCTGGCTGCCTTGCAATAATACAATATAGTGTTACCCACTTCTAGCAAGGTGAGCACACAGGAGGAGGTCTCATGTGGCTTCAGAGCTGTTTAGATTCCTTGGCCGATTCCCACCACCACCAGGCAGAGCTAAGAAAGAACCAAATCCAGAATGCGTGGTTCCTGACCACTTGACAATTCCCCCCCCCCCCCCAAAAAAAAATATTAGGAATAGAACCCAGAATTTTTACTTTTTGCTAAATAAAAGTAAATGAAAAATTACATTTCATAAAGGCTCCAAAGCCCTCAACTGGATCCTGGGATCAGCAAGCAGTATTTGGTCACCTTCTTATGCACACCCAGCAGCATTTATATTATGACTGGGAACAAAATACAGAATGTGGTTCCAGATTCAACTGTAAGTCACCTTCCCTGAATATAGCCTGCATCCCCCTGGAGGTGAGGTATATTTCCAGGGTTTGTACACCTCACCGAATTTCCAGCATCCTGGTTCTTTCCACTCCTCAGAATTGGAAGGAACAATTGGGAAATGGTCATTGTTCATTGTTAGCTGCCTAGAGCAGTGTTTCATAAACTGTGGGTCGGGACCCAGTAGGTGGGTCGCAAGTCAATTTCAGGTGTGTCCCTATTCTTTTCAATATCTTATTTTTAATATATTAGACTTGATGCTACCATGGTATGTGACTGCATTTGGGGAACTGTTACAGACCTGTACTTTTAACAAGCTACTATGCATATTCTTTTAACAATGATAGTAAATAGGACTTACTCCTGGGTAAGTGTAGGTAGGATTGCAGCCTCGGAAAAAATTCCACTTCTTGATGATGTCACTTCCGGTCATGACATCACTTCTGGTGGGTCCTGACAGATTATCATTCTAAAAAGTGGGTCCCAGTGCTAAATATGGGAGAACCACTGGCCTAGAGGGAATTTTTTTGCAAGTCTGGGATGTATCAAATACGTAAATTAATAACAAAATGAGATAATTTTGCCCCTCTAAAACTAGGGATGGAATGAGGTGGAGCCACAAAACCCAAACCTGACATTGCACTTTGAATCAGGCAACCCTAGACAATGATCATGTTTGCTAACACACCAGTTTGTTGCCTGTCCTTGTGGTTCATTTGCACACTGATATCTGATGAATGGTCAACTAACCTCTGCTTTGGGGTCAATGTTGGCTGTGTGGGCTCAATCCCATCCCTCCCCTGCTCCGCAGTGGATCTCCTTGAACGTGTAGATGGCACAAATCCAAGGAGAAGAAGGGGTGTAAGGAGGCTGCTAAAGAGGATCCAGCAGCACCATCACCACTGGATCCATTTCCTCCTGCAGCCTCTCCTCCCCATTCCTCCCTTTGCCCAGTTTCACCCCCCTCCCTGCCCTCTGCCCCTGCTGCAGCCTTACCTAGTCTTACTCCTCATAAAGTCAACTTTTTCAGTCAGGATTTATTACAGGTAGCTTGCCCCCCCAACCCGCCTGATCCACTTCTGGTATTGGAGCCAGGTTGGCAGAAGAAACACCTGGGATGATGAACTTCAGGGAGGAAAGGCAGGAGGGAGCACTACTCTCACTTGCACACCCCTTTCGATGTACACATCAGACCCCACATGACTTTAGAAATGTAGCTGCCTTGCCCTGTCTAGTTTTGTTTGTGCACATGTGTGCAAAAGCATGCTGCTTTAGTGTGCATTTGGGTGCTGGGAGTTTTCATGTGTATCTGAACACAGTGTGTACATTTCAGATTAGAAGCTGGCACACACTTTCCTTTAACTGGTTCCAAATGTGTATGCTCTGAGGTTGGAGGCACTTAAGAGAGTGTGGTTTCCTCTGCTTTAGCTTTTCCAAAAAGCTCCTTTTATTTTTACCTTCAGCTTTTATCATCTGTGGAGTAACAGGAAGCCAGTCTTATGGAGGCTTCCAGATGTTTTGGGAAATGGACACAGCTGGACTGACTACACAGCCTGTGATGTCTAGGTACAGCCCCTGAAAGTATTAAGGCCTCAGATTTCTCTGGTCTGACCAGGCATATTTTTAGAAATTAAGGTCATTCAAGCCTCACAAGCTTGAGCAGAAACCGTTCCCCCTGCGAGTGGTGAGATGCCTCCAACTTCTCCTCACTGGCGAGCAGCACATGGCAACCCAGCACAGAACAACCAAACAAAAGCAAAACGGGGGAACTGCCTGGAGCAGCATCACCCGCTGAGGAGGAGTGAGTCATCCCCATGTGAAACGCTCCTCTCCCACAAGTATCCCTGGGTTGCTTAGCCTGCTGGTTGGCCATGTGCTGGGCTTGGAGCATCTAATGGACAAAGAAGGCTTCCCTTGGGGCTATGATGACTTTCTAAGCTATGAGTTCCTTGCCGGCCATTCTCCTCCTTTTTTTTCTTTCTTTCTGCTGCTAATTGCAGACAAAATCCAAAACATATCCAGAAGCCTAGAATAGCCCAAACGCTGGTTCCTTAGTTCAAAAACAGGCACCTCAGAGAAAGGCTGAAGACAGAGAACAGCTGACAGGTGGTTGGAAAGAGGGAGCGCCACCCATGGTGTATACACTCACCCCACTTTTGCATTGGGGAATCAGGTTTTGCAGGTTTGAACCTTGCTTGAAAACTCCGAAAAACCTGTTTGACTAGAGGTAACAGTGGGGCAACAAGCAATATATATGTGTATAGCATAGGAACCGATACCTCTCTCACACCACTTTCAGCTTTCCAGCCTAGAAGGCACCACCATGTAGGTACAGCCTACCTTTATAAGGTAAGAAGTGCCTTACTGCATCAGATCAAGGTCCATCTTGCCCTGCATTCTGTGTCCAACACCAGCCAGCCACATGCCTCTGGAAGTTTGCCAGCAGTTCATCCTGTTTCTTGTTGCCATTATTTGCTACTCACATATATGCATCTTTGAACATGGAGGTACCATTTAATACTGGCCAACTGAAATTCTCTTCCATGAAGTTGTCAATGTCTTTGAAACAGCCTTTTAAGCAAGTAGCTATCGCCACATCTTGTGGCATTGAAGCCAAAGTTAATAATGGTTTCCCATTAAGGAAGCTGATACAAACTGGGGCCATGGCAAGGGCAAAGGATTAAATTTCCCTCTCCCAGTACCACAATTTTGATCCACATCTCCACTGCTGAAAAAAAAACAAGCACCTCATTCCTAATAATGGACTTAACAGAGTGTGTTGTTTAGCCCTTAGCACAGTGTGAAAAGTACTTTACTTTGCCTATCTTGAACTTCCTGGAAATCATTATCTCCAAGACCATATTTGGCATCAAGAGAGGGATTTGCAGCCCTAGCTTTTGCTTCTCTGATGTAAACATTGGGGAGGGGGCAGGACAAATGGAAACAATCTGAATTGACACAGCAGTCAGGGACATACCAACCTCTCCCCTAACCACTACACCCCTCCTCCACCTGCCTTTTCCACTTGCCATGGAAAAGGCCTTGGAGAAAGCATCTAGGGTGGAGTTACAGGGGGAAAGTGGCAAGTGGGAAAGGGTTAACCCATTTTTGCCTGGCCCACAGGTGTACACATTTGGTCCCTGTTTCCGTATATGCAACCTTGGGCAGAAATGGCTTAAGCACTTTCACATCTACTGTTTCTCCCCTGCAAACGATACCCTCTTCATTTTGTAACAGACAAAGAAGCACTTGCTTCCACATGCTTGGATCAACCCTTGGGTTCAAGCTTTTTCTTTTCCTGAGCTGGCTCAAGTATGGGTTAGGTCTAATCAATGTCTGCAGGACAGTCTGATGCAGGACAGAAATTCCCCCTGCCAGTTCTAAATGCCACATATATACCCTCATATTCATATGTGTATCACAGTACATCTCCTCCCTCAAATACACAGGTTTTTCTCTGAATGGTCTGTGGTTGCATCCTAAGTGCCTTCTCCTCTTTTGGCCTTTGCAGAACTGGGAGGGGTAGCCACATGCAAACAGCCCAGTCCAAAAGCTGCCAGTCAATCCATGTTGTCTTCTGAGATATGGGTAGAAATACACTCTGTCAACAGGCTAGCCATAATACCTATATGGAACCTGCATTTTCAAAGACAGCATACCACTCAATGCCAGATGCTGGAGACAACTTGCAAGAGAAAGCTGTTGCCTTGGTGCTCTGCTAGCAGAAAGCTCCAGTTGGACAGTATGAAACAGAATGTTGATAGTCTGATCCAGCGAGTTCTTTCTTATGGCATTCATCCTCACCGCAAACATATGAGGCAGGGCTCTTGCTATTTCTATTTCAGTGATGAAGAGGCTGACGGGAAAAAAACAATTTCCAAATAAGTTACTTGGTGGATAAGACCAGGATGGGAACCCACATGGTCACCAGAGCCCAGCCCAACTCAGGCCTGCCCTGTAATCACGGGACAGCTGTTGCCTGTCAGCGATTTCCAGAGTTCCTTGGAATGTGCCAATCTAAAGCTTCCATCACCTTAACCGCTCTGACTAAGATGTTCATGGGCTTGGATGCAATAATAAGAACGGATTTCATGGCGTGTATATAAATGAATAAGGTTAACGCTGTCAAGATAATTTGCATAGTAAAAGGAAGGAGCACTGGACGAATCTTGAAGTAATGTGAGGCAACAGCCTCCAGTGACAGAATCTGGACTCTGTTAGGGTCTGGGAAGTGGTAGAGAGAATTGTAAGGCCAGCAAAGTTGAATGGTAGACTAGACCCATGGGACACCATCTGCCTGAAAGTTCTGTTTTCATAGGTACACTTCCTTTCAGTGCACAGAAACCTTTCCTGATGGATTGTCCCCCATCTTAATTAGCATGTGTTTGTGGGTGTACAGGGGAAGGCCTGTTTGGATTTTCTGCCTTAGGCACCAAAATGTCTCTGTCTGCTCCTGATTAAAAGTGTTACATACATTATGAATGATTGTTATAGTGTTATTATTTATACACAGCAGCATAAAAAGGAGGGGGGGAAATCATGGCCCCTGTATAGACTTATTTTCTGTATAATTTCTTGGGGCATGAATGTTATACTTTTGGTTTTCATAACACTTTATGGCATGGATTAATTACATTCTGGTTACAATTAACTCTTTTTTTGTTTATTTTAACCCCATAATTCCATTGGATTTTGACATTCCTGCATCATGAGAAAAGCTTTTCAGATACTTCTTTATGCCATCTCTGTTTTTCTTACAGAGAAAACGGATGAAGCGATGCAGAAGAACAAGAATCTTGAAGTTCAGAGAGTTTACTGACTAGTGCTGCAATTGCCTAACCAAGATAAAACATAATTACATGCCCAACACTCACACTGAAATAAATGGAATTTTTTTCATCAAAGCAGTTCATTCTGGGCTGGCTCTTTCCTGGACTTTCACAAGGATTAGGCTTCAGACACTTCATTTCTGGTCCAGACAAGGTCTAAAAGCAAATGTATGAATGAAATCTTCTGATAGCTGCGAAAGTTAAGAAGCATCCAGTGTATAATGGAAATTCAAAATACTAGCCTGGGAGAGACTGGGTGGCCTCTGAGGCAGGCGTATTACAAAAGGGCATACAGCTTTAGGCACCCATAAGCTTAAGATCAGTTTTTGCTTTGAAATGGGGGATGTGGGAAAGATATGCACAATGATGCTCTTTTAAAGAAAGCAAATGCAGTTCATGTGGAAGGAGCCCTGCAACAGATCCACAGGCAGATCAACTGCAGTATTGCCAGGTCTCTCCCTATAGCCTTGTGGTATATAGGGGATGTTCTTCTGATAGGATTAGACTCTTAGGCTGCAATTCTAACCACACTTTCCTGAGAGTAAGCCCCATTGAACAAAATAGGACTTGCTTCTTGCTTCTGAGTAGACGTGGTTAGGATTGTGCCCTTAGTGTTTACTGTGTTCCATGGTTTTTAGATGTGATTTGTGGGTTTAAAATGTCACTGAAGTGGCAACTTGTTCAGTGTGAACAAGCAAAGCGCTATTGAGATTTTTAAGGGAAATTGTTTCTTTAACCGAAAAACTTCATGCTTGCAGGTTCAGCATGGCTGCATTATTTGTTAAGAGCCCTTATGGACAGTCCAATCTTCTGTAACTCCCCTCGCAGTGATGGAGCGCATACTATATCCCACAGAGGAATTCCAGGCCCTGAAGTTCTCCTCAGAGTAAGGAAATATTTCCCATCAGGGTAAGCTGTTGTCTAAGCTGGTGCAAGTCCAAGTGGATCTAGGTCAGGGAATTGAGGCCAGGAATGGTGAAAGGATATCCCAGCCTCAGTTTGTCTGCCTCCCCACTTCATTTTTGCCCCATTCCTCCCCTTTCTCCATGTTCCTCTCATGTTCCTTTCTCCCCATTCCTCCCTTTTCTCCCTGTTCCTCTCATCTCTGCCTTCCTTCCACCACCACCCCCCCCGGGATGTCTAACCAGCACTGGCAGTTGCCCTCCGGCCACTGGAGTACGGGCCCAGTTGCTAGTCACTTGTGGCTGCAGCCAAGTCATACTGCCGTGGTGTGTCACTTGTTCCAGGGGCATAAAACCCTAATAGGATTGGGTTTTTAGAATTTTTTGTTCCTGCCACATAATGTGTGTCAAATTAATGGCTTCCTTCCAAGTTTTTCTTCCCTTTTCCTCTTTTTCCGCCTTTTATAGCAAAACAGCATATTTTACAGGGAACAGAAGCTGACTAAATAAAGGCAATAAAATAAATAAAATCAAACAATTCAGTACTAATCCCCCAATGGTGCTGAACAGGGATGCAATAAAATGGACTGAACTACAAACAGGAAGCTTTCAGTTAGCATTGGAAAGGACCTTTGGTGAATGGAATTTATTTGTGAGAAGGCAAGTAGGCATTATTGAAGGATTTTGATCACAAGGAAGGAGATTAATGGATAATAAAGTGCCATATTAAAATGCAGTTTGGAACCTTGGTTTTAATTCTGCCTCCACCTAATTGTGGAAAAGCAGTGCCTTGGAATATGAACAGGTTCTATAGTGTGGAAGTGAAGCAACCTTGGTCCAACCCTGTTAGCCACTAATGTGACACTATGTGAAAAATGAAAAGACAAATGACTGAGGGTTTTTTTAAAAACATGTTCAAAAAACAGCAAAGAAATGGTTGACAAATAATGAAAGTCTTATGAGATAGCCAGTGTGGAAGGATAAAGAAGTTTAAAACTAGATAGTAAAGAAATGACTGTACCAGAACAGAAGTGAGAAAACAAAAACCAAAAGAGTATGAAATATGAAAGTATGCTTTCCAATAATAGTGTTGATGTCTCCACAGCAGGTTACTATGGTAATATTTGTTGTATGCTCTTTAATGATGGCAAGAAACAGCCGATGCACTACATCCATGGGAAGGGGGACCTGATCATATACTTTCCCCTGTAATTTTCACATGGTATAATGGTCTTGGAAACACCCTCCATGCTATTAGATTATTGTGTCCTAGAAACATTTTCAAGCCTGTGTTCAATGGCCATCTTTCCACATGGAAGAGTATTTAAAAGAAGGCATTCAACTTGTGAAAAAGTCACTTTTCCACTTCAGAGATGGCCATGTGAATTGGACTATCCTATATGAGTAAAAAGGAGCTACAATAAGATTTAGAATGAGAGAATGAACAGATCTCTTTCCATGTGCTCAATGCATTGGTTTTCCCATGCTCTTATTTATGCTGATTTGAAGCGTGGAGGAAATTTAAAACCTCCCAATAATTGTATTTAGGAACGTAAAAGTATCACCATGGCAACGCACTGTGACGACAAGTAACCCACCATTGGGAGGTAGCAAAAAGCAATCAGAACAAGGCCAGAGACGGAATGCACAGTGCATTATACATTTAATCTCTTCTATGCATGATATGCACAATTTTAAGAGAGCATATTACTGTACTCCCTACTCCTACCACATATAATTCATAAAATGACTGAATATTTCCTGGTATTAATAATACTTGCTATCCCTTCCTTTTCAATAGTGGTCAAATAACTATTTTTATTAGAAAATACCTTCTCTTAGACCAGCTTGACCAGTATTTTGCGATGCAGACTTCCAGATTACATTATCAGGTGTAAACTCTTAGAACAAAACCAAAATCAGGGCCAGCCCAAGACCTGCTAACAATTGAGGTGGCATGCCAAATGCTTCCCCCAATGATGTGCCAGCCTCTGATCTTCCCATCCTCTGTTCTCTTCTTCCTTTTCCAATCCAGGGAGTGGAAGGAGAAGGAGGGGCAAGTAAGCAGACAGAGAGGAGCTCTCCACACCAATCTGCTGCTGCCTAAGGCGACCATTTCACTTGGGCCAAAATAAATCTTCATGTTGTATGTCACTCTTTAGAACAAAGAAGTGGGAGAGAAGAGCAAGCAATTGTTAACTGGATTTAAGGTAGCTATTCCTTGCTGGAAGACAGCTCTGAGTGTTGTCAAAGGGGAGCAGAGCTGTGGGACTTCTACAGCAGGAATGGAGATGTCATCAGCAGTACTTATGTCGTGACTTGGAAACTTTTTCAAAAGCCCTTAACCATGAAGAAGCATCAGGCTCAGCAGGCCATAAACTGAGAAATTTGCCTAGGGGCATATTAATATATAGGCCATTGTCTTTCCCAAGTTCGGCCTGAGAGACAGTATGTAGCTCATGTTATGTTAAGACTACAATCCTATGCAAATTTATCTAAGGTGAAGCCCTACAGAACACAGTGGGGGGCTTACTTCTGAGTAAACATGCACATCCTAGCATTTTAATATATCTTTTACAGTATATTTGTTGGGGATATATATTTTTAAGCAGATTTTTCAATTTTTACACATTGTATTTAAACTATTTAAAACATCCTCCAGGAGTTTGTGATGAAATGATCTAGATCAGTGTTTTTCAAACTGTGAGTTGAGGTGGGTTGTGAGCCAGTTTCAAGTGTGTCCCCATTCATTTCAATGTGTATTTTATTTTTAATATATTAGACTTGCTACTATTAACATATAACAAAATAACATATAATATGGCAGGAGGTCTGGCTCAGTTGGTAGAGCCGCCGCCTTGTGTGCCTGAAGATCTGAGGCTGCCAGTTCGAAACAACTGGAAGTACCCGAGAACTGACGACACGCTGATATACTGATGAGCTGACACTAGGTGGCAGAAAGGAGTTGCCGTCAAGTGGAGCGTGGGAGGCAAAGGGCCAGAGAGAGGCCAGACCGGGAAGGAATGCAGCTGCAACAAGGAGTTCTATGAAAGACTAGAACTATTCAATTGTAAAAATCCCTATGGGGGGGGTTTAGAACGGCCTGCCTATGTAAACCGCCTTGGATTAAAGTCTGAGGAGAAATCTGACGAACAAAGGAAGGCGGTATATAAATACCTGTATAAATAAAATAAAAATAAATAATATGTCATATGCTTTTATTAACAAAAATAACATTTATTATTTTTAACATGTTAGTTAGAGCATGCTTCCATGGTATGTGACTGTATTTGGGGAAATGTTTCAGATCAGTACTTTTAAAAAGCTACTATGTATATGCTTTTAAGAATGATAATCAATGGGTCTTACTCCTGGGTAAGAGTGGAAAGGATTGCAGCCTTTGGAATGTTTGGGGAATTTATTTTCAACAGACCAACAACTGCTTGGGAGGGTTAGGAGGGTTCTTCTTTAAATAAATTTTTAAACTTATTGTAAACTTTTGTTTTAATTAATAGATTAATTTGATTTTGTCATATGGAGTGTTAAAAATTTTCCTGCTTGAAGATGTCACTTCCAGCCATGACATCACTTCCGGTGGGTCCCGTACAGATTGTCATTCTAAAAAGTGGGTCCCAGTGCTAAAAAGTTTGAGAACCACTGATCTAGATCTTTAAATCTTCTTCTTTAGTGTTTGTCCCTTGTGGTGGCAGGGTCTGCTATTTTGGACTGGAGTCGCCATTTCTCTCGGTTGCAGGTTGGCTTGTTCTGGGTGTAGGCGGGCAATTTTCATGTTGCTGTGCAGCGTCAAGCCAGTGCTGCTTTGATCAGCTCTTCAGTCATTTGCCATTGACCTCCAACTGAAGGCCCTTCTGCGCCAGTGTATCGCTGTCAGCAAGCAGAACATTGCTGTACCATTGAAGCTGGGCTTCTCTCAACTTGTTGGCGATTGGAGCGACGCCATACCACTGCCGGACAGAGGCATTGCTAGAGGGGGGGCAGCGCACTAAGTTTTGCAAAGAGCCTCCCTGCAGCGTGCAAGCGGCTCCTCCCCCTCTCCTTGGGAGCCATTCGCCTCCTGGAGCATGCAAGCAGCTCCTCCCCTCCCCTTTGGAGCCATGTGGGCAGGGGTGGGGGAAACAGAGGCGAATGGCTCCCAAGGGGAGGGGGCTGGATGCTGCCAGATGTTGTCATTGTGCACGTGGTCAATACAAGTGATCTAGATCTTTAAATGATGAACAGTATAATACATTTCAAGGTAGGAATAAGGCTGCAATCGTATACACCAGGGTTCTCAAACTTCCTTTCAAGCCACCTGTTCTGCAGCAGAGAGCACTGCAACCCAGCTCCTTCTCTGGCACTCAGCCTTAGAAAGCCTCCACAGGCCTCTGGAAGCAAGCAGAAGTCATTTTCATGAACCTGGAAAGAAACCGAAAGTGACTGGCTGTTTCTGGGGGCCTGTGGAGCCCTAGTGTGGCCTCCAATTGTGTTCAGAGAGCTCCAACTGGAAGCCAACCAGACACAAGGTCAGGTGGGAGGGCCCAACCCAGGACCCATTGGACATCAGGTCGCAAACCAAGTGGTTGCCAAGGGTTCTATAAACACTTACCTGGGAGTCAGGCCCACTGAAATAAGTAGAACTAAGTAGATATGCATAGGCTTGCTCTGTGAGTGGCAACAGATGAAAACACCCTAATGAAGAAATATTAAATTGACTTTGTTCCATAATCTTAGAGGTGTGTGGCTATTGGGGAGGGATGTCATGATAAGCCTCTGCTCTTCAAAATTTACCACTATGGCTTCAGATCGACTCAGATAATACAGACCCTGTGAAGAAGCAGCAGCAGAGAAAGATAAATAGATGTTTGCTATTTAAATATATTAATAGGGGTTTAACAGAGTTTGAGAAATTGTCAAATTAGGTTGCAGTATTAAAGGGTTTGTTGTGTTTAATGTTATTCCTCAAGGTGGTTGCCTGCCGCAGGTTTCTTTGACGTGCTCTAAGGGTCAACTAGATGCGGTGGCAGCAGCCATGTTTGTTTATTCACCTGTCTGCCTCATCAGTGTATGTGTGTAGGTCTGATTTACCATGAGAGGGATATTTGGGAGAGGGATATTTGGGAGAGGAACCCTCCACAATGTAAGTCCCTTGATCTATCACCTCAGGCATTTTTTGCCCAGTCCAGCTCCAATACTTGAAAGTGAACCAGGCTGGGGAGAAAACTACTTGTAATGACAGTGTGCAGAGGCAAGGCAGTGTACATATGTGTGAGCCCCTCTTTATGATAAAAACAGGGAAGTGCAAAAGGTTCACCTCCACCATACAGGCAGACACATGAGGCCAGATGGTTGCCCCCAACAAATCTAATTTGGCCTACAGTGGGACAGAACAATGGTCTCCCTTTTTGCCCTTCTGAGTGTAGCCCCGTGCAGGTGGCTGTATCCAATTTGCAGGTGCCTTCCACAAGCCTGCTAACATGTGTATTGCCCTCCCAGCCATTATTGTGTGGACAAGCCTAAAAACCCAGGGAATAACTCAAGCCTTCCTTCTCCCACCTTCCAGTAAAAAAAACTGACTGCTTTTGCATCCCTCTTTATTGAGTCAAGAGAGGTGTGGTGGCTGAGTGATTAAAGACACTGAAATGTCAGCTGGAAGGTCCAAAGGTTTGAGACCCTGGTGCTGCTGAACAGGGTGAGCTCCTATTACTTGCCTCAGCTCCTGCCAAGTCCTTGTGTAAAGATATACAGTCAGTTCTCTTAATATGCAAATTCTCTATCTGCAATTTGGCTTATCTGCAAGGGGCAAAATTACCACCTACCTCTCCTTATCTGCAACTCTATTCTCATTATCTGCTAATATTGTGCTGGTGCACATCAAAGGCCAGGGTTTCCCACTCAGAGGCCAGGGTTTCCCACCTGTTGAGGTCCACTCCTAAGGCCTTCAGATCCCTCTTGCAGATGTCCTTGTATCACAGCTGTGGTCTACCTGTAGGGCGCTTTCCTTGCACAAGTTCTCCATAGAGGAGATCCTTTGGGATCCGGCCATCATCCATTCTCACAACATGACCGAGCCAACGCAGGCGTCTCTGTTTCAGCAGTGCATACATGCTGGGGATTCCAGCTCGTTCCAGGACTGTGTTGTTTGGAACTTTGTCCTGCCAGGTGATACCGAGGATGCATCGGAGGCAGCGCATGTAGAAAGCGTTCGGTTTCCTCTCCTGTTGTGAGCGAAGAGTCCATGACTCGCTGCAGTACAGAAGTGTACTCAGGACGCAAGCTCTGTAGACCTGGATCTTGGGATGTTCTGTCAGCTTCTTGTTGGACCAGACTCTCTTTGTGAGTCTGGAAAATGTGGTAGCTGCTTTACCGATGCGTTTGTTTAGCTCGGTATTGAGAGAAAGAGTGTCGGAGATCGTTGAGCCAAGGTACACAAAGTCATGGACAACCTCCAGTTCATGCACAGAGATTGTAATGCAGGGAGGTGAGTCCACATCCTGAACCATGACCTGTGTTTTCTTCAGGCTGATTGTCAGTCCAAAATCTTGGCAGGCCTTGCTAAAACGATCCATGAGCTGCTGGAGATCTTTGGTAGAGTGGGTAGTGACAGCTGCATCGTCGGCAAAGAGGAAGTTCAGGATATTAGAGCAGGGGTCTCCAAACCCCGGCCCGGGGGCCAGATGCAGCCTGCTGAGAGCTTCTGTCCGGCCCATGGCCAGCCTCTGATCCCCTGAGAGCCTCTGACCCAGTTGACCAGAGTTGTGCTTTTGGGATGGGGGAATGGGGGTCCATTTAAGTGCATGTGCTTTATTTCTTGGGCTGTGTTGCTGCTTAGTGAAAAACTTGGCATTTGAGCCCATTCAGTCATTCATTCATTTCAGTCATTCATCTAAGTTCTATCTCTAACGTATTTATTTAAATTTTATATTTATATTTTTTTTCCGGCCCTTGACACTGCACCAGATATTTGATGTGGCCGTTTGGCCTAAAAGTTTAGAGACCCTGTACTACTGTACTACTCGCCATACTGTGAATGGCGAGGGCTTGAAGCAGCTGACAGGCTGAGGCGAGTTATTCCACCTGCTCTTTGGTGTGAGCGAAGAAGCAGTCTTGGCTGCCCTCCAAGTGAGAGATGAAGGAGCTGCTTGTCAGCTTGCATGGGAGGAAACTGGAGGCCAGAATGTGATACCAGATCAGAAAGATCCATCTGAAATGTTGTGGTTCTTGAAAGATAGAACCTTTCTTCAATTGTAAAAATCCCTACGGGGATTTAGAACAGCCTGCCCATGTAAACCGCCTTGAATTAAAGTCTGAGGAGAAATCTGATGACCAAGAAAGGCGGTATATAAATACCTGTATTATTATTATTATTATTATTATTATTATTATTATTATTATTATTATTATTATTATTATTATTATTATAGCATAAGGAGGTCTGCTAGTAAGGATATATCTTTGCAGTTTTATATCACTATCATGGTATTGTCCAAAGTATCCTGGGAATTGTAGTTGAAAGTATAATTTTAGATGGAGATGCTAAAAAAATCTCCAGTAGAGATCACTACTAGTGTCTGTTACAGAATGGTTCTCAGAGTTCCCTGGAGAGAGGAAATGACTGTTTAACTTAAGTCTGTGTGCAGATACCCCCTGAAGCTCTTGTTCTTTATCTGCTCTGAATAGATGCTGAGGTCTATATTTCCTACTTAACGGAGGATGGTTACACATTCTTGGAAGCCCATATGCACATGTAGATATGTATGAACACAAACACACACAGGTATGTGTCATAAAAAGATCACAAAACTCTTTGCAATTGTGGCAGTAAGTCCATTAGCTGTCAAGTTATGCAAGGTTCCCAAAAAAGGACAAAGAAGCATAATTGTCCCATTTGCCGTTGCAGGATGCGGCAAACAACAGGGAATACCCAGAGTCAACAACATGGCCTGTTACCATGGCAGTGATATAAAAAAAAAAGCACACGGGAGCACAGACATACAACCATCCCATCACTGATGAATTTGGGGCTGGGGGTGGCAGCCAGGAAGACTGCTCAAATTACAGAGATTTGCATTTCAGAGAAAAAAATAGTCCCCAGTGTCTCTTGCCAGGCAACCTGCACTGAATTAAGTGTTATATTATAGGCCTCACATAACTGCAGCAACCACAGTGACGTCCTGCGGCTTTGCTGACTTCCGAAGTAAAACACTGTTTAATGTCTGTGTGTGTGGCGTTGCCATGGGGAGGATGTGTATGTGTGTTTCTGTGTGTGCGTGCGCAGCTTGCTTATCACAGGGAAGGAAATCTGAGCACGGCCAGGGCTGACGCAAGGCAGGAATGATTGGGTTTGCCCTCCTTCTTCTGCTGGGAAAGAGTACAGCCAGACAGTGGAGGGGGTGGATCAAGAACTTCATCAATGGCGGGCTTCCCTTTTACGGTTGCCACAGGGGACAAGTGAAAAAATGATACGCCTGCTGGTATGAATGAAGACACAGAAGAGCAACATTTGAGCCGAGACAAAATGAAATGGTGCTTGCCTGCCTTTCCCCAAATTCACACTGGGGCGCTACGCTTTTGTGCAACTCCAAATCATTTTAAATTGATTTGTGCCATGACACAGTTCTGTCTCTCACTCTTAATGACAAACTAGTTAATGCCCCCCCCCCAAATTTGTTTTTTCATGTGTAAAGTGAAGAATGGGTATAATTTTAATCACAAAAGGAATGTGCAGGTGATGAGAGCTGAACCCTTTTTCCTCCCACACCTTACTTTTAGGCTTCAGGCACTTTCCTCTCCAGCATAGCTCACTTCTGATAATGGAAGGAGGCTGACAGAAAAGTACTTGGGGCAATGGAACCTGGGAAGTCAGGCAAGGGAGGGCAGGAAGGTTCAGTTTCTCTTCACCACAAGTGCATTTTGCTGCAAAAATTAGGCCCTTTCTAACCTTCACTTTATGCAAGAGTGGAGGGGACACTGAACAAGAAATATTGCTGCTTCAATCGTATCTAACTTTGCCAGAGTTGGCCTAGTGAAGTGGTGATTCTGAGTGGCAGGTTGCAAGGGGATGATGAACTCACAAGGGGTGCTTGCCACCCTCTCTGGCCTGCCACCCATTGAGCTGCTTCAGTCAGCTCACTGATCCACTTCCTTCTCACTGAGAGCAAGCGGGAGGAGGATCAGGGTAGCCACAGCCTGCATCTTGAAAAGAAAAAGCTGTTGCTGCAGCCACCTCTTCACCCATTCAGCTGCTTAGGAAAGCAGCCAGAGAAGGCAAGAAGAGGTAAAATGAGGGAATTTGGGTTCTGCCCCTGTCCCCTTACTGTGAGCTCCAGTGCTGCTGAGGTGAGCTGAGGTGAGCTGCTTACTGTGAGCTCCAACCCTTAGCTGAGGTGAAATCTGCTACCTGACTTTGCTGCCCCACATTGTGTTATAGTAGGGCCACCTCTGAGAGACTCAAACAATTCCCTAATCTTAACCAAATTTAATCTCTGGTTTTAGGATAAATACTGCATTTCCTTCTGATGCACTCCTATTCCCCATAATCTTCAATGCAAGAAAGCACTTTAAGAGAGGAGTAGTAGTAGTAGTAGCAGTAATAGTAGTAGTAGTAGTAGTAGTAGTAGTAGTTGTAGTAGTAATCTAAGGGACAATTTGATAGGCACATTTACCTCAAATATTCGTGGTCTCATGGGAAAAATTCTCTGTGAATATTTTTATTGTCAGAGTTTCTTACAAGCATGCAATCGTTGTTATTAAAAAGAAGCCCAATCCTCTAAGCCAGTGGTCCCAATTTTTGACTGGCGGCTTTCTTGACTTAGTGAACCATTGGCAATGGCTCCCCATTAGGCTCCCCTATAGATCAGTGGTTCTCACGTATTTAGCACCGGGACCCACCTTTTAGAATGAGAATCTGTTAGGACCCACCAGAAGTGATGTCACAACCAGAAGTGACATCATCAAGCAGGAAATTTTTTTAACAATCCTAAGCTATAATCCTACCCACACTTACCCAGGAGTAAGTCCCATTTACTATCATTGTTCAAATAATATACATAGTAGCTTGTTGAAAGTACAGGTCTGTAACATTTCCCCTAATGCAGTCACGTACCATGGTAGCATCAAGTCTAATATATTAAAAATAAAATATTGAAATGAATGGGGACCCACCTGAAATTGGCTTACGACCCACCTAGTGGGTCCTGACCCATATTTTGAGAAACACAGCAATAGATTATATAGGCCAGTTGGTTTTTCCCAAGGATTCCGCTGCACCCCTGGCTGGTTTCCACAGCTTCCTGGGGAGCCACGGCTCACAGTTTGGGAACCACTACTCTAAGCCCTATAAAAGAAAGTCTTCTGGATGAGCCATGGCCAATAAGAGAGTTTCTCTTTTTAGATTTGGCAGGTGCCTACAGGACTTATCCAGTAGAAAAATGAACTGCTTTCTTTTTCATTTTAGAATTCTGAACTTTCTGCCATCATGATTCAAGGAGGAAAATGATGTGGGTGGGAAGTGTTCCTGTGGGATGGAAAACTGAACCCTTAGCCTCCCCACCATAGGTGTGCCAGTATGTTGGCAGAAACAACTTTGCCATTTCGAACAGGAGAGGAGTTGGTTGAGTGAAGCGGGCTCCATTAAGGCCTAGGGCACTGGGAGGATGCTACAAGGAACACTTTGGCCTTCTGTGTATGTGTGAACATAAATAGCAGCCTCAGGGAACCCCAGTCAGGATCAGAACTGTGGCATGTGGGGAAAAATTTAACCCTTCTTTAATCCTTTCTCTTTGCACTGCAGTCTTGCTGAAAATGCACCCCAGTGGTGCATGCTAGGAGTCCTCTCTCCCCCTTCCTTATCCACAAAGGATGCTAGATGGCCCCCTGTTTGCTCATCCACTCTCCTCCCCATCCATGGGGGGGGGGTCACACGTGTGAGTGAGCACAGGGACAGCAAAATTGGAGACCTCAAGCAATGCAGAGGCATGGGCTACCACTGTCTTCTACAATTGCTCTTCGCCTTAAGAAGGAAGTTCCCATTGTTTCTAAATGGTGCTTTTCTCCAGAGTTAACAGAGGGACCATTTTGACAGAGACTTCAGTGTGGTGGGAAAGGGTTACATACCCTTCTCCAAGTATCCTGGTCCTGATCCTGATTCTGATCAGGCTCTTCAACACCTGCTGTTTAAGTAAAACAAAAGCCACACATATATGGCCAAACCAAGTGGTATATTTTAACCAGAGTCTTCCAATGATACTGAGTTCTTTAAGAAGTAGGGTTCAACTCACATTGCTCTCTTGGGTCAGGCAGGTGGAACGTCAACGGCCAAAGACCTCTGGTCAACTCCAGATGGATTCCACCTAGAGCCTGCTGGGTGCTGAGATTCTTGAAGAGAATTCTGGGCCAAGTGGGCCTTTGACTTAGCAAAGTATTTCTTACGTTCTTAAGCAAAAGTGCATGCTCAGGGTTAGTCATGCCTTAAACTGCTCAGAGATCCTGAGCATGCAATCTTGCTTAGTAAATTTAAAACACATCAGGGGACTGAGATGGGTGGATTGGGTAAAACTACACCACTCAAGACTGAAGTTAGCTCTCCCCTACCACAGGCCCTTGGTTGGTTCATATAAACCAGACCACACATTTGGGGGGATGATGACTCTTTTTAGAAATAAAATGAGAGCCAGGACTGCCAGGCAGAGTGTTGCAATAGTGTGACTCAGCTGCAGAATGGGAAATGGCATGATGGAGATCAGTGCCAAGTTGCTGGGGATCCTGGAGCAAAGCCCTACATGGGGACCCTCCATAGTATACTCCACCCACCCTTTGATCATCAAGTCAAAGACATCCCTGCCACCAGTACTGAGAGTTCAGGGGTTGATCTGGCCAGGTAGACTGTCTGATGAAGATGGCCTTCAGCTGGAGCTCAGCCTGGCCAGCCTCTGGAGCCATCCCTGGTGGCAACACAGGATTTGGGTAGAGGACTAATAATATCATAAACTTATTTTGGTTTTGATATCTGTGTAGTTGTCACAGCTTCTCTCAAAGTACACTGGGAACTGATCATTTGTTGAGGGTGCTGAGAATTCTCTGCTACAAGTCTGCAGCCTTTCACTCTTGTCTCATTCCCAGAGCAGGCATGGTGAGGAAGAGGTAATTTCAGCAAGCACCACCTCATCCTACAGAGCTGAGAAAAGCTGAAACTCCTTTCAAGAGACTGTAAAAGGAAAAGGAGCAGAACTGATCCAGGATCTTGTTTTGTTTGCTGCTCTCTTCTTCTTCTTCCTCTCAACCAATATGCTATTGTAGGTACCACTGGGATAAGTGTGTCATTCATAACATGCTTCCGCTCTTTGCTGGTAATATTTCTTGGCAATATTTCTCACCTCCTTGATAGTCAGTCACTGGTTCCTTAGATCTTCCTCAATGTCTCTGAGCCATGTTTTCTTTGGTGCTGCCCATTAAACCCACCAGTAGGGAGGTCACTCTCACCAGAGAGCATGTGCGGCAGCCCTACATGAATTAAAATATTTCCCGACACTTTTGTGAAGTGTGAAACACATTAGACAATTAGGAATTGAATGAAAGACTGTATTCATTTTTAGTGTTCACTTCTTCCTCATTTTGAGTAGGGCAGAGCCTAGGAGCTACTAAGTGAAGCTGTCTCTGTGTATCTTCCCTAAAAATGCATGCACACTTAGCCAGAAAGCTAAGTGACCCTGGCATAGTGGCATTCAAGGATGTTGCCTGGTTTGCCTCTTTGTTGGACCCCCTCTCCATGCAGGAGATTTGTTGCTTGCTGTCCTTTGCATCTGGTCATCAAAGGACCAAGCTGGGTCCCCAGAATTGAACTTAAGGGGCTCTGTGGTGATGAGTTCTGGGTCATTGAGCCTGAGAGCTCTTTTCTGTGCAACCTATCCTGTCTTCGCAGACATAAACCCAATTGAGTATCATGGAATTTACTCCCAGGAAAGTGTGTATAGGATTGCAGCCTTAGAGTGAGCAGTATATGTTCACTGCACCCACGCATAATTAGTCTAACTGCACAATCCTGTGCCTGTTTACTTAGAAGTTAGTAAGTTTCATTTTCTTCATTGCTGCCAAAGATATATGCAACTTTTAAGCTGGAAGCACAGCTTTTATTCCTCCTAGAGCCAATACAGGAATATGGGTGCCACTTTATACTAAGGGCCAATTCCAAGGTCTGTTTGGACCATATTCTGTACAACATGATGATGAAGCCAAAGAGAGTTGACATTTTTTGGCATAATGTTTATCCTTATTAATGTCAAGAAAGAACATGGCTCACCGCACCCTGGAAAACCTTTGAAATTTCTGTTGAGATGGAATATTGGAGCACAAGAGCAGCTGTGATGCCAAAAACTGTCAGTCTGTGATGGCTTCATTTGGTAACCACTGCACTAAAAACGGCCATGTGGATTGTTCCGGAATCAGACCAAAAACCCTTTCTTGCTCTCACTTCCAGTCGTTCATATCCTTTCCCAAACTTGCTACTGAGGCCTCAGACCTAGGAGAACAACCCCTGAACTACGACACCTCCCAATTTTTCCTGAAACACCACAGAACTACTGGTGTCAGAGCCTGGATGGACTGCAAACGTGTTCACAAAAATATTGATCTGACGAACTTGAAAGCTCTTACTTGTTTCAATCCTACATCCTCTTGCTGTACCCAGTCCCAAAAGTACACGCCAAATAGCTTCAACCAAGGGCTGTTCTTTTTAGCCAGTTAATTCTCTGCACTGCCGAAACATGCACTGAGGGTGTGCATAATCCGGTAAGAACTGGTTTTACATAAGCTTCATGGAAATGAATAAGAGGTGGGGCTATGCCCATAATTAGCGCCAAACCTGACTTTGCATCTTGGTGACCCAGAAAAAATCTTGAAAAATGTGAAAACAGTAAATACTCCAGAATGGAAAATGTGTTTTATTTATTTTTCAGCTACTGGTAACTGGAGAGCAAACTAGTCCCTTTACAATGGTCCACCAGGAAAAAACACTCTTGGATAAATATGGTTTTCTGTATCTGTACAGTACGCAGGCATTGGTTGGAATTTGGTTGAAACTAGTTTGACCAGACTTTGCCAGTAGTAGATAAAAAGGGCTAAATAAATTGAAAAGAGGAAAAGGCACTTACTGAGGATGTACTTACAGAGTGCCCCATGATAAATGACGTTTATCCATTTATTTATCCATTTATCTATTTATTAATATCCATTTATCTGAATGAATTGATTACGTGCATGATTTGATTTCTCTAACAAGCAATTGAGGCTAGTTCTGACAGAGGTGGTAACCTTGTGTCTAGGCTCTACCATTCTAGACTGCAGGTGAGGGCTTGCATCACTGACTACTTCTCCATTCAACACCCCTTCCCTTCACACTGAAAACTAGCACATCCAAGAGAAGGTCAGGCTCAAACTTCTAGTTTTCCATCTGTAGAGGATTTTTTCAAGTTGTGAACTCCCACCAGCAGCCTGAAGTGACACAGGCCAGATGCAAGTTTACCACCTCAGTGAGAGTTCGGTCTAAAACAAGGAGTCCAATATTCAATCCCAAGTCAAAAATCTCACATTCCAAATGTGCAAAATGCAATCTGGCCAGTAGAAGAGAGCAAAACAATACAGTACCCAAAACTTAGAGATAAGAATCCCGTTCCAAACAACATGTGGCACTTTTCAGCAATCCACTCTGGCGATTTGCAGCTCTCTTTCTGTCCTAGAATAACCCTCTCCCCTCCTAACCTAGAATCATTCTGACTCCCTCAAAGCTGACTGCCTGGGCCCCAAATACCATGAAGCAGGAAGATTTGGCTGCCAGTTCGCAGACATGAAAGGGTGCCATTTCTACTCCAAACACATTACAGTAAAGAGGCCCCTCCTACGTCCTGTCTCATCTGTCTGTCTGCCCTTGTAATTACTGGCCTGGGAGGGGCTAAGGTTTTAAAAAGGATTTCCCTTCTTTGACTAAAAGTCAGTGACTTTAGGTGGTAAGTTCCCAGCTCTGACTCTGGGCAGCTGAAGACAGGCTCTGGTCTCTCTGTCGTCTTTTTGCCCTTCCTTTCTTTCTTTCTCTCTTTCAAGGTGGAATTATACGGCAAGAGACCTGTGGGCTGGGACCTTACTGCAAGGAATGTATGGCTCTCTAGGTAAGTGGTGACTTTTTTCAGGTTTATATGTGTCTTACAATCTGGAGCTCTTTGGCTGCATTTTAGATAGCTCAGCGTGTATTTTCTGTAGCCTCGAAGTTACTCCTCTTGACGGCAAAATGTACTCAGATGGTGTTTGGTTTCATAACAAAAGGGCTTTGAGTCATAAATCACTTGCTTTCTTTAAAAACTGTAATTCTGAAGGCAGTTTGAGGAGCATCTGCAAGAATTCTCAGAATGGGTGTCACATTTAGGACTCGCTGGCACAGGCAGGAGCCCGCCACAACCAGTGGTTCTGGTGCAACTGAAATCAGCGTCTGATTTCTCTCCAACCCCCCCCCTCCCCGTAATACTCACTATGGATAAGAAAAATGAATCTGAGAAATGAATTGTTTAAACTGAATTCTCGTTCTTTTGGGATCCTTCCACAAGCCTAAGAAAGTTTATCCTTGAGTTGGCAGAAGGAATTTAGCAAGTGCTGCTTTCTCTATTAGTGCGCACATGGATTTTTTGTTTAACCCTGCATTGTCAGTTGTAATAACTGGTATGGACAGAGAACACCTGCCCGGTGTTTATGACAGGACTTCCTGACCACTGCCAAGTGTGCCTTGGCTGTCGTAAAGAATGGATGAGGTGCCATCCAGAGCAAGCATGCCACAGAGTAGTGGTCCCACAAGAAGATTCTGCTTAGGTAGGAATTGACATGAATATGATATGGCTTTCCCTTAAACTGGAGTTGCAAAATTCAGCAGGGTGGTTGTTTGGACACAGTTTGGATGGATAGCCCTTTCTGTGCAATACGTTTGTCCTTGGTTGGTCATGGTGCTTGTCCCAACAAAAGCTCATTTCTGCAGCATAGGTGCATGCTGAGATACAGGAAGGAGAGAAATTGATCTGTTGTAAAAATTGTAACTAAGCTGAAATATGTCCAGGTCAGAAAGGGACTTGGTAACATTTGTCCTCAAGGAGCAGGGCATAGGCAAACAATTCGACTGTACTGGCAAATCTGGCAAACAAAGACAAAAAACTGAGACATAACTTTGGCTGGGAATGTTGAGTGGCTTCCCTCTCTGTTGAGTCTCCTTTGAGGTTGTGTAACCGCCCACAGCTAAGTTATATAAGGACAATTAGAACATGATGAGACATCAGTTTTGGGTGGGGGCACTTCCTCGTCAGCAGAGTGGTACCCTCAAAATGGCACCAGTCACACTTTGCCTGGCTCCCGCCCATTGGGAGAATGATTCATTCTTTCCTTGTAGATTCACTTCTCTGTTTTCTGCGCGAAATCGTTTCTGCTGGGAACTATGGCTCTTTGCAAATTTCAGTGCCACTCCCTCTCATATTTTCCATTCTTGAAGCCCAGACATGCTTGTTGATAGCAGACTTATGGCATCGCTAGTGTGCCCAGTGCTTAGTGGGGCAACTCACCTAAGAGCAAGTTAAACACCTGAGTCATACTCCCTTGTTTTTTGTCTAATAGGACACATTTTCACTGTCAGGGTTGCCCAAAGCTATTTCGGGATCAGAGGGAGAAAATTCAAATGGCACCCTCAGCCTATTAATTAATGTGGGCTCAATGTCTGGCAGGACATTCTCCTGTGCAAATCTGATTATTTCAGTGCACAATGTCCTGGTGGACTGCGCCCAAAGAGGGTCAGATTTCTTAGATCTTTGCTGTCCTTAATGAGGCCCAAAGGTGGCCACTTCACTTTGCCTCATGGTAAAGCCGCTTCTGTGCACAACTGAAAGTTCTTTGTGCTTTCCTCTAGGACCAAAATGGACATGGCACAGAAGATCTGTGATCAGCAAAAAAAATTTTTTTAACATTGTAGACTAACACCTCACCCAAATTGAATTTGGGGTAATGATAGGGGGGTTTTTTGGGGGGGGGTTGTTTTTGAGTCATGTCTGTTTTGGCTCTAAGGAGGCTGGGACGTATTCCATACTGGAGCAAACTTTCTCACTCCCAGTTTGCACTGAAATTCAGCCCAAATTTCATATGAAGTCTCTAAAGCTATGTCTCAGAAATTGGATATGCAGGAAATCTAAGATTTCTATCCTGAACAGGGAAATATGGAATGGATGAAACCCTATGGCCCCTTCTGGAGCCTCTGAGCAGGTCAGAATCTTTGCATAAACCTGTCTCCGTGCAGGTTGTTGGCAAACTGAATTTCTTCAAGGGCTGTGAAGATGGTGTCTGCTATCTTGGTTTCCAAATCCTATTCAGTCTCTCCCACCAGAACTACTGCTTCCCATATAGCACAACATCCTGGCAAGAGGAAACCATGTTTTCTTTTATGAACTTACTTAATTTTGGGGGTAGGGGGATTAATCTTGGGGAAATTATTAATGGTCAAGACTGGAAAACTTTCTTCATAGAAGAGCATCAAAACACTTGTTTAGCTTTTGAGGATAATGCTTTCGTGCTGCTTTCAGTCTGCAGTTTGTAACTTTTGTGATATTCTTTTGATATTTGATATATTTAGGATTTTATTGCTCTTATATTTCTGGCAACTGCCCTGAAAATATCTACACTGAAGGGCAGTATATAATCCTTTAAAATAATAAAGAGGCACCTCTTGCTGTGTAGATCATAAGGTAGTCGGTCTCTCAACCCATAGTATTTTATAAAATGGGAATAGAGGGGAATAGTAAATGGGTTGACCTCCAGTTGGTTATTACATTTGTCCATTCCCTATCTCTGTCACTGAATTAGGCTTCTCTCTAATTGTATTTGCTGTGTCTACTCTGGTCTTTTCCCCAGTAAATATTTGTAAAGTGTGGCAGAGAGAACTTATTTCCAAAGACCTGAGGTCACATGACAAAGTTCTGCCACTGGCTATGAATCCCTGCCATAAGTCAATTCAATAATAATAATAATAATAATTAATCATCATCATCTTTTCTTGGATGTCTAAATGCACAAGGCACTGTGCAAAGCTTGAAACTGTGTATCTCATTTGCACACTTCATATGGTTATCACAGCAAAACACTGTTGTGACAAAAGATGTTAGCTACACAAATTGGAAAGAAAACATACCAAATCCTCCTCAAAGTCAGAAGTCCTTGAGTTGAGATAGGAGAACTGCTAAACTGCTAACCAACAGATATACGGTCAGACTGCAAGTTTAACTCACGTTAATTGGTAGAGCTTTCCTAGATTAATCAGTGAGGGTCAATTTAAATTGGTGAGCGCACATTTTAATCAATGGATCTAAAAGTTATGGTCAAACCCCCCCCCCCATTTTAGTTTTTTAAAATTATACTAAAGCATCAGGGAAAATATATAATAGACTATACAAAAGTAGATGAAAAATTGCAATATACATGTTACACTGCAACAAATTATATTATGATAGATATATTAAAACAGTTACAGTTGTACTATATGTACAGTTGTACTATTCCACATTAGAAAAATAAGGAATCATATTTTTCAATCTCTTTTGGTTCTGGTGGTTCATAAGGGATGAAAATGAAACCGCTAAAGAGGACTGTTACTTTTTCAGTTAAATGCTCAATTATCTCACACCATAAAGTTTTCATTAATATGGAGTTTTTCACATATGGAATATTATATTAAATTTTCGGTAAGGTGTGGATTGATTTGAATTTACTTGATTAATCCGTTTAAGGAGAGATCATTAATCAGCTACAACTCCTTTACTTGCTGAGCTGGCCTTATGCAAAGGCTTTAACTAGCACCCCTAGCTCTTCTGTGCGTAAGGAAGCAGTTCTCACCCTGCCTGGCCTGTACTACAGTTATCTCCCCTGGTTAAGAGAGCAATATGGCTATATGCAGACAACATAGGAGCACCGTGAACACTAGTGTCAGCACTAGGTTCTCCATACCACATTATTCATTCTCAGGGATGCAACTGCTCGTTCCTGTTTGCTAGCAGCAAAGCAAGTGTCGGAGTAGACACATGCTTTAAAGAACCAGGCCATAACTGTTGTGGAATCACCATGTATGGGTCTGTGTAGTGTGTGGTGTGTACGTTGTTATTAGGTGCCAAGCATCATGTGGAATCCAAGAGGGAGATCCTTCAATTCCATTACAGGTCCACTGAAATCCCTTTAAGAGGAAAAATAAGTATTTTCTCAGAGAAGTTGCCACCCCACACAACATGAGAAGTTGCCTCCCCGCACAACAGAACACACTCCTGACCTTCGCAAAAGTACCCCCTTGTTGCATTGTCTGGGTGGGGTCCACAAGATAAGCTCTCAGTTTCATGTTTGCTTTAGGACCTTGGGTGTTACCCCGAGATATCACAGTAGCAGGTACTGGCAGAGAATCTGTTGATAAATCACCATTAATAATATGGTGATCAGGGTGAGGTGATTTACCTGCATTTGTTCGTGTTTCTTTCCCTCCCCTCTTGTCCCCCACTCTCCACTGCAGCCTTCATTTGCAGTCCTTGGCTAGAAAAAAATGCTTTTTGACTTGGGTGCTTAATTTTATTTAAAACCAGAGCCTCCCGAGCTTTAGCCTGAAGGGGACAAAGGAACCCCTGCACAGAACTTGGGGATCATGTTTCAAAGCAGATTCAGTAAGCAGACAGAGCTGAGGTTTTTTAATACACCCTTCTGCAGTTTATGTGTATTTTCATTGCAAAAGACCTGAGATTGGCTGGACAAGTTAAGCAAATGAGGCACTGGTGAAACAAAAAGCATCAGAGCACAAGTATGGCAGAGAAAGTAAGTCAGAGTACTGCTAGTGTGGCCTGGAAGATCGCTCAGGGCTCTTAGCCATTATAATGATATGTCACTGCTGAGCAAACAGAGGTGGAATAGAATTGGGGGCAGACTTTTGCCACCACTGGGCAAAAGTCTGGAGGCAAACAAATGGGAGATAATTATATGGCAGAGGTATCAGGCCAGAGTGGAAGGCCAATAGACCTGACTTTTAGGATACACAGAGAGAAAGAACTGCCATTTTGATTGTCCTTCTCAGGCACCAAAATGCTTTAAATCAGTCCAAATGTTATGCTTATAAAGGGGAAAATGGCCTAGTGGTCCATACTCAGAACTGGGTGTGGCATCATTGGTGTTTTGCACTGGCTTTCGCGTACAGTCAGAGCACGTATGAATCATCAGCCTTAGATGGCTGTCTTTCCTTCCCCACTCCCAGTCAATTCCTGCTTCGCATAATGGCACCAACTTGGGCACTGTACAAAACACTGGAGACTCTACAGCAGCTTGCCACTTGATATTTTCAGCCCAACCATTCAAAAAGATGTAGCAAAGAACACAGAGCTTCACAGAAGTCACCCTCCAGTCTGTGATGCTTCAGGGTGGGCTTCCATGCTGAATGCCTGAGCATTTATAGGCTGGGTCTTTCCCTGGATGCTGGGGTGGCTGTGCTTCATGTTGGAACTCCACTTTTATTCTTCTGGGGAGTATAAATGCCCCGAATCCATTTCAACAGCCCTTAGTTCCAACACAAAAATAATTTTAGAAGCATTCTCTATTCCAAAGCAATTCCTTCTCTTCCGCGGGTTCACAGCTATATGCAGTCTTTATTTAGCCCAAAACCAGACAATACATTTATGAGATCTTAAGTTCCAACATCGAATGGGATGCATGGAACAAATACTCTGTGCTCAGATCTTTGGCGCATTGCTTCGGCTTATTGCTGTACATTGCTAGTTTAGGCTTATCCAGAGGTCATGTGACTGCCGCCATCTTAAGTAATAAAGAGAAGCACAGAATCTCAACTCTTGTATTTCAAGGGTTGTGTTCCTCCTGCCTGAACAGGGACTGTAACAAATTCACATACCTGTACCTCCTGTGGAGCAGAATATAAGCCCCATGAGGGTGTTAGCCTCCTGTTTTAATAATTCTGTGTTTCCCTGAGTTTGCAAGATCACTGAAGTCTTTCCATCTTTTTTCAACTTTAGCGAGTTTCTCAAGCATGAAAGATCATTCCTTTTTCCTTAAGCCTTTGCTAAACATTTTTTATTTTTATATTTTTTCCTCGCAAAATGAAAAATAAAGGTTTAAAAAACAAAAGACTGCTAAAATCTGAAAAATGTGGGCGCATACAAATGACTCCAACTTGGGGGGGTGGGTTCAGGGTGCAGATGCAGTGGTCTTGAGCTGTGCAGTTCAGGTGAGGATGTGTTTCAGCATGTGCAGCTGCTAGGGATTTGGGAAGTGACTGCAGCTCAGTGGCAGGCATGTTCTTTGCATAGAGAAGGTCCCAGGTTCAATCCCTTGCATCTTAAGTTGAAAAGATCCAAGGCAGCAGGCTGGGAAAGAACTTGTGCCTGATGTTTTAAGAGAGCTAAACAGTCAAGTGGTCTGACAGACTAAGGGCACAATCCTAACCCGGTCTACTCAGAAGTAAGTCCTATTTTGTTCAATGGGGCTTACTCTCAGGAAAGTGTGTTTAGGATTGCAGCCTAAGGGCTCAATCCTAGCAGCACCCTGGGCGGGCACAAGTCCCCTGTGCCAGCCCACGGGGGTCGTAAACATGCTATAAGGCATGTTTGCACCTCCTCAGGAGTCGGCTGGGCCGGTGCAGGATCATGCACCAGCCCACGGAGGCTGAATCCAGCCGAGCGCGGCCAATGCAGGGGTCTGGGGAGAGCGGGGAGGAGGCGGGGAGGAGGCAAGAGGGCAGTCCTAGGGGTGGGCGGGGAGCGGGAGGTGGGTCTGGGACCCGGCAGATATGCCAGATCCTAGCCCCTGTCCCTAAGCAGTGCAGAGCGGCTGCAAGCCACTCCACTCTCCTCGGACATATGCCGTCTCCAGAGGTGGCACAAGTCTGAGGAGACCCATTGGGACTGCGGTGGCCTACCCAGAATTTCCCCTTACCTCCAGCTGAGCCACTTTGGGCCCCCATCTTGTGCTGGATACAGCACAGGCCTCCTAGCCTGCCTGTTCCAGTACAAGACAGAATTGCGCTGCACAGCAGCTTAAATGTCCATGTGCACAGAACCAGTTGATGTGGAGAGACTAGTCTCTTTTTTTCCTTTTCTTTTCTTGCCAGTTCTTGGCACTTTGCAGGTCACTGTGCATGAGACTCGCTTGTCCTTACTGTTATCAACCTCAGTTTCAGGTGGGTTTTTAATTTTAAATGATAGTACAGGGATGTACACATCAATGAGAATGTCAGCTTCCTTATTATAATGGGACTTGCTGTACCTTCTCCAGCTGAGAAGCAAAGTATTAACCTAGGAATGGCATCGGGCTTGACTAGGTTGGGTACTGGCCAAGGGCCCAGGCTCATTACAGCATCCACACAGTGCGGCCAGCTCCTGAGCCCTTTGTACAGGTGGAGGTGACAACACCCAATGCACTATTGGGGGGTGGAAGGGGAGTGCCATGGGAGGCCCAGTTCTGGCCTTTGCCACCAGGGTCCAAGCAGCCTGGTGCCAGTACTGTATGAATATTTAAAATTATACAAACTTAAAATAAATCACCGAGAGTTTCGGCCTTCTTCCTTGCCACAAGGGAATTTTCTGGTAGGCAAAATATAAAAATGGGCAAATCCCCCCCAAAGCCACAACCTTTTATGGATAAATAGTATTTGGAAGGAGGAATGTCACGTCGTTGGGTATTTGGGAAATTCCTCTGTATGTATTTTAATGGAAGCACTTCTAACTCCTGCCATTTCAGCAGCTGTGTATTGTGAGTCACACCTAAAATGGTGCGTTTCGTGTTGGAACGAATAGCATTTGTTTGTCCGGATGATTGAAAACGGGTTGGATTTGGCTGAACATGCGCAAGTACAAACCCATATGTTAGATTTGCCCCTTTAAGAAATCAAGAGGGCATATTCATGGGTGAATTTTTACCTGGCAGTTTTTTGATGAAGCCACAAATGAGTTGATTCCCTGGGCAATGTGACAGGCAGGTTTTGTGAATGCTCCAACATGGCGATCCTTCCAACATGGAGATCATGACTCACAGTAGCCTTGGAAACTTGCAAAATGTGGATTGAACTGGAGATGGTGGATTGAGATATTGCAGTACATTGCAGATTGTCTGAGTAAGTTGCCATGCCATAAGAGCTAATCTTCTGCATGATCATTGGTTAGATGACAGTCTAGAAGGAAGGGGGGGAAAGCAAAAAAAAAAAAAAGTTTTAAAAATGTAAAGCAAAATACATTGCATGGAAATGGGACTCACATGTTGATCTGCTATTTAGAAATGTCTTTTAAAAAGTGGGTAGCAAGCAAGCAGTTCAATTTTAACCTGCGCTAGAACAGGGAGGCCAACTGGCCTGCGCTGTATCCAGTGCAGGGTTGGGCTACCTGCAGCACAACTCAGAGTAAGGGGAATTATTTCATGTCATGTGGCAGCCACCCTAATAGAGCTACTCGGATCTGTGCCACCAAAATAGGTGGCACAGATCTGAGCAGCCCAGTGTAAGGCCAGGCTGCTCAGGAAGGGGGTTAGGATACAGCCTAAGTGACAGATCCTGGTCCCATCCCCCACCCAGTCCTGGTCTGCCTGTCCTCCCCCTGCCCTGAAACACTCCCAAAATGCCCTGCCCCAGCCTCCCCAAACCCCCCACACCAGTGGCAACAGCACAAACTTACCTTTGCCAGACCTGGAACTAGCGTGGAGAGGCCAGCATGCTGCAGAGCACGTCTGCGACACCTGGAGGCCAGTGCAAGGCACTTGTGCCGGCTTAAGGGCTGCTGTGGATTGCACCCAAGGTCACTTTACAAGGAGTGGCCTCCACCTTGGTCATGTAAAATGACATGGAGCTCATCAAAAATTGCATACCTGTCAGCTCTGTCAGTTCATTGATGTAGCCTAAAACTGGGATAATCCGTTTGTCAGCAAATGTAATTCTGTAAGTTCCATAAATGTAGATAAATGTCTAAGGGTTATACTTAATGTGATGGCAGCAGCCACATTTGCTGCTCACGTCTCTGTTTCATTCATATATAAATTGGGGGGGGGAGCAGAAGAGTGGTGAGCTATGCTGGAGAGAGAAATGTCTCAAGCAACAGAGCAAATATGCTTCCCCTCACCTACATGTCCCTTTTAATGTAAAAATTAAGCCCACTTCAACCTCTGCTGTATAGAACAGGGGTGCACAAACTCCAGCCTGGGGGCCATTTGTGGCCCTTGGGAACCCAAGTCTGGCCACAGGGAGCCCCCTATCTCCAATGAGCCTCTGGCACTCTGGAGACTTGCTGGAGCCCGCACTGGCCCGACGTGAAGTTTGACATCTCGTGTGAGCTACAGGCTGAGGGCTCCCTCCACTGCTTGCTGTTTCAGGTCCGTGAAGCAGCAATGGCAGCAAAGGAAAGGCCGGCCTTGCTTTGAGCAAGGTCTTTTATAGGTCTTGAGCTATTGCGAGACCTTCATTTATTCATATAAGTTCCATCTCAAATATATTCATTTATGTAAATTTATTCAAATTTTAAATGTAAATTAATTATTTTTTCCCCCAGCCCCCAGCACAGTGTCCGAGAGACGATGTGCCCCTCCTGCCAAAAAGTTTGGACACCCCCTGGTATAGATGAATGGGGCAGTCACATGAATAGATAAATGGCTATGTCATATCTAATTTGACCCTAAAATGCTGGCCATAAAATGCTGGCCAACTGTGAATGGTGAAGGCACTCGTGCCAATTGGGAGCACGGAGCGACTTCCCATGCACATGTCATTTCTACATGTAGCAGTGCTAATTGATAATTGGTTTGGATCTGCCTGTGCCGTATTCTCTTCTATTTAGGCCATGTTAAGAACAAAATCTAAGGGTCTCAGGCAGAAGTTTAGCACAGAGGTGCCAGAAAAATACCAGCAGTGCTTAAATTGTGAGCAGGCGTCATAACTGTGAGCTGAACTATACATTACTCTTACCACAGCAGCCAAGGAGGAATAAGTCTCAGCTGAATGGACTCAGAGCTGAGAGGGAAGGGTTGTGGTAGATTTTGTAAAAGGTCTAGGCAGAATGAGGATGCCTTGGTGAGAACTACACATCTAGCTTGTGTTTCAGAAAGCTGGCCTTCACCAACTAGCTGTAAAGTGGTGTGTGTCAGGATGTGTAATTTCAAGCACAGAGGCAGCAGGTGGTAGAGGATGCCCAACTCTTTCCCCCTCTACCACTTTTGCCTACAACTTTTTCTCCCTGGTTATTTTCTGGGCTTATTTGTACTGTTGAGTCCTGGATAAGATAAAAAGCATCTGGAGAAAGGAGCCTGCAAGGAGGAAGACAAAGGGTTCAACATCCTCTTTTCATGCATAGTGTTTTCCCTTGAAATCACACACACGCCAGTCACTTCAAACCATTTCACAGTAACCTGCTTTCCAAGACAGGGGTCTGCTGCTGAACCGGCACAGCTTGGCCAGCCCAGAAAGAACAGGCCAGAAAACCAGGAAGTGCCACATACTGGTATTTGTAAAGCACTTAGAGTTATAGAGACAAGGCAGAATCTGACTGTTGCCCTGTCCAAGAAGCCATTATAGTCAGGTCAGGCCGAAAGAGTCGACGGGCTGACTGGATGCATGAAGCTATGCTGGAACTTGGGCAGACACCTGCTTCAGTCTTCTTTCTCCAACCCCAAGTGGCTTGCCAGGAGGGACAAGGGACAAGGAGGACTGTCTCCCCCTGCCGGGTCTAGTCCCAGATGTTTGAATTAATGTGAATTTAACAGATTGCTCTCTGAATTGTGGCATTTTCCCAATACACATCTGGGAACTGGGTCAGCCACTCAGTTTCTCACCTTAAAACCATCCAAGACCAAAAAGAGTTTTGTTGCTTCTGGAACAAAACATGTGCAGGCAGCAGTCTCAGGTTAACTGCAAAACTCTGATTGCCCTGCACATAAAGCCTGTGTTGTTGGGAGGGTAAAGTCTTGTTCCAATTCACAGGATTGGGTGTAAGCCCTGGGAAAAGGCTTTCCAGATGTGTTTTAGAACAAAGGTGATGAAAACCAGTGAGTACAAGGTGACCTGATACAGTGGAGGAAAGAGTGCCTATACCTTTAACCATTGTATAGAAGACGGAGTGATGGCAAGTGCATTTAAAGGGTGCATGCTGAGCTACACCTGCCAAAATTCCCTCCTTTATACAATGGTTAAAGGTATGGACACTCTGTTCTCCATTGCAGAGGTTCTCAAACTTTGAGGGCGCTTTACTCCCTGCAAAACGGAAGTGCTTTGCGCCCACTTTTAGCAAACGTTCGAAGCCTCTGGGGGGGAGCAGTGTGCAGGGCTGCGCAGGGCTCCCCACACCTCCTGCAGGCTGCTGCAGCCCTGCCTTCTTGAGGTAAGTGCAAAGCACCTCTCCTCACCCCCCCCCCTTAGTGACATGATCCTGGGGATCGCATCGCTGCCTCCCTCCCCTTCCCCCGCCCCTTAAAAGGACAGGGGAAGCGTTACACGAACTGGTGGGTCACAACCCACCAGTTTGAGAACCACTGCTCCATTGTAACTGGTCACCCTGAGTGAGCAGGAACTGTAAATATTAAGTACTTAAATGGGGGGGGTGCTGCCTTTAATGTGAGAAAGAAGCAAACATTTTATAAGGAGGGGAGTGAGAAGGAACAGATAAATACCTAGACAAGGTAAATCCGGGATCAATTTCCAAAATGTGCATAGTGGGACATGTCTTTCTGGGGTTTATCCCTGGGTATGTAATCTGTTTGGAAAGTAATTCATGTTTAAGCACTAGACTTGCAAAATTCATGTTGGCCACAGTTTTTCACTGACATTTTTAAATTTCACACACACATGCTGTTGGTAATGAAGGCACTGGCTGTGCTGCCATAATGTTACAGATAAATGAGGTGGCTAAAGGGCCTCTGCCTACCGTTGGTTGAGCTGCTGTGTTCCTACAGAGAAGAGCAGGCAAAAGGGAACAGGAAAGGTGGTGTCAGGGATCTGAAGAGGCAGCAGATCAAGAAAGTCAGGGGAAATGGGTCAGGGGAATTGGTCTGGCTAGATGAGGTGGAAGGTCCACAGAACCAGAGAGATGAAGAGAATTCTGAAGAGATGAGTCTGAGAGAGCAAGGAACTGAGAGAGAATGAGCAGAAAGGAAGGCTGTAGAAGTGCTGTAGGTGCTGCAGAGGTATGGAAGTCTGAAGCAAACATGTGGATCTGAAAAAAATTGATTAGCTTTTGGGCTGCAGACCTTATTTCTAAGCATACTTATTTGTTATATCTACCCTACCTCTAGAAATTGAGAATTATAAAATACCAAAAGAATTAGATTAGTTATATCTACCCTACCTCTAGAAAATGAGTTACTCCAGGAGTACCAAAGTCTGAGTTGTGACTAACTGTAATATGGGGGGAGGGGTTGTGCAAATTTATTTATTTATTGTTTTTAGGGGACTGCAGTAACAGAAAGTTTGAGAACCCCTACATTACACAAATACATCTTTTAAGATGTGCTGTGGACATGCGCAATAATCCCGAATCCACATTTGATACTCTGGCAAATAAGAGACGGTTGTGCAAACCTTCCAGTGCCAGACATATTCCTGGAGGGCAACACTGTCAACCGCTTTTTTCCTGGGCAGGTTAAATGCAGGGTGGCCCAAGACATTTCGGTGCCTGTGGTGGAAAAAAATTCAAGTTGAACCACCACACACACACAATTAGCAGTTCCCCACTAGTTAATGTGGGTTGCCGTCCACAATCCCACCAGCCTGCTTTTGTGCTGCTCCTGTTCACTTTGGCGGAGCTTGCACAGGAGATATCCAGACAGACTGTAGCCAACCATCTCCTTGATGTCCTTAACTTGCTTCTAATTCTTCAAACAACTGCCATTCTCTTCCCGTTACAGTTCCCCCACCACTTGTAATTCCCTGCTCTGCCTCGCCCTTGATCTCCATCCCTTTTGCGTATAATTCCATAACCCCTTTCCCATATACAGCATTAATACAAAACCCCTTTTGTGTGTCAGACAGCCCAGGGCAGGCGTGGGAAGCTGGGAGCCAGCTGGATCCATTACCACCAAGCAGAGCGTGCAAGATCTAAAAGTCCGAAAAGCAGAGACTGCTTTGAATCCTCCTCCCCAGTCTGAATTGGGTGTGTGCTGCCTGGAGGGAGTGGGGAGGGTGAACCAGTGACTTCGGCCCTCAGACTGCCAGGTTCATGCTCAAAGAGCTCCTTCCGGAGCTCCCTCTGCTGAGACTATTTGGGCCTGTGCATGGCACTTGTTTTCGCAATTTGAAAAGTTCTACTTTCCCAGGTTCCTTTTCTTTACCTAGCTTCTTTTCTGCGAACATTCTCCAGATATTCCTTCTGAAATTTCCATAGTGTCTGTCAAGCCAAGTCTGCAGTTTGGTTAGGACAAGGTTGTCAAGACTGTGTCCCTCTGCAAGGTGCCAAGATGAAGTGCTTATGATGGCTCCCAAAGTGGCAGAAGGGTGCCCACCTGAACCATTATCACTTTGCATGGAGTGCCCAAGAAAATCAGAGTTAGCATGGTAGAATTCTCCATCTACACACCCTACATATGTTGCAGCTTAAGGCATGTGCCATGGGTGCCTTCCTGACAGCAGCCCCCTTCGCCCTGGAGTGGCTAATGCCAGGTTGCAACCTGGAATTGTTTATCTTTCCTCCCCTGGTCTTTGATGTGATCCCCCCCTGCTGTCTTCCTCTGCCTGAAGGAGGGCAAATATGGGGCCAGAAGGTGAAAGAGAAGGAGCAGCTGCAGTATCTCTATCTCCCCACTGATGGATGTATCAAAGATCAATGCTGGCAACTCTAGCTTATGAGCTTCTGAAGGGAGAACTACACATTAGATCAAACATTGCATAGTTGTTGGCATCCTTCAGTCTCGGAAGACTATGGTATCGTACTCTGAATGGTGGTTCTGCAACAGAGCGTCCTCTCCAGTGCGCGAAGCCTGGGTAAAGTAGATATGGGGGATAGACTGTCACCCATGCAGCAAATCCCCCCTCTCCACGTTGCTGAAATGGTCCAATGGAAAGGTAGAAGCCAATACTGTTGGTTCCAGCGGCGTCGCAGGAGTTGCCAGAGCATGACTGTGTTCAGCCACGAACTGCCTCAGAGACTCCGGCTCCGGATTTTGCCTCGAGGTTGATTCCTGAAGCCTTTTCCATAACTGGATGTAGCCACAAGGCAGTGGAGGTTTGGGTTCAGAGTTTTCCTTCTCTCAGATGAGCTGCCTTCCCAAGGCTGATGAGTCCCATCTACCTCTTACGACAAGTACAGCCAAACGGAGGGCCTATTCTTATCCCCCAGCCCCCAGGGGTTAGGGGGATTGCATAGAGATATTCCAAATACTGAGGGGCTCCATTCTCCTTGCAAGACTTTGTAATAGATCATGTTGGCATTACAGCAACTCTTATCACGTTTCTGTAGAGATTATATGGACGAAACTGGTCATGTGAGCATCAAGGAGGGAAGGGATAATTTGGCATCAGGAGAAGCAAGGAAGCTGAAGCTACTAGGGCTAAGCAAAGGTTTTGGAGAACTGGGTTTTCTAGGAGGAAGATGATATGGAGATAGAAAGCTGTGTAGTAGAAGCCAGGAAGACGGAAGAAGAAGAAAGGCACAGGTGTTCCTCTAACAGACGGCTTCAGTTCAGTATGGCGTGTCCAGGGGAACCTCCTGATGGACTGTGCTCCGTGAGTCAGATCTGTCATTTCCCACTCTGCCACCTTCAATAGCGCTCTAAATCTGCCATGACAGTTGCTTTGCCCTGTCTCATAATAAGCTGCCTCTGACTGTCACTGGACAAGTTGCTGCCTGGAAGAGCCCTAAACATATACATATAAAAGGGAGAAAATTCCTGGTTGCAGCATCTGGACAACGAGTTCAGGTTTATAGCAGACCAGGCTGAGCCATTTGAAGTTGTGTGAACAGAAACAGTATGTACAAAAAAAAAAAAAGGCAACAAATTACATAGCACTGCTGTACTTCCACAGTGGCTGGGTCTGAGTTAGAACCAGTGGTGTGTGGGCTGCACCGGGTGACACACAAGGGTGGGGGTTGACACCACTACTGGTCAAAATTTTTAAAATCTTTGTGTTTTTGAATTATACCATCATGTTATATATTATTCAATGCATAATTTCATGCCGAATGTAATGAAACAAACCGCATTGAAATATCTCTATTCGATCAAAAGTTATAGCCAAAAAACGAGCAGGGCGGGAAAATAATAATAACCAGTATTTCTATAGCGCCTTTCTGGTCTTTGGATTACTCCTTTGAGTTGATTCAAGGCGGTTCACATAGGCAGGCTTTCTCTAAACCACCAAGGAGTTTTTACAATGACAGAAAGGTTCTATCTTTCAAGAACTGAACAACACTCCAGGTGGATCTTTCAAACGGTCTGGTATCACTTGTGGCCCCCGGTTGCCTCCCACGCTGCATCACCATGCCTACCAGCCAGAGCATTGCCCCACCCACTGTATGGGAGGCGGGCCATCATGGGGGTGACATGCTAGCTTCCCACACCAGGTGACGCAAACCCTAGTAATGCCAGTGGTTAGAACCTTTCTCTCCATGTTTTAAGAAAGATGCAAACAGGCTGAAGAGGATTGAGAGAGAGAGAGAGATGAGATGATGGCTTGGAATCCATACAATTCAAGGAAAGATGAAGGAACTAAGGGGGGCATGCTCATTTATTATCATAGTGGCATGATTGTCCTTTCTATGTGGTCACCTTCCAAGTTGTTCCCATGATATTTGGACTAGGTTGGAAGACTACAGTGGTGGGAAGACTGACCAGTGTTTACTTAAAGCAGCAGCATTGTCCCTCCCCTGTGCAAGGAAATGTTTCCACTCCCTTCCCTTCACCTGATGACTTCCCATGTTCAACATGGCATATAAACACACAGAAACAGCAACCACAATGTTAAAGTAATGCAAGAATGGACCCTGGAAGAAAATTAAGGGACCACTGGATAATAGTTTTTGAAATATATAAAATATTGCAATAAAGGAAGTATCCTAGTAAATGATATTTCAGGACAGGAAGTGCTTCCCAGCTCAAAAATGAGTTGGGCAATAAAGGAGCATGTTGCCCAGGTCAACCAACACATCCCAATCTATATTTCTGTCTATCTATATTTCATGCTGTGGGTTCAGAAAGTTAGATTCAGCGTAGGTGCTCCTAGAGGTTCTTTTCTACTAATGACAGTGAAATGTGAAATTACTGGTTTCAGGATATGAAGTTTTCCAGCTTATAATGCTCGGCTGCATTATGAACTCAGAAGTTCTTGCCCAGCTCAGTATTAAATGAGATTCCGTACATGTGCATTTGGTGTTCAGTAAGGTGGGTGCCCAAAGGCAGCTATTTTGTCATAAAATTGGCACACATCTTGAAGACAGAGGCTGTAAGATTGCTATCCATAGAATGGAAAGCTGAGAGCAAATTTTAGAATCATAATCTTTTTGTTTCTCAAAAGTCAAATATTTTGTGTTTTCTTGGTCCACTACACCTTATAGCCCAATCCCAAATTCTTTCTTGACTAGTATTAGAACGTTAGCATGTCTACCAAATTTGTAAACCTTGAACGGTGTGCATGTGTGTACGTGCTTTATTATGGCTGAGACCATCAGTGCCATCCCCATTTCCCAGGTTACCTCAGCTCATGACCACTGTGATGAATGGATACCCCTCATAGAACTTAAGGCCCAATCCAATCCAAATTTCCAGTACCAGTGCAGCTGCAGTGTAGCTCCCAGGTAAGGGAATGACTGCCTTCCCTCCACTAGATGCCAGTGGCACAGCTGCACCAGCACTAGAAAATTGGATAGGATTCAGCCATCTGTCACATCAGCTTACCTGTTGATAAGCTTCCTATGATGTGAACTTAGTCAAGCAACAACATGTGTGTTGCCTGCTCTTGCTGCATCTATTGAGCCTTGCCTGTTTCAGCTTCTCCTCAGAAGGCCTTTCTTCAACAAACAGTGATGCCATTCCAGTTTCCTCCAGGACACCAACTCACGATGTACTTATGTCACCAAGCTTATTCATTGTTAAGTCACATATTGTTTGCTCTACTCCTGGTGGAGAAATTGAACTAAAACTTGACAACTGGGGTCCAGAAGTTCTGAACAGGTCATGATTCAGGTTTTTCTGGGCTGTTGAGCACAAACGTTGTGAGATTTGTGTTGGGTTTAGAATGGAAGTTAGTCCCTGAGGAAACTGTGGATTGAATGAACGTCACAGCGTTGCCTGATCTCAGCAGACATGGGGCCTGGCCTGGCTTTTGTATTCAGTGAATGGCCTGAGAGCCCCAGACTAACATTATTGAAACTGAGAAGTACCTGAATAGGTGACCATTTGGGGCATATCTATACAACAACAACAACCACCTCGGTGGGGCACATGCAAAGAGAGGGCAAAGACAGTCTCCTTGGTGGATCTAGGCTTTGGCAAGGCCCCCGGGCCCTGCCAAATGAGTATGCCAGTCCTGTTGTCAGATCTAGTCTGGTGCTGGAGGCTATATCTATCAGCTGATCACTTTAAAGAGCCATATGGGTCAGCTGTCCACTTAACTTCCAACCTCAGCTGAATCACATTTTGAGCAAACTGCTTTTCTGATCCTGCCCCTTTTCCAAAAAGCTCAGAGTGGCATTTTCATCTCACAACAGTTCTACGGAGTAGGTTAGGATGAGAAAGGATGACTCAGAGAAAGACCACCCAGGGAGCTGCAGAGAGGAGTGAAAAGAGAGGAGGATTTGGGTTCCCCTCAACCAAACCCAACAATCTAGCCACTGCGCCAGTCAGCCTGGCGTTCAGAGCATTGATGTATACGCCAGAATAAACCAACAACCTAAAGATTCTCTCTGGGCATGTCTGCACCACAGACTTAAATTGACTTAACAGTCATTCCTTCTAATCAGAAAACTTTGGGAGAAGTAGTTTGGAGAGGGGGAAATCTCAACCAAGAATTCTCAGTGAACTCACCAAATTATGATTTTCAGGGTTCCTTATAGGAAATCATGATAGCTAAACTGGTATAAAATCAATATACAGTTTATAGTGTAGATTTACTTTTCATGATTTACTTTTCATAGTGTAGATTTACTTTTCCCCTGAGGGCTGGGGATAAGAATAGGCCCTCAGTTTGACTGTACTTGTCGTAAGAGGCGACTGAACAGCCACCGGGTAGATGGGACTCGTTAGCCTGGGAAGGCAGCTCATCTGAGAGAAGGAAAACTCTGATCCCAAACCTCCACTGCCTTGTGGCTACATCCAGTTATGGAAAAGGCTTCAGGAGTCAACCTCGAGGCAAAATCCGGAGCCGGAGTCCCTGAGGCAGTTCATGGCTGAACACAGTCACGTTCTGGCAACTCCTGCGACGTCGCTGGAACCAACCGTATTGGCTTCTGCCTTTCCATTGGACCATTTCAGCGACGTGGAGAGGGGGGATTTGCTGCATGGGTAACAGTCTATCCTCCATATCTACCTTACCCAGGCTTCGCGCACTGGAGAGGACACTGTTCCAGAACACTATTCAGAGTGCGATACCATAGTCTTTCGAGACTGAAGGATGCCAACAAGGACTTTTCATGAACACTGTGCCTTTCTCTTTGCTACCAGCTATGCTGCCAAAGCTTCATTTAGTATCCATCATGGGTATGGACCATACATTTTCTTGACTACTGCTTAACCAACATTAGAAAGTTGGAGCTAGCACATCAAATTATGGCCTATTATATAATGAACAGATGACTGAGCTCAATATGATTGTGCAAACTAGTCCCAAAAGCTGAAGGGTGTGCTGAAATAAAGTCACTATGCTAAGGAGCTGGCAGTTCAAATACAATATTTATACAATGGCAAGAATTTCTTTTCTTTCTTTTTTTCTCTCCCACCAGTACTAAGTCCAAGATCCCCTCCCCATCATAGGTTTGTGCTTCGGGGCCAGAGAATAGAACCAGACAGATCTTGCTAGGAAATCAGGAGTTTTTGAATGCTGATGCTGGAAGCAAATGGATTTGCTCTTTTAGAAAAGAAATTTGCTACATGTTCCTATGAATTTTGCCTGTGTGTCTGTGCTACACATTTCGGCCAAAACTGTATGCGTTGTCTTTAATGAGTTAATACAGTTCAGGAGGAGGGACAGAATTAAATGCTTCTTAGGGTGCAATCCTAACCAACTTTCCAGCACTGACATAGCTGTACCAATGTAGCGTGCACTGCATCCTGCAATGGGGAGGCAGTCAAGGGGGCATCCTCAAGGTAAGGGCATGTTTGTTACCTTACCTTGGGGCTGCATTGCAGCTAGGCCAGTGCTGGAAAGTTGGTTAGGAATGTGCCCTAAGTCCCTTTCACATCAGCAGTGAAACTTACCCAAGCCTCCTGCAGCCTCCCTGGGGTGCGGGGAGCCCGGTGTGACTTCTGGCAGGGCTCCCTGCAGCAGGGAAAGTTGATGCGAAGCAATCGCGCCCTGCCCCCGCTACTTTCCCTGCTGCGGGGAGCCCTGCCAGAAGTCGCACCGGGCTCCCCGCACCCCAGGGAGGCTGCAGGAGGCTTGGGTAAGTGTACCCAAGCCCCTGCTGCCCCCTGAGCGGCGCGATCCTGGGGATTGCGCCGCTGCCTTCCCCCCACCTCTAGGCTGCCCCCGCCCCTTAAGGGGGCAGAGACCAGGGCCCTCAGGCTGGGGTGTCATGACGCCCCAGTTTGAATAGCACTGCTCTACATTGAACCTATCATTTCAGTACTGACTAGTCAGGGTTCTCTAATACCCAAGTTATCATATACACAGGCCAAGAATGCCCCAGAATTTGGGGTAATTAAATTGCAGAGTCTGAGAACATGGGGCAGAGCAACACTTGAAATCTTTCAAGTCATATGAAAGAAATTCAAAGTCTTGGTCAAAGCCATGATATGTTGGCCCTTCATAAGTATGTGTGTGGACTTATTTGCAGAGACGTGCTGGAGATACTGTGCCTGAGTGGTGAGTCATGATGGCCAGCCATCGTGACTCAAACTGAGCTGCTTATAGAGTCATTTTGACTTGAGTCATGAGTCATTACGAGAAACGAGTTGTGGCACGAGTCAGGTACGGCAAAAAAGCAAGCATGTGCAAACACAAAACTGATTTGCAAGCACCCACAAAAAGCAAGTCGTCACTTGAGTCAATTCAAGTCATGACTCATATTCAAGTCACTGGCCCCCGAGTTGCAAGTTGTGTCCGAGTCAGTGACAACCATGACTCAACATGCCACATCACGAAAAATCAGTATTTTTACCACAAGTTGAGTCATCACAACTTGAGCGCCCATCCCTGCTTATTTGAATGCCTTTAGAGCCAAGGCAATACAAATTTAGTTGCATTGCTCATGTTCCATAAACTAGCCTCTGTAATTAGACTGAAGCACTTTGCCTAACTAACCTGTTCCTTTAGCTGAAGAAACCCTGAGGCAAAAGTATCACTCTTTATGTTACAAATAAAAATTGCAAATTAAGGGGGCTTTTCCCATGAGGGTTGAATAACTGATTGCTGCAAACAGACAAAAAAAATAACAAAAACCAGCAAACCTGCATGTAAAAAAATGAGCACACTCCTGTGCTAAAACCCATCCTTCCTAATATCTAGTTTACTGTATGCAGGAAATACTGTATTTTATAGGGAGGAGCACTGAGTCATGTGAGTCCCCTTCTGCTGCCTGACATTTACATAAATATAGGTTTGCTATCTCAAGAGAAACTTGGCATGAGTGCATTTCAAGAACACGTTCTTATTTTCAGACACTCTTTTGCACTCACCAACAGGGTGACTGTAGCATGGTCAAGGAGTAACTGTCCTGTCTACTCTTCCAAAACTTGGTTACCAGAATGGGGATTCTAGGCTGTGCTAGTATTCAAAGTACAGGATTTGGAAGTTGTAATTCTTCTGGACCACATAAGAATCTAAATCCAGACAGACTTAGATCCATTCAGTCGAGTGTTCTGGTTCCTATGCTGTGGCTATTGGAAACTGCACTGAGAACAATGCAGCTGTAAAAGATACAAAAGAGGGCAACCCAGTGATCAGAGGGGCTGAAACACCTCCCTTATGAGGTAAGGCTACAGTGTTTGGGATTTTTTTGCTTAGAAAAGCTAAAGTCAGCTATATACTCTGCAACAGAAGCTCACAAGCACTGCATAAAGGTGATGTCCCTACCTTGCTATGCTGATTGATAGATCTCTTCCATGAATTTGTCTAGCCTTATCTAAAGTCATCTAAGAGCCAAATCCTATCCAACTTTCAAGCACTGATGCAGCCGTGCCAACAGGTTGTGTGCTGTATCCTATGGGGGAGGCAGTCATGGAGTCCTCCTCAAGTTAAGGAACATTTGTTCCCTTATCTTGGGGCTGCATTGAGGCTTCATCGGTACTGAAACGTTGTATAGGATTGGGCCGTAAGCCGGTTGTCGTCACTACAAGTGAAGGTGAATTCTGTAAGTTCATTGTGCACTGCATGAAGAAGTACTTCTTTCAATTCTGTCCTGAATCTGCTGTCAGTCATTTTCACGCAGTGAGTGACATCAAGTTCTAGAAGTAAGAATACTTTCATTAAATGATCTTATGTGTAATATGTGGAGTGCTTATACCCGATCTGTATTCAAGAAGGCTGCCAGACATATCAAAAGCTCAAAATAGGGCCCGTATCTGAGTGCAGGGGCATCATTTGCCTTTTTTGAAAGTGTGAAGAATGTCATAAATATGCATCACTTTCTTGTGGCACAAAGAAAAACACTCGCATGCGTGCCCTTTTTAAAAGGATTGTTCCTTAGCATGAGGACTGGCCAGTTCAACATAAAAGATATTCTGCCTCAGACAAAGAATTGGACAAGGTGGTGGTCTATGGCACCCCAGCAGGATTCTGATGAGGTGCCAAGGCAAGCCCAAACAATGTAGGGCCATAGGTGGAAAATCAAAATGACACAGCCTCACCCCCCCTCCCACGCACTACTTAGCATGGTGTATACACCATGTGCTTGCAAGCAGCTTCCATTTATTTCCATTTAACTCATATAGGAGAGCCTCCTGGTGGATTGGGCCCTGCCTGTCAGAGATGCCTGTCTCTATGGATTCTGCTACACTTAGCAGCACCCCAGATCCACTACCTGTGATAGGGTTGCCTCAGTAACATTCTCTCCTGTGGACTTGGTTGAGTGGAAGAATCTGTATGTAAATATACTGCTTTGACTTAATGTTTTAACTTCATAAATTGCACATTTGTCTGTCAGCATTAGGCAGTCATGAGTCATTTGTTCCTCTTCCGGTCCTCCTTTCTCTGAGTTAGTAAATTTCTGGGCTTCAAGGTGCGGGAATGTGTTTAAAGGAAATGCAGTCACTGCCAAAAATGACTAACATATTTGCTATCAATGATCACTGAGGTCTTATGAGGGCCCCAGCTAATGGCAAGGTGGGCAGGGTACTAAACTAGGGTGGACCATAAGGGCTTGATTTTGTTTTCAGCCTGAGACTGCTATTTCTGGTTGAATTAGCAATGTACTTTTTTTAAAATAAATTTGTATTCCACTTTTTCTCTGGGAGACTAGGGTGGGTCTCCCATTTTATCCCATTTTATCCTCACAACTATGTGAAGTAGACTTAGCCAGAGAGAGAGAGTGCCTAAAACCTAGGAGAGGGAGGTAAAGGAGCTAATTTGTATCCGGACCCAGGGTCAGAAAGGGGGCCCAGGAGCCAAAGGAGGGGGCCCAGAAAGTTCCTGGGATCTGACATTTTCCTATCTCACCTGAACTTGCTGGTGGGCTGGGCTTCAAAGACTATTGTGGCTGTCAGCACCCCCTATCATATTTTGCCCCGTTTTGCTGCCCCGTTGCGCCCCTCCCCCTTTGGGAAGGGGCCCGGCAGAAACTTTGTACCCCCTGATAAAATTCCTCTAATAGGCCCTGCCTAAAACATGATCACCCACTAACCAGCATGGCTCAATCAGGATTTAAACCCAAGTTCAGTGTTCTGCCCACCAACACACACATGCACAAACAGCATACCAAAAGCCTTAACTTCATTCTGGGTCAGACACTGGTTTGCTTAGCCTAGTGAAAATCTGATAGATGTGTTCTGGATTTACACCACAGTAACTGAGTTCAGCATCCCAACTTGGCTGTACATCAATATTTGCACAAGTAATTTCCTCCCTTGTAGGTCACCTGCAGCTCTGAACTACTGGGCGGAGTTTGGCACAAGGGGATCTGTACTCACTTGCTCTTGTTGCCTTGTCATGGCAACAGCACACAACAGTTGCAGTTGCTAAGTCATCACCCTCCCTGGTTCTTCCCATTCCGGAAGGCTTTTAGTTGCTCAGACTGTGGGGCCCCATCTAGTGGAAAGATTTGTACCCACAGAAGAGATGGAATCAAACCTATTTTATATGAAGAATTAAATATGAGGAGGAAGGAGTTTGAGAGCATACCTGCAGACCCTTGCCCCTGACCTCCAGCTGCATCCAAACTTCTGCATATGTAACGTATGTGCATGTGTTCTGTCAGAAAAATCTGTACCCTGCAAAAATGCAGGCTGCAGCTTGTTTGCACACAGATCCTGTCCAGAAAGTGGAGTGAGCATGTGGAGGTTGGGGGAGGGGGCACGGGCCAGCAAGAGCAATCCCACCCACCTCTCTGTGGACATTTCCATCAGATCTGGGCACTTATGGTACCCAAACAGTGTGAGAGGAACACAGAGAAAAGATTGGCTTGAAAACACATCTGGCAGGTAGTCAGAGATGTGTGAGCACAAAAAACTCACATAAATGCACCATGTCACTTTCACTGCCCACACAACCCAAGTAGTGGTACTATTTTTAGGGGTGCCAGTGAAGGGTGATGCTGTGTCTCTGTGCCCCATTTGATGCCATGGGTTGGCAATGTCCCCTGGTGCCTGTGCCAAGGCCTGGCAGGACCCTGAAAATCCATGACATGTTTTCTGTGCAATGTCCAGCACAAGACCAGCCTGGGGTTATTTTTATTCAGACAGTTCCATTATCACCATACAAGGGGTGGCAGGCATAGAGGTGCCATAGACTAGACAGTGCACCTCCCACTTCACAAACAGATGCTTAAAGGCAACAGTAACTTGAGGGGTTCTAATGAATGGATTGCACTTCTATGACATATGCATGTATGAAGCCACCTTACTGCCTTGTGGCTACATCCAGTTACGGAAAAGGCTTCAGGAGTCAATCTTGAGGCAAAATCCGGAGCTGGAGTCCCTAAGGCAGTTCATGGCTGAACACAGTCACGTTCTGGCAACTCCTGCGACGCCGCTGGAACCAACCATATTGGCTTCTGCCTTTCCACTGGACCATTCCAGAGACATGGAGAGGGGGGATTTGCTGTATGGGAAACAGTCTACATATCTACTTTACCCAGGCTTCGCGCACTGGAGAGGACACTCTGTTCCAGAACCACGATTCAGAGCGTGATACCGTGGTCTCCCAAGACTGAAGGATGCCAACAATCAGGGATGAAGTTGTGTGTGTGTGTGTGAGAGAGAGAGAGAGAGAGAGAGAGAGAGAGAGAAGCTCTGGGACTTCTACAGAAGGAGTAGTGATATCATAAGCAGGAGTGTTTCAGTGCTGCCTTTGAAACTTTATTCAAGTGAACCTTAGCCAATAAGAAATATCTGTAAGAGGCAAATTGAGAAATTTGCATAGGAACATGCATTAATGTCCAGAGAGGGCCATTATCGCATGAGCTGCCTGAGACACAATATGTAGTTCAAGTTACATTTAGGCTACAATCCTTCGCAAATTTACATGGAGGAAGTTCTGCTGAACACAATGGAACTTCTGCAGCATTGTGATATACCTTTATATTTGAGTTTAATTTCATTTTTTAAAATTTTATACATTTGCTTTAAAACTATTGCAATCCACTCCAAATGTTTGGGATGAAATAAAGTTAAATACATTTCAATGTAGAAATGCCTGCCACTTATGGCAGGGGTTAAAACAAAAGAACATCTGAATAATTTCTGAATAAAGAAATTTAAAATTTGCTGGTTTGGCCTTAATGGGACCTAGCTCTTTAGGGTCTTAGGTTGGGAGGGGTCTTCCCCAGGTCTGCTTCTTGGGGCTCTTCTAACTGGAGTTGGTGGGGATTAAATCAGAGATCTTCTGAATGCAAAGCAGGTGCTCTCCCATGGAGCTGTGACCCTTTGCATTGCAAAGGATTCTAGAGCTTGGCTTAAGGGGAACAACCAGGCTCCTGATCTGGCTAAATTTGTCTGCCTGGGAAACAGGAAGGCAGCATGAGAGGAATCAGCTGAATCCCCACCCCCCAATCTTTCACTTTCCCCAGATCCACAGTTTCTGATCTGGGGCAGAAGCAGTAATCAAGAATTCTGCTATGCCGAAACTACTGTTCAGAATAGCTGAGGAACAGGGCAAAAGAGGGACTGGGTGGGTGAAGCTTTGAGCCCTTTGTGGCCCAGTTTTCAGCTCTAGGAAGGGGAGAAATGCCAGTGCATTGGAAGAAATGGGAGCCAACTGTATGGAGTTTTGAGTGCCAGTTTTGCAAAGGAAAACAGTGACTTCCAGAGGCTCTCTTGAGAGAATGGAAACGCCCTCAGGTGCTCACATTCTGAGGAGGCATCTGATAACTTCTGCCAGTCACAGAGCACTGATTGCAGTAAACAGAGAGGAAGTGCGTTTCAAGGTGCCTGCAGATCAAACAAACCCCAGATTATTCAGACAAGCCAGCCTGATCACATGCTCCAAGGGAAAGTGGAGAGGTGCCCGAGGGCTACTCTCGGCACTAGCTAACCTTGGGCTGGCAGGACAGTGGTTTGCTCTTCTACCATCTCAGGATGAATTTCCTGTGGCATGCACGCTAGTTTCTTTGTTTCACTGTACTCTGGCCGAGCTGGTCTTGCAGTTTTTTTAACCAACACAAAATCACTCAAATATGGGTTGTGTGAACACCCACCACAGGTAACAATGTTTTTCTTCTTAATCGGAGGTATGGCAGTCGGAAACCAACTGAGCCTTCCTAAGGGAAGTTTCATGGAGGATGCATGCCCATTTAGGGAGCTGTACAAGACCTGGCTTGAGTTCTCATTTGGGCTCACAGTGACCTGCCCAGAGCTGACTCCTTCAGCTGTTGGTGAAACAATGCCCCATGTATTGTTCCTAGGCAGGGCCTTACAGAACTGGAGTACTTGTGTGGCAGGGGCCCAGCATCCTTGTGGGGAGGAGATGCACGCTGGGGAGGGGAGCAGGCTCTGCAATGTGCAGGCAAGGAGGAGAGGGAACTATCTGCTCATACAAATACGACATCTCTCTCTCTCTCTCTCTTTCCCGGACGGACGTGGTTTCCCTATTTATCCACAATGACTCAACCCTCGGCCCTTGTGACTCTCTTCGGTAACCTTCAAGATGGGAGAAAGCAGAAGCTGAAACAGCCACAGAAGCTGCCAGCTTTGATCTGCCAATTCTTTGCACGCGACCCATGGGTGGGGCTGGAGGAGATGGCTGGGGTGAGGAGATGACCTCAGTGTCTGCCTGGTGTGGTTTCTTGACTGTTCTTTCATGTCAGAGGCCACCCCTCCTCCCCAAGAGAGGGATGGTTTCTGGATACAAAGGATGCCAGGACTCCTGTGACTTTTGCTCATTGTGCAGGGACACAAAGTACCACCTTGTCATGTACAGTGCTGCAGGAGTAGGAAAAGCTACACATGGCAATTCAATGTCCAGGAACCCTAAGCAATGTTGCTTGTGAAAGCCCTGGTCAATCAGTTGCTCTTTTCCTGAACAGCCACCTTGAGAAGGCAGGATGCCTCTTTCTCCATCACTGTTTTGTATCTGGAGCCCAGGCAACATGTGGGGGATGGGTGGAGGAGATGAGGCCCCAAGGCTTTCAATTGTTGCCCTCTGTCCTAAAGTAAGAACTACAGTATGTACCTCCTGAGCCTTTCAAGGGCATGTTGTCCATGCAGATGCCAGAAGTCATGAGCATCTCATCTACCTGCCCAAGTTGCTTGCCAGGGGTCATGATGGCTGCTGCAAAATGCAAATATCCCTTTCAAGTTAGAAGCCAGACCTGATTTCCAAGGATGCAGTGTTCAAATTACAGGGGGTCCCAGCCCCCTTTGTTCTGGCTCTCTGGCCAAGTGCTTTGAGACTATTGGAAGGCATGATACAACTATATTTGAGGGGAGATTGTGCATTTCATGCAGTGTCCCTTCTTCCATAATTTGAGCATTACAAGAAGGGAGCTTGAATGGCATTTATCCTCCTTTCATAAAACACTGTGTGTTCTAGACTGCTTGTCTGTGGATAGTTTTGCAAGCTGCTCAGTGCTTAGAGTTGCACTTTGGTCTTGTCTGCTCCCAGTGACAGAGTTCTTCTTTTACATAGACCCAAATCCTAACCAACTTTCCAGCACTGGCATAGTGGTGCCAGTGGGACATGTGCTGAACCCTGCAGTTGGCTGGTACTCCCAGAAGCCTCCTCAAAGTAAACTTGTTCCCTGACCTTGGAGCTGCATTGCCCTTATGTCGAAGCTGGAAAGTGGGTTAAGATTGTGCCCATAGTTATGTCGAGCCAGACTAGAGTGATGGCAGCAGGCCCCTTTGTTTAACTTGGGTCTGCCCAAATCACATTTAAAGTGGACAGCAGCCTGTGTGTGCTTGATTTTTAAAACAAAGAGGGGAGGGGTTGCAGGTGAACGCTCAGAGGGGTCCTGTGCCAATATGTTGGACTAATGTTGGCATATAATAGAAGGCCTCTGTGCATGTGCAGAATAATTTGCAATGTTGATGATACCTTTTGGTTCAGGACAGAATTTATTAGGGTTCCAGTGGGTTCACACAGTCCAGTCTACTGCCATTCTATAACCAGCAGACTTTTAAACTGGTTTTCTGAATAAAATAATATAAAAACGAAACTTCTAGGAGCAACATGCATTTTCCTCCAACACACATCCATTTGAGGTTGCCCTATTTATTTTACTGGAGGATATAGCTACCTACATGCATAGAGGTAAGTCGGCAGAGTTGCCTCCTTCACCGAATGAATCTTGCCGATCGGATCAGGGATCTGGTCACAAGATAGGAGATATTTTCCCCCAATACGTAGGAAAACAGTTGGGTGGGGGTGATTTTCCATGCCAGGGTTGCGGCTCCAGTCAAGTACTCAGTCCCCTGCAGTCACTTTTCAGGTTATTTTTTTTAAGCACCTGGAAACTGTTCACAAATCTTACTTGCCATGTCTAGTTTGAACACTTACAGATCCTATCCACTCAGCAAATCAGTGGATTTGATAACCTGTCAATAGGATGCTGAGTTTGCCCATGAGATAATATGTTTCTCTAACTTCTTGATCAGCCTGTGGAATACTGGCTGCCTCGTTTTAGCATTCATCTAGCAACATTTCTGTCTATGCTTAATTTTTACTGTCATTAGAATAAGAGATGTATTTATATTACACAATGAAAAGAAAGTAGATTTGAACTTATGTGAATATAAATTGTAGTATCTTCTTGAGGGCAGTACATTTTGAGCTTAACAATACAATCCTATTAAGGCCTTACACTGAAGGTTCTCACAATCCATCAGCATAAGGCCAGTTCCACCATCACTACTGACAGCACAGAAACTGGCAAATCCCCTGCTGGCAATGGAGGGAAGCCAGATAACTTCCAGAGCAGGTAGGTCAACAGAAGGGGCAGTTCTGGGAAAGATCAGTGTGGGGATTGGCTGGGAGCAGTTCTTGGGGGGCAGTAGTCTGCAAAATCCTGTGTCCCCAGCCCAGGCCTGACATGCCCCCTTGGGCCTACTAGATTGATATCAGTACAGATCCAAGTAGGCCTGTTTGGACTCAGGGAGTGGAAGAGTCGGTAAGTAAAAAATGTCTTTACTTATGTCTCCCCTGCTGCCTGAGCCACAGTCACCCTGTAGGATGCAGCAGAGGCTGTTTCAGTGCCACTGCATTGCACAGGCTGGCCCTGGATAGAACTGGGCCATAATTTCCTTTTGGGCCACAACTTCCTTTTTAATAAAAAGGCCAACTGTTTGCCCATTGATGAGCCTCCCTTATGAACAGTGTGCTTCTTTCCACTTGAAAGATATCAGAGGCTGGCACATCTTCAGGTAAGAGGGGGGCAACATTTGGCAGCTAGATCTGGGCCTTTCGAGCACACTTTTTCCAAATTTCCTGATCAGGATTGCAGAACACTTCTTATACAAAGTTCTAAAAATCAGGTGATTAGAAACAAATACAAAATGAGCAGCATTTCCAAGAGCCGAATCCTAACTCACTCTCTGCACGGCCTCTGCTGTATCTCGCGGCTGAGTTTCGGCGTGTTTTGCCATGGTGGATCACGCCCTGGAAAGGTGCTAGGTTTCAGAGGGTAGCTCTGCAGCTGAACCCACTCACCTCCTTGTCTGATCCAGCAAGTCTCTTCTTATGGGATCTCCTGGCTTTCCTTGTCTTTTAATTAAAAGCAACCTGTATTGTTCCTGTCTTTCCCCCATCCCCAGCAAGGCTAGTAGAAACGTAACAGGTGACTTTAACTGACACCTTCCCCCAGTACCTCAGCTCCAAAAAACATTGGACCCATATGGATACATCCATCCCGTGACTGCTCTTAGGTTTGGGTTTCTTTGTCTATAGTCCAGAGTCGTACATTCCAGATACAAGACATGCTACCATGGTGTGAGGCACTGTAAGCATACATTGCACTCTACTGGTGCCTGCGTACCAGGAACAGTCCTGGTACCTATGTTCTGGGTAAATCATCATTGCCCTTGTTTTGTTCGTAGTCTGACTTTTTGGGGGATGCCTTTCTTTAAAATTATTACCGTGAGCAGTTAGAGTGTTCAGCCCGCTTCTACACTCACCTCCATTGGAATCTTTAAGTGAGAGTGGAGTGGGGCAGCTGTATCTAGTGTGCAAGGGCACAAAGGAGAGTGTACTGTACTGTGTGACTCATAGCCAGCCATCTTAGATGCTGTGACTGGGGACAGTCATTTCCAGCTCTTGGCACAATAGGTTATATTTACCATATCTGTTTCAGTGGAGTAACTGAGGTGGGGCTAGGGGGTATATTGCTCCCCCTGCAGTGGAGTTGTGGTTTTCTACCATCTCCATTGAGGGGGATGACTGAGCTTACCTTGCATGCATGCTAAATGTTGTGAAATCAGCCCTCCTAGCTGTACTTTGTCTTCCTATGACTCCAAATGGTGCCATTTCCAAGGTGAAGACCGCACATGCGCTGGGGACAGGGGGACAACACAGGCACATGGGGTGTTCCATAATGTTACCCAGCCCCAGGAGCCACCAGGTCTGGCAATGTAACTGATTTGTTAAAAAAAATTAGAACCTGTTTTCAGTTTTAAAAGCTTTCAGAGCAAAGCACAACAAAAACATCATAAACATGTACAGCATGTATCCAATAACTCAGTTATAGGACAGATTGTTTTTAGTTAAAGAAATGTAGAAAAACATTACAAATTCCCTGTTTGCTTCTGTAATTCATATAGCACTGGCTATAGCAAGTCAATTAACTGAGTGAGCAACAGGGCAGAAAACAGTCTTCAGTGATGTGTAATGGTGGAGAGGCCAAGTAGGCAGTGGTTCTTGATGTGAGAATGAGGAGGTGTTACAAGTACAGGAATAGGGTCTGTTTTCACTTGTGAAATGTTGGAGAGTACACAGAAGTTATCCAAGCAGGAACCAGCACAGTTGTATTTGCGGGTCTGCAGGCTTCTTTTGGACATATTTGAAAATCAACTTAAGGGGGAAAATTGCTTCACTTCAGTATAATGTGATAATCTTCTGGTCTGCCTCATAATTTACACTGGTTTTCAGACATAAATAACACATGTCAGCCCTGCTGGAAGCTACGTCCTGCTGTGGGACAGGGGAACAGGGAAGGGGGGAACTTTTGGGAAGACGTTGAATTATTTATGGTCAGTTCTTCCTCTCTTCAGAAATATCCCAGCGGCCCAGTAAAAGGCCATTGTGTTTAAAAAAAGAATAATCTTTTTCTTTATATGACGTCCCTGCAGCACAATGAGTCTATGTTAGTTTGTCCCCTGTGATATTTCAGGGCTCCACTGTGAGGCATTCAACAGTTTACACTGTCTCAGCTACAGTGGTAGCTGATTCGCTTGTTGGTTGTTTTTGCAAATGCAGTGTTGACAGCTCCAGAAACCCAAGTCTGGCTTACAGATTTGTGGGAGTCATGCAAACAGGAAAGGGATTCCAGCAGAAGACTCTCTGCAGCTGCCTTGAGGCCTGGTCGCCTGTGGTGCACAATGGGCTGAAAGCAGCGCATTGCTAGATGTGCAGGTCCAAGGCTGCAAGCAGGGGTAGGGAAGGCTCTTGGAAGCCACCTGCTGCATGGTTGTTCGCTACAACATGCCAATTTGGGCATCAATAAGCAGGGTAGTGGGTGAGAGGGATTGCACAGGGAGAACAACGTTCACAACCAAGGTTGGGCTTGCTCTTGGATCAATTCAAATCAAAAGCCTTTTTTATACCTCATAATAAATACTGAAAGGAGAGCAACACAGGTCAGTCACCCTGTTCGCTCTTAAATGGGGGGAATGTTGAATAAGAACAAATTTAGTGCAAAGGGATATTGGCAAGAAATATGGATGGTCTTGAAGAATATTCACATGGTGCCCAAAATATGCGGGTGGGAAATCTGCCCCAATATTTGGCTATTGGATTTAAGTATTAAAGGTACCACATGGGATAAGCATGGGGATAGTGCTTTCTGTGCAACCTATTTCACATGCATTCTTGCAACAGTATTTCTAGCAACAGACTTGTAATTTAGTATTATGATCTTGCTATTGCAAACTGGGGACAGGGGCTGAGAGAGAATAGCTTATATAAAATTACGGAGGCAAGCTTTGGATGGAGCATCTTGGCTCACAGCTCAGTTGGAGCCCAATTCTATCCAATTTTCCAGGGCCAGTGCAACTATATCTATGGGGCTTGCGCTGCATCCTGCGGTGGGGGGGACAGTCACATAGGCCTCCTCAAGCTATGGGAGCATTTGTTCCCTTACCTCGGGGCTGCATTGCGGCTGCACCGGAGTTGGAAAGCTGGATAGGATTGGGCCCTTACTTAGCTACAGTAGCTCTTGGGCTGGCAGCTCCCGTTTGGAGGGCTTCAGTGCTGTGATTGCAGATAGGCTCTGTGCCTTTAACTTTTAATTAAAGTGTCTTTTAGTAGATGAAGCTTTTCCTGGGAAAGAGATGAAGTGATGAGGAAAAGCCTTACTACATGTATACAATCAGTTAAAGGCACAGGAAGAAGCCAGGAAAAAAAATGTGGGTGCAGTGCCCGTTAACACAGGAGCCAAAAAGACATACAGGCCTAGAGGGAGTAATCTCAGTAATCAATGGCAACCACTGGCAGCAACAGAGCCCAGAATAGTTGCAATGTTCGGTGCTAGGCACCATGAGTGTATGTGAATGGGCACACACACGTACACTTCTTGAACTTGTCCATATATGGTCATCTGCAAGTGGAAGTTTTGTCTGAGAAAGCCCTTTTGCTCAGGGAAAGCACAAGCATTCAAATAATTAGAGGCTTGGGGACAAAAGAAGTACTCCTTATGTTAGGTGGTTAAACAGAAGTGCTTAATAGCTGGTGAACATGTATAAGCAGGTTCAGATGATGCAACTTTTTTGTTATGAATGTGGGTGCTTTCTGTGGGGCTCTTCAGGGCAAGGGACAGCTTTATAGTTTCCAAGCATCTCTGAGTAATCAGTGGTCCTAAGTACGTGGGCAATAAAACCAAATGAAAGAAAACCCAAATGCTCAGTGCTTTATAGCCAGTTGTCTGATCAGGGGCTTTCAGAAGTCTACCTGTTATAGGTACAAAGGCAGGATACTTCTGAATTTTAGGTACTGTAGACAACAGACAGGGGGCAGCTCTCGACTTCATGCCCTTCTTGTGGGCTTCCCAGAGGCACATAGCTGCCAGCTGCTGAGTACTAGGCTTTGGTCAGATCCAGTAGGGCAGGGCTCGTGTGCTGTGATCATCTCACAAAAATCCTCCTCTGCTTAGAAGTGAAGGCATACAAGGTGTGAGCACAATCGCTTTGTAATCCTCACCCTTTCCTTGTAAATTTCATCTTGGCTGCAGTACAGTTTCTTAGTGTCCGCACCCATATTAATTTACTAGTTGGTTGGGCATTAACAGACAACTGGTCTGCACCACACTGAAAGGCAGGTGCACATCATTCATGCACTGATGCTCCCTAACTGTGCACTGATGCTCAATTGAGCTAGAGCCATATTGGAATTCACATTCAAAACCAGAAAAGGGACTCTGCATATGCAAGGGCTTCCCTTGGCAGAACCCAAGATTGGCTGAAGTCTGAGGATATCCATAGGCATGTGTCTTGAGGCTGTTATCAGAGCTAGAACTGTCTTCCTAGGTTAGCTCAGGTTGAATTGCATGACTTGTTGTCATCCACAGCAGTGAAGCAGTGACCAAAATACATGTTACATACAAAATGTGTGAAAAACAAACATCAAATGACCTTCAGGGAAAGCATCTCTGGAAGGGGGTGATTTGAAGTGGGAATGCGATAGGGAGGGATGGTACTTAATCCTTCCTCTAGTCACCACTTTACCACTGCACCACTCCCTTCAAACTTCTTTCATGCACACACACCCCCCCCCCCAAGAAAAGGATGCAAGGAAAAATCATGCATTTGAAACTCTGTGAGTGGGAAAGCAATTTGAGGTGTGGCACTGTAGCAGAAAATCAGCAGCCAGGGAAAGGATTGAGCATTCCTTTGCAACTTTGAAACTGCTTTGCCAAGAAGGAACCATGTTAGTGTGTAACAGGTAGCTTTGCCCTAAAACGGCAGTTTCTGAACACCCATTAGAGTCATCAGAATGGGAGGATAGTCAGATCAGATCCATGGGATGCAATCCACCAGATTTCTTAGTACAGCTCCTGCTCATTTCAGTGGAGTTTGCTCAAGATAACTTCCAGGCAGACTCCTGTCAATGACCATGTTCAGTAGCTTGTTGGAGGAGTGGCTATCAAGGCTGGGCATACAAAGTGGGGGGGGGGGAGAACACTGGGAAAGGATTGTGTAGGCTGGGTTTTGTAACCCTTTCTGGACTCTGAGCCCCATTTCTTGAGCTCAAATGCCGCAGGGTTTCTGATTCAGGTTGGCTCAAAGTAAGCAAGTGTTGTATCCCTTAGGAAGAGCCTGTAGCCTCCTTCGTCAGCCACACCTGGATTCCCCCACTCCAACCCAACCATGGTCATCTGCCTACTGTTTAATCCCCACTCCTTTACTACTCCAGGTCAGCCCCTCTGCCAGACTGACAGATGGTCCTCAGTCCTGCTGCCCCCCAAATTGAGGCAGTGTGGTGGAGCCAGAAGGCCGCTTTCCATCCCAGGTGTGCCCAGACCTGGCTTGAGGCTACAGGAGAACAATTTGTACAGAATGAATTAGCAGCAGCAGCAGCAGCAGCAGGCCTGGAGGGAAGAGTGAAGCTGGTGAATGTGCTGAGCCTTGTGGGCCCCACCCAGCTGGGAAGCGAGTTTCCGGAGCTGCCACATAATCTTGGTGCTTTTGAATGCTCTATTTTTAGGGCTGCTTTTAACTGATTCAGGAACAGGCTGCTTGCCCTTGGCCTGCTGTCCTGGTAGACAGGAGGGGTGGGCAAAGTGTGGCAGGCCCACCTCCCCAATGCTTCCAGTGCGAAGTTCTCAAGTCCCACAGTGTCTGATGCAAATTTCGGCCTGGCAAATGGGGCTGATCGCTCTCTCTCTCTCTCTTTTTCCCTGTTTTTCTACAGAAAGACTCCAGAGCTAGCAGGCTACCACAAACTCCTGGACTTGTCTGCTTCTGGTGAGTTGTTTCATTTCTTTGTCTCTTTTGGCTATAATCTTCAACACACCTATTAGAAAGCAAGTGCCACTGAATTCACCAGCTCTAACATTAAGTAATAATACTAGAGAGGAGAGAAAGAGAGGCAGAGCTTCTTTGGTCATTCAAAATTTAATGGACATTACTTTTGCCATCCTTACAACAATGATTTCCAAATTGTGTGCTGGGACATACTAGCATTCCACAAAATGTGCATTCCATAAATTAAGCTGCTGTACTGCCCATCATTTTATGCCCATTAGAGCTGGGAGGTCTCATGGAGCACAGATACACCCCCACCAACACATGGACAATGACATCATCTGGAGTGAGAGAAAGAATGACCCAGGATTCCCTGAGGCAGCTCCTGCTACAGCTCACAGACCCAAGAGAAGCCCAGAAGGAATCCCATGGTCCAGAGAGCAACTTTCCATCCCTGACTGACTAGGGAAAGGGAGGGGAGGAGCCAATATCATCAGTTGGGCTAACTGTCTCACAGCAGCAAGGAAGATGCCTAACCATTGTTACTAGGGGTGATTGAGAAAGTACAGGTGTAACAGGGTATCAAAGGTTTGGAAACATTTTCATTGCATAACCCTCCATGGTCAGTAATTATAATCATGCCCATATTGTAGAGGGGCAGCTAAGTGAGTTCCTGGTAGTGGTGAGATTTAAACAAGGGACCTCTTGGTTCAAATCTGCTGTCCCATATCAAGCTTTCTTTTTTCATTGCTAGGCAAGCAATGAGGTCCTGGTTGCACAGAACAGTCCTTGTATGAATGTGTCTCCTCCATACTCTTGGTCCATCTAGCCTCAGAATGGTCCGTGCTAAATAGCATTTTCTAGGCAGGGATCTTTCCTGGAGATGCTAGGGATTAAAACTGGGGACTTCAGCATTCAAAGTACATGCTCAACCACTGAACTACTGTGCTCCATTGACATTTCAGCCAATGGGAATGGAATCCATAGAGGTCAATATCTGTCCCTGCCATCAAAGCAGCTTTGTCTGAGCACTAAGCTAGTAAGGTGGCTCCAGCTGTATCTCCAAGGATCAGTTCACACATGCATGTACCTCTCTCAGTATTTGCTTACTCAACACCAGATGACTCCCTGCTGAATGTGTGAACTATCTCCATTGAAATGTTTTTGGAGTTGACATCAGGGAATTCAAAAGCTGTCTGTGCTGCTTCATTCCCAGTGCAAGTCAATGGCTGATGGTTCAAGTCAACAAATGAACATGGCTGTAAGAACCAGTCCTAACATCACAGAAGGATTTCAGCTTCACTTGGGAGGAAGCAGTTTGGATGAAAGTGGAAGTTGGCCCTAGAAATGTTGGGTTTTTTATTGACCAGAGGAAATGGGGATTATCCATCAATTTTTCATTGCAAGCAGAATGTCCTACTAGTATTTGGCCCAGTTTGCACCAAGTTCTACCCACAGGGAGAGAACCTGCTGCCTCCACAACACTCCCTTTGCCCCTGCCCTGTTGCCCAATCTGCTCTCGGTTTCAGCCCAGCAAGCTCAAAACCGCTTCTTCAGCCCTGTCTCAACGACTTTGAGGCAGATCAGACAATACTGTATTTATCCACTTGCATGCACAAGTGAGCATCACTTCCAAGGAGGGCTTGTTTTACATTCAGGGTACCTTCCAGATATTTCAGACATTTGGTTTTTCAGGAGTTTACCGAAACATGTTTAAATGGACACCTAAAAGTGTCAGCTGTGACAAATATGCATTTGCAAAGATGGGTATCATACAGTCACTGGCAAACGTGGGCTTGATCATGTGCAATTTGTGAAATGACCCAATTTGCCAATGTGTCAGCTTGGTTGTTCCCCATGGACTAACACATTCCACCAAGTCAGAGAGAGGTGGGGCAGGCAAATTCTCCATTTGGAACAGATTTTTAAAAACCAGTTTTTATAGTTGAGCATTTCTCTGCTTCTGTCCCCTTCTTTCTGTGCAAGTCTTGGGGATGAGATGTACAAGAAGCAAACTTTCACCCTGCTGATGTTGGCCCAACAGACATTTGTCACATGTTCCTGCCTTAACATTGCTTTCTTTTTTTTTCTAGCCAGTCACCAAAAGGATTTCTCTAAATAATTCTCCTCTCTGCTGCTGCTGCCAGCTGGGGTTCCTGGTGATGTGATTTTATCTTGATGCTCAGAATCACATTGCCAGGGATTTCCAACAGTCAGTGAGCTGCCACACCTGGATGGAGGCCTTATGAGCTGTCAAGTGGCTCAGGAGCTTACCTGTGGTGGAAAGCCCGTCCAGAGGATGGCAAGGAGACACTAGTGAAGGACACAATTGCTGCACTGGGGGGGGGAGGGGTTCAAGCAGCCATGGGAAGCTGGGAAGAGACCTGATTCAGATGACAAGAGTTAGGGCTTAGCTCACCTGTGAACAGTGTTTGGTCCAGCCATGTTCACAGTGGCTAAGTTCCGCCTCTTGGAGTCCATTCCCCCCTCCCCTACAACTCTTGTCCTCGCACAAAGGGGAATTGCAAGAGAAGAGCAAGAAAAGAGGTGGTCCCCAGGACCTAGAAGGAAGGCACAGAGGTCTTGTTTGTACTACGGTGGAGAGAGAAGGTGTGGGCCACTCTCCCAGCATCTTCTTCAGAGGCTGTGGGGCCAAACAATGCTGTTTCCGGGCTTCGCCTCCCGTGCCTACTGAGCTGATACTCAGTTGCTTTGGATAAACTGGCTCAGTTCAGCAGGAACAGGAGTCCTGCCCAGGCCTCCCAGAGGCTCAGCTGTTGACAAGCATCCCTGAGGACACAGGTATTGGACACCGACAAATGTTATTTCCCCCACCATGGTGGGGCACTGGCCAGGCTACATGTGTGCAGCTGAAAACACTGTGACTGACAGGGCCCCTCCACAATGAAACAGCTACTTGGACAATGGGGGTTTTGCCAAGTCCCAACCATTCCCTGCCAGACTCTTCCTGTTGCACTACTCACTGGGATGCCTTTTGGGGGCTTTTGCGCTGTCTACTTGGGATGCCTTTTGGGTAGTACTTCTTGAAGGGAGTAACAATGTACCTCATCCAAGACATGAATAAAGGATGCTTAGATGTTTATCCTTAAACAGTGTCAGCTCCTGGTTTTGATTTGCATCTGAGGGATGAAAGAGGTGGATCAAAAGTGGGGTGTCCAGGAGGCAGGATTCCTGGCTTCCGATTGGTAGGGCTTGGTACATTAGGTTTGTGACTGTGCCACAGGAGCAGAGTCAGAGATTCTCACCTCTAGTAGCGGAACTGAGTGAGCTTCCTTAGAATCTCACTGGGGGGGGCACATTTTTAGTCCTGATGATTGCAGAAAGAAACCTACATGCGCAGAGTGCATTGGGAGGGAGATGGATACAACTCCCAGTAGTCCAGACAGGGTCCTTGAAAGAGAAACTGGAAATCTTGGGACGATTATTCTAATGGGGTGCTACCTACTTATTAAAGTCACTGGAGTAAAGTAAGAAAAAAAAAGTAGGCCGCTCCATCAGGGGTACAACTGCCAACTTTTCAGTTAACACCTGTGCCTTGTCCGCAGTCTGATTCACAGACATTAGCTGGGGGTGGTGATGATGCTCTGTCTACTATAAAAAGCAACTCTAATGAGTACCTGTAATTCTGGTAAAGAGTAGCAGAGCCCTTAGCTGCTTGCAGAAAGATGAGGGGTGTTTAGCGCCACCCCACCCTATGACATTATGAGTTAAGACAAGGTTCCAATGAATACACCTTCACCCTGTGATCACCTGAAGTGAACCTCCCTTTTCATCTCCCCAGGCAGGGCACAACATGAATCCTACATGCATATCGCCCCATGCACTTTGTCAGCAAGTCCAGGTTTCATGAGCAATTAAAGGATTAAGAGCAAGGAGTGGTGCCAATGATCCCACCCGCTCTGAGTCATGCAAAAGCCAGCACTCACCTGAAAGGCCCACACTCCTCCCTGTAGGTATACAGGTAGAGATAGTAGAGCAGGAATGTTAAGGCATGAAGTTATAAATATTCAAGGGAGGGAGGGGACACACACACACACACAGAAGGGCAAGCTGCTGAAGGGTGGGCCCTTATAGGGTAGAATGCAGGGCGTTGAATTTCATAGTGGTTGCTTCACAAAGGGGGAAGAAATGTCCCTTCCACTGGGATAAAAACATTAGTACCAAGTTTCAGCCCTGTAGGGGACTCTAAGTCATCAGTTGCCCAGCTCCTGCCAGCCCCACTGTTTCATATGAAGAGTTATCTATTGGGGAATGAGTAATAAGCTGCCATACAGAGGCCAGCAGACAATCAAGCACATAGTCTTGGGCTATGGCAAAGGTTCCCAATCTATGCACTACAACGTCCTGGGACACCATGAGGCACCTCCCCGGAGGCTTCACAGGAAACCTGCTGTCGGGCGATGAGATTGCAGCAAGAGCCTTGGCATGAGGCTCGTGCCATGGGCTTGGCGTAGTGGGCAGAGCTGTTGCTCATGAAAACCATGTGCCTGAAAAGCCCTCCCACCTGTCGTTGCCTTCTTACCACTATTTTTAGGCTCCATTCGGACTTGCAACCCAGAAGTAAGTGGCTGGTGCCATAATTATGTGATATGTTTAGTGTCTCTACCAATTACTTCTGGGTTCCAGCACTGGGGTGTTGCTTGGCCAGGTGAGTTTGGGCAGTGCTGGGCTATGGAATAAAAACTCAAGGCCCAGAGAGCTGGGAAAGGAGTTGCCCTAGGCTGCACAAAGGAAACTTCCAAGGCTCCCATCTCCACCGCTAGTTCATTCATTCCCTTTCCTCCCACAGGTGGTATTCAAATCCAAGGCTGCATGTTCTGGGTCACATAAGATGGATAAATTTGCTGCTCATGCTCTTCAACCACCTTCATAATACTCATCCAGGATGGATAAAGTAAGAGATTTCCACCTGCCCCTATAATACTTTCAGTATAAAGTAGTTTTATTGCAAATAAGCTCCATTCTCAAAACAAGGGAGTCTCTGGATTTTTGCTGCAGTTCTTCAAATAGGGCTGCAATCCTTTACACATGTATCTGGAAGTACATCTGTACTCATTACAGCTTATCTCTAAGTAGGTATTTATAAGATTGCACTACCCAAGATCTTCAATCTAAGGCCCGACATTTTGACACCCAACGTGGAAGATCCAAATGAAAGTATTCCCTTCTGCACAATAATCAAGGTGGGGTGCAATTCCTTAGGAAGTCCAGGTCCTGTTCATTTCAATGGGACACAGATAGGAAAATTTTGTGGTGGAACATGCCCCTCTGGTCAGATCAGGCCATCTCTCACAGCTTCCCTTGATGGTGTTCAAAATTTACCAGCAGAGGGAGCCACCTCATTTTGGGGCTGTCTTGTTCACCCAGCTATCCACTTTCATCCCAATTTACGTAAATAACTCATACAGTGAAACTTTGATTTAATAAACTAAGAGGGAGCAGGGGTGTCTGTTAATGCAGAAAGTCCATTAAATCCAAATGTCTTTATCAACAGACACATGACTAGTTCTTAATGAAGCAGAAAACATCCAAAGCCTGTTAAATCAAGGTCTGTTAAATCCAGGGTTCACTGTACAGCCATTCCAATCCTAATGTTCATATAAGGCTGAAAACAAATGATGCCTTTGTTTTCAGAGAAGTATCCAGTATTGCCTGGATGTGCTTGTTATTATAGTATTGCCACATCCAGTACTGCTTGAATGTGCTTGCTCATGTCACTTTCATCTCTGGCCAAATAGATTCTGCAGGTTTTTGGACTACCCAAAAACCTGCAAAAACTGTTTATCCAGAGGCACAAGTTGGATGAGCGGGCACACCCAGGACAACAATGCTTCTGTCACACTACCTTCAACTCTGGGGTGGGGGTGGGGGAATCTGCCAATTGTCAATCTCCAGAAATATAGAAATTTACTGAAAATCCCTGTGATCCTAACAGACAAGTGCTGCTGCAGTGGAAGGCCCAGCACCGTCTGGCCCAGCAGGGCCTGGAAGGCAGTCATAACAGTATCGGGGTGGGGGAAGGGGAGGGTGACGTGAGGGCGCCTAGCAGCTGATACAACCCCCGCCAGGAAGTTCTCGTCTATCCAGGGCCTTTTGATGTACACTCAGCTATAAATAGGGCAGGAGGAAATGGAGCTATCCTGGAAACAGAGCCTCCTCCTCCTCTCCCCACTCAGAGCTTAGCCACCCTTATTGCAGCCTGAGCAAACAAAAGGGAAATGTCTGAAAGAAGGGGGAAAGCGGCCCTTTCAAGAGGAGGGCCTGGTGATCAGAGCATGGCCATTTGTGATCTGAGATGTGTGGGAGGATGGAAAATCTCATAGCTAACGGCTGTCAAGAGAGGGGTGCAGAATGTTGAACTGCCTCAAAGTCGCATGCCAAACTCCAGAATGCGTGAGGGCCAATTTTTGCCACTGAGGTGAAACAAAACTAGATGCTCCTGATCGCATTCTTTGCATAGATAAAACAGAACCAAGCTGAGCCCTAGAACTGAAAACAAGCTGCAAGATTAAGCTGTGATGGACTCTGATGCAAAATAAGTCCCCCACCCCATCCCATGTATACAACTCAACAATTCTCCTGCCCTAATTTGAGCAACTCAAGTACACAGGAATAGACACACACTGAATTATACAGCACTCCAGTGTTGTTATGATGGCTGGTTATGTACGTATGAGGCCTTAGGCAGAGCCACATGGCAGAGCACATTTTACTGAGAACCAGCTGACAGAACTGGTAGAGAACAAAAAAGACCTGAAGAGTCTTTCAATGCTTCAGGGAAGGCTTGACCACCTACACACTGTGCCTGGAACATGTCATCATTTCCAGTTATTGACTGCAATGATATCCTAGTGCCATCAAATACCATCCTCTGGTCCTGCCCACCATGTGTTTAAAAATGAGGGTGTGCATGTTCCTTCCCTGCTCCACCTGGTACGCTGTTCTGCTTTCCAAACTTGGGGACAGCATATCCCAATGGGGACAACATATCCCTATTATATCCCATTAATATGTACATAGAATACGATACTGCATGGATAAAGAGAACAGGTGCACCTTTATTTTTTATTGCATGATCGGCAAGGCCAGCAGACAGCATTTTTCACACTGATTCAGAGTCTTCCTTCACGGACCTCTCAGGATGGCACATGTATGGCTCTCACTTGACCCTAACCATAGCCCTACATTGATTTACTCAGAGAGAAGCTGACTTGTCCAAAGCCGCAAAGTGAGCTCCATGGCGAATCCAGGTCTCTCCCCAACTACATCCATCATCTTATTCTAATGTACCACAGTAGCTCTAAAAGGTTCATTTTCTGTTGGTAAATTTACACTGACTAAAGGCAAACTACACATTTCACTACCGCAGAATGTTAGGTGAGCCTCACAGTCCTGTTGACCCAACAGCCCCTTTCTCAGTTGCGAAGCATCCTTTAGCAGTAGGCACTCTGAAGCAGAGAAAGGAGGGAGGGTGCTTAACCTATCAGCAGAATCAACCCAACATCTCTTAGTGCATAAGGGTGCATGCCAAATGTTACCCCCCCACCTGGTGATGTGCCAGCCTCTGCTCCTCCCACTCCTTGTATTGGGGGGAAAAAAGAGGACAGTGTGGTAGAGAGAAGGAAAGGAGAATGGTGGACTACAGAGTCTCTAACGTACCACTCTCCTCTCCTCCATATTTCCTGTCCTACCCCCTCTTTTCCAATCCAGGGAGTGGGAGGAGCAGAATGGAGGCAAGATATGATCACCCCCTGCTGATCTGCTCCCTGTGGTGACTGCCTCAGCTGGCCTCATGGATGGGCTGGCCCTGCCTGTCAGCCATTTTCTGCAAGAACTCCTCCCAGTTTCCTTCAAATCCAAGTCCGGATTTGCAAGGGGAAGTGGCTCGGAAGGTGAAAAACACTTCTGCTTTATCTGTTGCAAAGGGCCCCCAGCTAAATGTGGCATCTAAGCATTCCCTGTGTCTTCTGCCACAGCTCCGGAAATTAAAAAAAAAAGGATCTTTCCACCTGCCACCAATACACTTGCAGGAGCCATGAGAAACAAAGCACTCTCTTTTCAATTATGCGGGGCACTGCGTTGTGAGCCACTACCCTGCAAAGAAACGTTCTTGCTTCCTAAGCGCAGCCGTGTGGCAAGTCTTGATCAGGCAGGAAATCTGTGCCACAGCCATGAAATCTACTATTTGAAGCCGCCTGAAGCCAAAGTACTGTATCTGCTACTGCCCGTGGACTGGCCCCTACTCAGACCTAACTCCACTCCAGGTTCCCATGACCTGAGAAGGGCTTTTCTGCCCGGCAGATCCACAGTTGAAGACTAAGCACTGACTAGAGGACCCCGAGCCCAAGCCTATGCACGTCTACTCAGAAGCAAGCCCCATTAGAGTCAATGAGGCTTACTCCCAGGTAAGTGTGGAGAGGATCGCAGCCCCAGGCGTTCTGCTCTCCCCCCCCCCCACTCCTGCCATCCACAACAACCCGAGGACTCCTCCATCTCTCTCGACGCAGCCGAAGCGCTGCAGCAGCCAGAACGACAAGCACCACCCTTGCGTGCAACGCCGGCTCCCCCGCCCCAGCGGCGGATGAGACGAGCACAAGCGTGGGTTGCGGAAGGCTGGCGAGCAAAGCGGCTGCTCGGGAACAGCCCCGGGCAAGAGCAGCGCCAGGCGCACGTAGCGCACGGGCTGGGAATGCGTGGGGGCGCGGCGCCCTCTAGCGAGCAGCCCGCCACACCGCAGGCCAGCCTTGCCCGCAGAACAGCGAGCGGCGCGGTCCTTACCTGGCGGGAAGAGAGCCGGCCAACTGCAGCTGCAGAAGCGGAGGGCGGGAAAAGCTGCGCAGGGGCTTGCGCAGAAGGCGCCCCAAGAGCGTCTGTATCTCGCGCACGGGGCAAGCAAGGCGCACAGCAGCGCCTCCTCACAACCTCGCCTTGTCCCCACCTGCAGGCAAAAGCCGCACTGGCCAGAGTGCCCATTTGCATGACAAACGCCCCTGGTCCTCTTTCGCACACTTTCGTGGCTGAGAACGCCTGCGCTCCAAGGCTGTGGGCCAAACCCTGTCCCATGCCAAGGAGGCATGCACTGCATCCTGCAGTAGGGGAACAGTCAGGCAGGCCTCCTCCAGGTCAGGGAACATTTGTTCCCTTTCCTCAGGGCTGCACCGCTGTGGCAGTAGCTCTGGAAAGTTGGATAGGATTGGACTCCATGTTGGCTTCGAGCTTTTGTGGTGGGGAACAGAGAGAGGCAGAGGAGGAAGGAAAGGTGCCTCCAGAGCCATCCATTCTCTGCGGGACCAGTTACCATGTACGACACTAAAAAGCCTCTCTCTTTGTTTGACATGTGAACGTGGAGACTGAGGGCACAATCCTACCTAAACCCTTATCCTTATCCTAAATCCTAAACCCTTATCCTTATCCTGACTCCTTATCCTAACCCCTTTATCCTGACCCCTTATCCTTATCCCCTTATCCTTATCCTAACCCCTTTATCCTGACCCCTTATCCTTATCCTAACCCCTTATCCTTATCCTTATCCCCTTATCCTAACCCCTTATCATCCTTATCCCCTTATCCTTATCCTAACCCCTTTATCCTGACCCCTTATCATTATCCTAACCCCTTATCCTGACCCCTTATCCTTATCCCCTTATCCTTATCCCCTTACCCTTATACTAACCCTTATCCCCTTACCCTTATCCCCTTATCCTTATCCCCTTATCCTTATCCCCTTCCCCTTATCTCAGTGCTTTCCAGCACTGACATAAGGGCAATGCAGCACTGAAGTAAGGGAATAAATATTCCCTTACTTTGAGGAGGTCTCCTGAGGATGCATCACATGTTGCATTGGCACCGCTATGCCAATGCTGGAAAGCACTGACGTAAGGGGTTAGGATTGCGCCCTGAGTGTGTTGCAGTACATGAACAAAGAAATCAGTGGAGCAGTAAACATGCAAATACACACCACCGGATGGCAGAGCCTGGCAATTTCCCGGTTTTGCCCGTAGCTCCCCTCCGTCCCTGTTCAAAGCACTATTAGATTTGCTAATGAATTTCAGGTTCTTTTGAAGCACTTCTGTTTAGATACTGGCCTGGTCTACAAAGAACATGAGTTGGCAAATTCCTGAGGTGGCAACAGACTGTACCCACTAAAGGTGGGAAGGAGAAAGGATCCACATTTTTTTAATTCTTCCCCATGTAAGAAAATCCTTTGTGGGTAAAAACAACAAGCAAGGAGCTCACCCATGTAAGCCCAGACTGTGTCCTGCTTGGCTAGATTTCTGTTTGCAAGAGTTTTTTTTTTGTTAAACACATTCAAGAACATGTGACCCTCCACCTAGAGTCTGATGTGGCACCACCATCCATTCCACCAAGTCAGGTCTACAATTCTAGGCTTTGCCTACAGATGAACCAGATTGGAGTGAGAAAGTTCTGACTGAGAAGATAGGATGAACCAGGGTTGGCATCATCAGGAATCAGGTCAGGTACTTGCAAAAGGCCCAAATTCATTAAAGGGCCCACTTGGCTAGGCTAGGCCCAAACCCCGGTACCAGTGACAATGGTAGCAGCCAATGAGGGCTGCCAGGCAGTCCTCAAAAGAGCTGTGCTGCTTCAGGTGGTAATAACTTCCAGAGGGGTAGCTGTGTTTGTTTGTACCAGAAAAGCAAAAAAGATGCATCTGCTGACATGGGCTGTGGTCCACAAAAGCCTGTGCTGAAAGAAATGTGAGTCTTTAAGATGCCACAAGACCACAATGTTGCACAGTTTTTACTTCAGGTAGGACATTATGGTTTTGATTGCTCCCCTGAGTGAAGAAGAAGAAGGAAGGAAGGAGGGAGGAAGGAAGGAAGAAGGACCCTCCAAGAAGGAAACTAACACAACAGGAATGAACTGAACTAGAACTGTTCTCCCAGATGTACTAATGTGTGTGTTTTGGGTTTTTCCCCCCAACCACCTCAACTCAAACTGTTGCATGGTAGAGCAGGCCTTCAAGGTCAGAAATGTCCAAAGACGTTGGTATTTTGCATGTTCCCATTTTAAACCTCCTAATCATGTACTGCCCAGTCCTATACAGATTCTGTGCTAGCAACACAGCAACAGTGGTGGAATGACTGCTGTATCCGAAGCCTATCCAGAACAATGGGGGAAGAAGCACACCAGAGCACAGGCAACACCACAGTAATGCTGCCAGATTCCATGCTAACTCCAACACTCCATCCCTGGAGTGGCAGAAACACATCAGCAAGGAGCCAATCACATTTAACTGGCCCCAATTCCGATGGCCAAAGAAGCACTGGTCACCACTGGAATGACACCCTGCCAGTGGCCCCTGAGTATGAGTAGCACAGCAACAGTCACCCCTGCTGCTTCCTCAGGGGAAATGCTTCAATAACACACCAGACACCTACATAAAACACAAGAATAGCACCTCACCATCCAGCCTGAACAGAAGCCTTACCCAACAAGGCACTCACCTTTTTTCTGTCTCTGGCCAGAAGCACTCACAGCAGGGACAAAAGATAAGGTGGAGGCAGCTTTAAAACCCACACTAGCCATCCACAAAGGTGCTTTTAAACCCCTCAGACACACCAGGAGACAGGCAAAGAGCACCCCATGGAACATTTAGCATCCTGCATCATTGCAAACAGGTACACCGGGCTGGGGGGCACATGAACTTACATGGGCCAGTCACTGGGCTTGCATGTAATAGCGGGTGCCTGTTGCAGTGGCCTGCCCATCATGCCACACCCACACTCACATCTTTGTTGGCACCTGCTGGTAATTTTGTTAGTATGCTGCCCTCCCTGCCTTATACAGTGTGGCAGCAGAGAACTCATGACCACTGAGGAGCATCCCCCCAACCACTGGAGTCCAAGAACTCAAAGACTGAGAATGCTGCAGACCTCAGAGTCCTTGAGAGAAGAGAAGTCCCTACTCTGCCACCCTGAGGCCAGCTGAAGTAAGCAAGGCCAGACTCAGGAGCTGTGGGGCCCAGTTAAAAAAAAATATTGCAGTGCAAATCAGATTTGCTCCAACCACCAGCTGTTACCAGGATGCAGTTGGTGTGCCTGTATGTTCAGGCAGCTATGGTTCACAGTGTGAGGACGGAGAAAGATATTTTTCTCTTTTTCTTTTTAACCAATGAAAGCAGATACATTTAGATGCTAAGGTTAGAAGTTTTAAATAAAAATAATGAGGAAAAACAGAATTATGATGAATGAAAAAAAATCTCCCCTTTTATTCTTCTTTCTTTTTGCAACAAAATTAAGAAAAAATTTGAGCTAAAAAATCTTTTACTTTTTTTTTTTAACACTGACCCTGCTTTACATATGGCAGAGTTGTTCAACAGGAATAAATTAGCACTTACCTTTTTTTTCTTTTTAATTTTTTTTCTCTTTGGTAAGAACAAACAACTGCTAATACTAATAAAGTAAATAAAACTTATGTTAAAAATTCATTTTTCTGATGAACAAAGTGAGGGAGAGAAGGATATACTAGAAAGCGGTCCTTTAGTGCTGCTGCTAAGGCAGCAGTTGGAATGGAACTGTGGGGTTGAGCATTCTTCCCAGTAGGGATGGGAACTCAAGTCAGATGACTCGAGTGTGAGTCGAGAAAATCAGGATTTTTCGCTGACTCGTGGAGACCTGAGTCACCTGCACCAATAACTCGGGCATTGACTTGAGTCTGAGACCACTTGGTTCAGCACTGATTCCTCATGCATGCACACTGGAGCCTCAGACAGAGTCTGGGTGTGCTTGCTTACTTTTTTCATTGTGTGAAAGACCTCTTGGACCTGTCATTCAGACCGGGAGAGCAGCAGGAAAGTTCCAGCCAGAAGGCAGGGAAAGATTCATGTTTTGCTTTTGCATTGGGCAGGAGCGGGCTCTCTTGCCTGTCTCTAAAGGTCACTGGATGAAGGATGGGCAGTCTGGTGCTTTTCTTTGGATGAGGCTGAACTTAGGATTGGCTGGAGAAGCCCAGGGAGGGGGAGGAGGCAGGGAAGCTGGGGAGGAGGCAGTTTGTAGTGATCAAGCTTTTGAACACATGGCTTCTCATTGTTACTTGGGAGGAGAAAGCCTCATTGAATGACCGGTGCAAATGGGACTACTGAGTAGAACTGCAAAGGACTGGGTCATTCTGGTAAGTCTTGCAGCTGCTGTGCATGACCCTCCTCCCTCTTGCTGCTTCTGTCCCGCTCTCACACAGTCCATCCTGCCTTGTTTACAAACGGGATGGGAACAGCAGCATTTAAAGAGAACTCCGACACACATAGCAGCCTCATTTTTTTCCAGCAACAGCCCCATTTTTTTCCATGGCGGGCTTTTTAAAGGAAACAACTCAAGTCTTCGAGTTGCGAAAATGCTTCAGGCAACTCAGAAAATGCCCCAACTTGTTTTCGAGTTGAGTTGCAGGGGGTGGAGACTCATGACTCGACTTGAGTCAAGCCATACCTGACTTGCCCATCCCTGTTTCCCATCCTCAAGGCACATGGCACATATGGGGATTTCCATGTGCAGAACTCCACAATGTGTGACTGCACAGAGAACATGAAGAACACCTATCCTTCCAGGTGGTGGTACCATTGAATCTAATAGGTGCACACCAGGCCATGCCTCTTGCACTGTTGCAAAGGTTCCAGGGGCAGAATTCCCAGGTTGCTTCTCTGGCCACTCCTCTGGCCTCTTCCTTCCAATCAGTGTTCAGGCCTGATGTACCTGGTCTAACCCCAGGATTGCCAACTCTGAGGGCATTTGTGGACATGTTTTTTTTTTTTTCTTTCGACATGATGTAACATCATTAAAGCAGGGAGACTGTGTTAAAATTTCCAGGACTGCTTTTGTAGACACAATTCTGTTGATTCCTGGAGACTCCAAGAGGGCAATTCTGGAGGTTTGGCAACTCTATCTGAGCCACACCACCAAGCGCATTAATCCCTGCCTTTTTCACTGTGGGCATCATCTGTTGTAGTGACTCACCAAGCCCAAGTTTTGTGTGGGCTTTTTCTTTAATGGGAAAGGCCTGCAGGGATATTGCCTTCCTCCTCTCCTAACAGAGAACCACAGCTGTTCCTGCTCATGATCTGTTCCTACCTGGACAATCTTCTCTCCCACCTAGCCCTTATCATCCTCCCTTTGCTTCTTCCTCCCAAGTTAGCTGAATCTTGCCATGTGTGTCACTCAGTGCAACTGCCCCAGGGAAAGAAACTATGATGTAAAATGGAACTGTTGTGCCCAAGTTGGCCAATTTGAATATATGAGCCGTGTCAAGTACACTGGTGAATGTTCACTCACTCAGCACCTGGGTCATCTGGCTCACCCCATGCACTGCTTGAGGGACTATAAACATGAAATATCTATTTCAAACCATAAGCACACATGCCATCCAACTATTATGGCTACTGTACAGTGAAAAGCTGTACCTTCAGCCATATTCTTGCCCCTGTTCCTAACAGGTCTCCTGCAAATGTGCCTTTCTTCTACCCCATCCCTTATTTTTCCAACCCCAAATGTTATGTCAACCTAATCACCATTGTAACTCCAGTTTGGCAGCATTTAATGTGTGAATGTGTGTCACTCGATGATCTCTGCTCTTCTATGCAATTGTCAAGAAATAACTTTGCACTTAATTTGTCTCAGCATCCAGCAAAGGTATCTTGCATAAAAGTTGAAATAATTTCACTTATCAGAGTCCCTCAATTCTTTTCCGAACATAAGGAATCAGTTCACAGTTATTCTTCACATTCTTCTACTCTGTCACCAGAGCCCACAATTGCCATACTTGACACCAGGGATAGCCAACTGGCAGTCTTCACTCTGCAATTGATTATTGACTGGTGTTCTCAGGTCACTGTGAAGGTGAAGAAACTGCATCCCCATATTAGAAATGCCCACTGCTTCTGCACTGGCTGAAACCCTACACTAACTGAGAGCATGCAAGCGGGCTCTGGGACATGCTGCAACTTCACATAGGGGACAGCCTGACAGTGGCATCATAGCCAGGCATCCTCCAGCCTTCAAAGAGCTCGGCATACCACTTTCCTAAACTTGGATAATTGACTATCTGGGTTCTGTGCCCTATAGCCAGGTTGCTCAAAGAGGAGGCATTGCTCTGGAAGCATGATAAGCAGCTAGGGAAGGCAAAAGCTCCCCAGCTTTATGAACACGATTCAGGGCCCAATCCTATCCAACTTTCCAGCTCCGGTACAGCCGCAATGCAGCTCTGAGGTAAGGGAACAAATGTTCCCATGTCTTGAGGAGGCCTATGTGACTATCCCCCCACTGCAGGATGCTGCACACACCCCATTGGTATTGCTGCACCGGCCCTAGAAAATTGGATAGGATTGGGCTCTCAGTAAATTATCTTTTTCCTTCCCAATCAGGATGCTGTGCGCTCGCTCTCTCTCGCTCTCTCTCTCTCTCTCTGTGTGAGTGAGTGAGAGTGAGAGTTTCCTAGCTATCTGTGTATTATACATTTGTCTTTTGGCCCAGAGATCATCCCATCATCAGCTGAGACAGGAAGTAGGCCTTTCTTCTTTCTTTCTTCTTGAAATTCTCCACAATTTGGAACATGGTTAACATTTCTCTAGGAGATCAGCCTTCATATACGAAGAGGAAGGCACCCCAAAAATAAAAAAAGGAAGTGTACACATGGACAGACACATCCATTGTATTGCAGCAATGTAAAATGAAAACAGAAAGCAACACAACAACAAGAAAGAAAGAAAGAAAGAAAGAAAGAAAGAAAGAAAGAAAGAAAGAAAGAAAGAAAGAAAGAAAGAAAGAAAGAAAGAAAGAAAGAAAGAAAGAAAGAAAGAAAGCGCAATCCTAACCAACTTTCCAACACTGGCATAGCTGTGCCAGTGGGCCATGTGCTGCATCCTGCAGTTGGGGGGCAGTCATGGAGACCTTCTCAAGGTTAGGCAATGTTTGTTCCTTTACCTTGGAGTTGCATTGCCCTTATATTGTTGCTGGAAAGTGAGTTAGGATTGTGCCCTAAGTAAGTTACAACCTGACAGAACTAGTCATTAGCATAACTTTGCTTAGGAAATTGACTAAGCAAATATGAGAGACAGACAGTCATGACAGAAGTCTGAAAATGGCTTGAGAGAGCCATTGCTTCTCATGGCAGACACGTACATTTCCTTTATCCCATTGTCATATCAAGTCAAACTGGTTTAAAAAACAATGCAAAACCTGTCCATGGGATGAGTGACAGACCAGGAGCAGTGCCATTCCTCTTTCAAGCCCTCTGAAGCAAAGAACTATTGTTTGTCTCCATGCTAAACAGTCAGGCTCTGGATACTTTAAAAAGACAGCCTGGACATACAAATTAAGGACTTGTAGCCTTTGTCAGACAGATGGCTGCTTTAGCCTTTTGGAGCAAACACAATGAAGTGTTTTGTGATACATTAAAGGTGGCACAAATTTAGTGTGGCAGAAAAGTCCATGGAACCCACTTCATTAAGAATTATTGATGTATTAATAAATAAACTGTCTTTTCAGCCAAGATAGTTTCCCAACATGGCTTACTATTTAAACAATAATAAAAGTGCCATTTCTTGGGTGGAGGTATATATGAGAGTCAAGCTACAGAAGACTGGTGGGCTTGCCTGAAAGATGTCAGCCCACAAGAGCCAACCTTCTGTTGCTCTGCATGTCTAAATGTCTTTAAAAAAATTATACTCTTTTTCACCCTCAAAGAGGTACCCAAAGCAGCTTACAACAGATTTATAAATAATTTCAATAAAATGAAAACCTATCAAAACCATCATATAATGCAGCAATCCAGCAATTCCAGCAAAAACTGGAATATCACAAATATTCAGATGAGGTCTCCTGGAATTTGCATGTCTTCAGTTATTGCTGAAAGACTAACAAGGCAGTGGCTAATTCCACCTCCAGTTGGAGGGAGTTCCACTGGGTGATACCATGCCAGAGAAAGCCCTCTTGTGTGTCACTGTCAAATAACCCATAGGCAACAAAATACATAAGTGGGCCTACCTGGAGGATTGTCAGGGGGGACGGGGACAGGTTCATATGGGAAGACCTACATGCTCTTAAATAGACCCATGAATTGTTGTCCTATCAAATTGTGTTGTTCTTTCTGTTTTCCATTTTATGAATCTGAAGAAATGATGCTAGTGCAGTGGTTCTCAAACTTTTAGCACCAGGACCCACTTTTTAGAATGAGAATCTGTCAGGACCCACCAGAAGTGACATCATCAAGCAGGACAATTTTTAACAATCCTAGGCTGCAATCCTACCCACACTTACCCAGGAGTAAGTCCCATTTACTATCATTGTTAAAAGCATATACATAGTAACCTGTTAAAAGTGCAGGTGTGTCACATTTCCCCAAATGCAGTCACATACCATGGTAGCAGCAAGTCTACTATATTAAAATATTGAAATGAGTGGGGACCTACCTGAAATTGGCTTGCGACCCTCCTAATGGGTCCCAACCCACAGGTTGAGAAACACTGCCCTAGTGAATTTAAAAAAATCAGTGGATACCAAATCAGTGTTAAAATAGCTTAAAAGACCCACTTCCAGGTTTGTGGATCTGCTTACCATGAATTAGTGTATAGGAGCTCAGGGACACAACTGCAAAACTACCGCTGCTGCAGAAGTACATTTTGGTATGCACAGGACATTTTCCATTCTAGTGTGAGCCTAAATACAATGATACTAACTTTCTGCATGATTTTCTATATTTTAAAGATTTTAGAGAGACTTAGGGCACAGGTCTACTCAGAAGTAAGTCCTATTTTGTTCAATGGGTGTTAGGAAACTGTGGTTAGGATTGCAACCTGTGGCTCTGTGCTGTAGTCTTTCATTGTATGTCAGTGTTGATACAACCTGTACCAGCCAATATCCCACAGCCGGTGTGCAATACCATTTAGTCTATGTACAGCACAGTAGTGCTATACATAGTACAGCACAGTACTACTTTTTAGTAGTAGCACAGTACTACTTTTTGGACCATGGGTTCATTTAGCAATTAGGAAACACAACAAAAAACCCTCAGAAACATTTCAGATGGTGAGACCAGCTTTCAAAACAACCTTCCTGCACCCAAGAAACCTGCCACCATACATTCTCCTGCAAGACTTTCTTTCTCGGCTGCTCAGCACCAAATTGAGGCCTGGGGAACTGCCATTATCCACCTAATAATTAAACCTGATGCCAGTCCTTACTTGCTACAGAATTGTGACTCAGGACTTCGTAACCAAGAAGTAAATGCCCAAACTAGCATTGTTGGGTTTTGCTCAGGGCTTTTTTTCTAATGGAAGGGGGGGGGGAGGAGACGGAGTTCCGGCACCTTTTTGCAGGAGCCGTGCCAATCTGCAGCATGAGCCTAGGTGTGTCTACTCAGAAGTAAGTCTCATTGTGCTCAGTGGGGCTTGTTGCTGGGAAAGGGTGCATAGCCTTGCAGCCTGAGAGCCCAAGCCTAGGCATGTCTACTCAGAAGTAAGTTCCATTGTGTTCAATGGGGCTTACTCCCAGGAAAGTGTCATAGCCTTGCAGCCTGAGTAGACAGGCAGAGGAAGGGCTCTGAGGCTGCAGTCCTCTCCACACTTTCCTGGGAGGAAGCCCCATTGACTGTAATGGGACTGACTTCTGAGGAGACAGCCATAGGCTTTGGCTATGGGGCTGCAGTCCTCTCCACACCTTCCTGGGAGGAAGCCCCATTGACTCTAATGGGACTGACTTCTGAGTAGACAGCCACAGGATTGGGCCCTGAGGCTGCCATCCTATCCACAGTAAGCCCCATTCACTAAAGTGGACTTCTGAGTAGACATGCATAGGATTGGGCTCTTAGGCTGCAATCCTAGGCACTTTCCTGGGAGTAAGCTCCACTGACTAGAATGAGACTTACTTCAGAGTAGACATAGCTAGGATTGGGCTCTTAATCCTGGCAGAGATATATATCTGCACCTGTTTGCACATGCTAAAGGCAGGTGAAAAGGGATTCTACGTGTGTACAACGTGCTGTCCAGCCTTGCCAGAGATCCTCCTCATCCTTCCCCCACAAGCATGCCCTCCGCCAGCCAGCCAGCGTTTGCAGCTCCTCTCCAGCAATGCACAGCAGCTGCTCAGGGCAGCAGAGAACATACAATTGCATGCCAAGCACCTTCCCAAAGACACAGAGTATTCTGATACCTGAATTAAACCATATTTAATGGCTTGTTTGCAAACACAGCTGTTTCTATGTGCACCTAAGGACCCCTCTCGTGTAAGAATTCCTTTTTTGTTCTTACTCCCACAGTTGCTTAGAGTAATTTTACTACATGGAACTCATGTAAGCCATTTTCCGGAATCCATCCACTGCTTCCTCTCCACGAAGTAGTGCCACACTACATACTACACGCTACAAGTGCACCTGTACAGTATTTTTCCCCATGTGTAGAAAAAGTAGCTAGGGGGAAGGGGATGTGGAGATTGACAGCCCAATCCTATGCATGTCTACTCAGAAGTAAATTCATCTTTAGGGAGGAAGCACATAAAAAATATTTTATTTCTCCAATAAAAAATGCTTTATTAATTAATTAATTAAATAAAAGATTAACAAGTTATGAGTTCCTGCACCTTTTTATTTACAAAAAAAGCACTGGATGGGGTAAATGCCATCTACTTACTTGCTAAGAGATTTCCCAGTTTTCCAGGTTCCCCTCTTGCCATCAGTCCGGGACAAAGCGTTAAGATAGTCAATTGCTAGGGATGCTAGAGACATCAAGGCAGAAACATAAATAGGAGGCACAATATTCCATTTTTTCTCCCACTCCCTGCCCCAAGGGGAGGGGATGTGGAGATTAACAGCTCAATCCTATGCATGTCTACTCAGAAGTAAGTTCATCTTTAGGGGGAAGCACATAAAAAAATATTTTATTTCTCCAATAAAAAATGGTTTATAAATAAATAAATAAAAGATTAACAAGTTGTGAGTTCCTGCACCTTTTCTTTTTACAAAAAAAGCACTGGTTTTGCTCAAGATTTCTATTATAGCCATAGAGTTCTCGGTGCCACAACAGCCCGGGAGAGGTGCTGGAGACCTTATCCCAACCCTGGTTCATACATAAGCGCTTTGTAGCTGAATGGCTACTTAATAGCTGCAGGCTGATGGCAGGGGCCATCGGTTTAATCTAAGGGTCCAATCCCAATAAGCCACGATACTGTCACACCTTGTATTCCAGTGGCTCAGTGGCCTTTCTGTTGCTGCAAAACATGACGTGCTGTTGGGTGTAACTGGGCCACTGCTGGAAATGGTGGCAGCCACACAGCAGTGGTGATCCTGGGTCCTCCAGCACCAGGAAGTTGGTGTGAGGAGTGGGTAGAATGGGATGGGTAGGAGGAAGAGTAGGGTGGGGGAACCAGGGCAGAGAGGGTGTGTGTCAAAGATAGGAAGGGGGTGGTTATTGGCTCTGCCAATATCCTATCTCCCTTCCTGGACTTGATCCACCTTCTCCAGCTCACTCAGACTGCGCCAGCCAAAGAGCTGGCACAGTTCTAAGTTGGGGAACAACTATAGCTTAAGGAGGCCTCCAGGACTGCCTCCCCCTCTGCAGGATACAGCACATGCTCTGTTGGCATGGCTGCATTGGCAGGAAGGGGGTTTTAGTTAGGATTGGATGGTCTGTCTTTTAAGGAGAGGCTTGTAATTTTGCCCTCCCTGGGCAACCATTTGATGGCTGGAGATTGATATTGGGAACATAGCAAACTCTCTTTTACTGAGACAGACCACTAAGTTACAATCCAATATACACACTTCCCTGGGAGTAACTCTCCATGAATTTAACGGGGTTTACTCCTGAGTAGTCATGCCTAGGCTTGTGCTGTTAATTCAGTATTGTTGCTGCTGTCAGCAGCCCTTCAGAGGTTCAGGCAGGGGGTTTTCCCAGAGCTCCCTGGATATGTCAAGAAGTGAAACTGGGTCCTGCAGATGCAGGTGCTCTGTCATGGAGCTGCAGCTCCTCCCCTGCCGTCAATGGCAATGCCCTCAATTTACATGTAAGCCTCCTCCCAGCAGGGGTAGGGAACAGGTCCATACACAGACAGAAGTGCCTGTAGTAAAAATGTAGAGATCAGTGGATCTGTGAGGAAAACCTCGACAAGAGGTTTGCCTGCACACTCTCTTTCCCAGCCACCTCCTCTTCTTTCCCTTCCCCCAAAGCAGCCAGAAGAGACCAGAGCAGCTGAGGGGACTGGAAGGCACAGTGCTCCTGGTTGTCCCGATCCAGCTGCAGGCAGCTGCTGAAGGAAGAGTCTCTCTTGTTTGCGAGTGAAGCAGCCACGAGAGGCAAGGAGGTGACCTGCCTGGGCTTGAGAGAAGAAGTGCTTCATTAGGGCTTTTGCCTGGCCTTGCAGGTTCTTCAGCTTGCAGGGACGTCCCTCTCTGCTTCCAGCTTTCAGTTCTGCCTTGCTGTTTTGCTATCTCATTCCTTCAGTTTTCCCATTTTTCTCCTGCATTGCCTGTTTCTCTTCTAATGCCCTATCCTGCACCCTACTCTCACCCTTTTGATCCTTTTAGGGCCCAATCCTATGGTGACCACCACTGGCACTGCAACCCCAGCACCAGTGATGGGTGTCACAAAAGTGCTGTAAGGCACTTCACCAGTGGCAGGACGCATGTAGCACCGTCTGGCCTGTAACATTTGGCACTCAGCTATACCAACAGAACTTAGGAGTACTGGCCAGTAAGTGTCCCTGTCAGGCAGTGGGAAAGTCTTTCAGGGTGGGGGGCAGGGGAGCTAAAACTGGGCGGAGGGGGATGGGCTGGAGGGCAGATTGGGCCTGGAAGGGGGTGGGGACAGTGGTGAATCCTATCCCTCCCTAGTTGTTGAGCCCAACATGGGTTTCCTTGGTTCCGTACCAGCTCCCAAGCTGGCACAGATCCAAGAAGACCCATTGGAGCCAGCAGCATTCTACATGGGGTAAGGAAACCAACATTTCCTTACTTCCAACAGCTGCTCTGGTCCCACAGGATACAGCGGTGACCATTTCAGCGCCACTGTACTGCCTGGCACCAGGGCAGCATAGGATTGGGCTGCCAGTCTCCCACCCAACCTGCAGTCTCTTTTTGTCCGAGGGACTTCTGCTACCACTCATTCATCCAAATAAGAACATAAGAACAGCCCCACTGGATCAGGCCATAGGCCCATCTAGTCCAGCTTCCTGTATCTCACAGCGGCCCACCAAATGCCCCAGGGAGCACACCAGATAACAAGAGACCTCATCCTGGTGCCCTCCCCTACATCTGGCATTCTGACATAACCCATTTCTAAAATCAGGAGGTTGCGCAGACCGACCACACGCTGAGTAAAGAAATATTCTGAGTAAAGAAACCCGTCCAACACTCAATTTTAGTGGATGTCCCCTGGTTCTGGTGTTATGTGAGAGTGTAAAGAGCATCTCCCTATCCACTCTGTCCATCCCCTGCATAATTTTGTATGTCTCAATCATGTCCCCCCTCAGGCGTCTCTTTTCTAGGCTGAAGAGGACCAAATGCCCTAGCCTTTCCTCATAAGGAAAGTGCCCCAGCCCCGTAATCATCTTAGTCGCTCTTTTGCACCTTTTGCATTTCCACTATGTCTTTTTTGAGATGCGGCGACCAGAACTGGACACAATACTCCAGGTGTGGCCTTACCATAGATTTGTACAACAGCATTATAATATTAGCCATTTTGTTCTCAATACCCTTCCTAATGATCCCAAGCATAGAATTGGCCTTCTTCACTGCCGCCGCACATTGGGTCGACACTTTCATCGACCTGTCCACCACCACCCCAAGATCTCTCTCCTGATCTGTCACAGACAGCTCAGAACCCATCAGCCTATATGTGAAGTTTTGATTTTTTGCCCCAATGTGCATGACTTTACACTTACTGACATTGAAGCGCATCTGCCATTTTGCTGCCCATTCTGCCAGTCTGGAGAGATCCTTCTGGAGCTCCTCACAATCACTTCTGGTCTTCACCACTCGGAAAAGTTTGGTGTCGTCTGCAAACTTTGCAACCTCACTGCTCACCCCTGTCTCCAGGTCATTTATGAAGAGGTTGAAAAGCACTGAAGAGCTTTTCAGCACCTCTGAAAAGAGGTTGAAAAGAGGACAGGTCCTTGGAGCACAACACTTTTCACTTCTCTCCACTGTGAAAATTGCCCATTGACACCCATTCTCTGTTTCCTGGCCTTCAACCAGTTCTCAATCCATGAGAGGACCTGTCCTCTAATTCCCTGACTGTGGAGCTTTTTCAGTCAAAGATATGAAGGAAAAGCCACTGAGGCCCTGGCAGCCTCCAAACACATTTCAAAATTGCTAAGTGTGTCACTCATTTGATACCATTTTGCAAGGGGTCCTGAGCAATTCATTGGCCAGGGGAGATGAAGAGAAGGCAAAGTTCCTCATTAGGAGGCACTGTGTATTTATTAAAAGAAAAAGTGAAATATACTTTATAGTCACTCGAGAAGGAACTGGATGGCTCAGGACATGAAATTTTTCTGTAACAGTTGCAAGTAGGCACTTTTCGAAGTGGTGTCCTCTTATATTTAGCAAGGGAGAATCACTGTCCTTTTCTCCCCCGCATAGTGTCTTTTCCACAGCTGTTCCCAGTGTCACTTCCACATCTTTTTTTTTTTTTAGATTGTGAGTCCTTTGGGGCAGGGAACCATGTACTGATTTATTTTGCTAGGCACATTGCTTGTGAATTAGTTTATTGAAAAGTGGTATATAAAACAATTTTTAAAAAAAATGGAAGATAATTTTGGAATCTGGTACTATTTTTGTTCTTAGAATTTCTGGTGGCTAAGCTGTACATGGTGTTCATCTCTTCTGATCTGCCCCATAAACAAGGGAAGGTGGAGGAGCAGGTTGAAAGTAAAGACAGAATCAATACTGAACATATACTCTGTGTGTGTGTGTGTAGGTCTCCCCTGGGGGCTAGGGATAAGAATAGGCCCTCAGTTTGGCTGTACTTGTCATAAGAGGCGACTAAACAGCCACCGGGTAGATGGGACTCGTCAGCCTGGGAAGGCAGCTCATCTAAGAGAAGGAAAACTCTGATCCCAAACCTCCACTGCCTTGTGGTTAAATCCAGTGATGGAAAAGGCTTCAGGAGTCAACCTCGAGGCAAAATCCGGAGCCAGAGTCCCTGAGGCAGTTCATGACTGAACACAGTCACGTTCTGGCAACTCCTGCGACGCCGCTGGAACCAACCGTATTGGCCTCTGCCTTTCCATTGGACCATTTCAGCGACGTGGAGAGGGGGGATTTGCTGCATGGGTAACAGCCTATCCTCCATATGTACTTTACCCAGGCTTCACGCACTGGAGAGGACACTCTGTTCCAGAACCACCATTCAGAGCGTGACACCATAGTCTTCCGAGACTGAAGGATGCCAACAAGATGTATATAGGTGGAGAAGCAGGTTGAAAGTAAAGACAGAATCAATACTGAACATATACTCTGTGTGTGTGTGTGTATGTATCCTGTTCTCATGTGTTGTAAGCCACTTTGGGCAATCATTAAACACACACGTTCATGCACATACCAACATAACTGCATATAAAATAATCAATGAAATTTCATTGAATGAATGGACATAAGAAGAGCTCCACTGGATCAGGCCAAAGACCCATCTAGTCCAGATTCCTGTATCTCACAGCAGCCCACTAGATGCTTCAGGGAGCACACAACACGAGACCTGCATCCTTTTGCCACACCTAGCATTCTGAGGTGGCCTACTTCTAAAACCAAGAGGTTGCACTTATCCATCATGGCTTATAACCTGTGATGGACTTATTCTTCAGAACTTTGTCCAGTCCCCTTTTTAAAGGCATCTAGGCTAGATAGCAACACCACGTCCTGTGTCAAGGAGTTCCACAGACTAATAACACACTAGGTAAGGAAATGTTTTCTTTTGGCTGTTCTAACTCTCCCAACACTCAATTTTAGTGGATGCGCCCTGGTCCTGGTGTTGCATGAGCAAGAAAAGAACATCCCCCTATCCACCCCCAGCATAATTTAGTATATCTCAGTCATGTCCCCCATCAGGTGCCTTTTTCCTAGACTGAAGAATCCCAAATGAAGAATCCCAAATCCCCACCCAAATCCCAAATCCCAAATCCCCACCCCAATAATAATTTTGGTCACTCTCTTCTGCACCTTTTCCATTTCCCCTATATCTTGTTTGAGATGTGGCAATAGAACTCCAAGTGAGGCCTTACCATTGATTTGTACAATGGCATTATAGTATTGGCCATTTTATTCTCAATCCCTTTTTTTAATGATCCCAAGCATGGAGTTAGCCTTCTTCACTGCTGCTACATAGGGTCAACACTTTATCAAGCTGTCCTCCAGCACCCCAAGATCTCTCCCTTGTTTTGTCACAGACAACTTATAGGACAAGCTCTCACCCCCCCCCACTAGCGTCCATTACTAGGTCTGGTGATTTTGTCCTGTGTCTGTTGTGCAAGATGATGGTGCCCAACCATGCTCCTGGGGTTGTTTTCATAGTAGGTGAAATGATGGTGGAAGCAAAGAGAACAAGGCCAATAAGGCTTGGAGGCTGGGTTTTTCCACTCCATCATGAAACTATGAGATGGCTGCTTTCCTTGCTACCCGATGTGCATTTTTAGCACAAGCAGTTTAGATTAGAGTGTAAGCAGGCCTTTCACATTCCTTGAGGCTCACACCCCAAGAGCCAAATGATGTGAATGCAATTTGTTACTACTGTTAAAAATCAATTGCACAGGGCCAATTTAGATAGGGATGGCAGGCCAGCTGGAGACAGGCTTTAACCTTCCCTCCTTATTGATTTTTAACAAAAACACAAGCACTGAAGGGTCAAACTATGCATTCAATGTACCATGTAGTCAGGCCCTGGGAGGCAGGAGGTAGCACCTGACCCTGCTAGAGCTCATGGCGCTCAATAAAATAGGGCCTGGTGGGATAGAAGTGAAATCTAAGGCAGTGGTTCTCAAACTTCCTGGGAGCTTTACTCCCGGTTTTATTGCACTTGCAGCTTCCAGCAGTTAGAAGCCATGGAGAGCCCTGTAAGCGCTCCATGGGGCTCCCCACATCTCCAGGACCCTGAGAGCATGTATGTTTAGTTTTAAATAGCCTCCCTTCCCCCACAGGGGCACGATGCTGGGGATTGCTTCACTGCTTTCCCCCTGCCCCTACTCCTTATAGGGAACAGGATATCACTACACAAGTTGGTGGGTCACGACCCATCAGTTTGAGTACCTGTTCACTATGGCCAGTGCCTAAGAGTGAAACCCTATGTGCCACAATGTGGCAGCATCAAGCAGAAAACAGGTAACAGCCTGTTCCCTCAATCTTGAGACTGAACTCCTTCCTCAGAAAACCCTGAAAATGCCCCATCCTGACACTTCATTTCAAAGCTTGAGACCTGGCGATCTTCACTGTGAGCCCTTCTCCAACTTCCAATGCAAGCTGAAGGAATAGCATAAACCCAGAATTAGGGAACCTATCTAGATTAGGAGACACATTAAGCATTTTATATTTGTTTTAATTGACCTATCATTTAAACCCTCCTCTGTGTATCCCAACTGCCCTCTAGAAAGCCCTTTGCAACAAGTTGAGTTGAGGCAAACTTATAACCTAAGTCCTGCCATCTGAAGAACAGGCTCTTGCCTGACAAATGGCTCAGTCCACAGGACCTGTGCAAGCCTGCTAGCTATCTAGTAACATTTGGGTACATTCCTCCTTTTGGTAGCAACACGAAATATAGCTGCACTGGAGTATAGAAGGAGTACAGTTTTTCATTTTCACTCTTAAGCCACAAGGCAAGAAGGAGCAAGCAAACTGGGAGAGAGGACTGCATGACAGCAAGGTTTAAGAATGGCTATTGTAAAATATATCCTCGTTTATCCATTTCTTTCATGAAAGAGTTGCTTGGGCTAGTGCACTCAAATCGATTCTTTCAGGTCTTTGCAGGAAAAAAAAAACACAGAACTCACAAACACGTCCAAAAGAGAAACCAAAAAACATTGTGATTTTATGTTAAACCTTTTACAAAATAATACAATAAATGATTCAATAAATAGGAAAAAAAATTACAAAATTACAGGAATTTTCTTTAATACAGGAAAACAAAGAAATAAAACCAAAAAAACCTTTTAAACTGACTAGCTGGCTCCAAAGTGGAGCTGTGCAACACACCAACATCTCCACCAACACGAAGGGCCAAGAGGGGCTGAGCACAGGACACAGGCCCCTGTTGACCCCATGCGCACAAAAGGAGTCCCCTCTGGACCCTTTGCCTCTTCATATATATTAATTTTAAACAATATTTTGTCTTCACAATAATCTAATTAGTAGCATGAGCTTGTTGTGGTTTGTTCCTGAGTAGATTTTATCCAGCAGAAAAAAAGTGGAATTTTGGAGCAGGGTGTTTGTGGAACTATCACTGAGCACCCTACGAGTGGCCACAACTCCTTCCACCTAATTCCAGGGGAAACACCAGTCTCTCCTAGGAAGAGCTGGCCTGGCTGCACAAGCAGTCGCTTAGAGCAGCAATATCTGAGGGGTGCCACAGAAGCAGCATGCAATTCAAGAGCCACACCCCAAGATCCTCTGCAGCACACTTCTAGGGTTGCATGACATAGCCACCCTGGAGCTGCAAAAGGTCCCAGGCCAGGCCCTTCACCTAGAAGCACTGTCCTGGCCTGAATGAGGGAGGTTTGAGGTATGAGCTGTCAATCCATCAGCAGCTCCAGAATTCTATGCTGGAGGAGACAGAATGGGAATCCTTCAGTTGTAGGAGTCTGAGGGTGTTTAACTGGAAACTAAGTTAAAGAGGGGATAACTACAGAATAGGACACTGGCTCCCCTGGGTGCCCTTGGTTCCCAACCCCCATAAGCAGGGTCTGGAGTAAGTATGATCTGTGACCACAGCCAAGAGAAAGCTGAAATACTGACCAGTTTGGAGGGCTCTGGTAATGTGCATGCAGGGAGATATGCTTGGGAAAACAAAGGACTACAACATGGTCCCCAACTGCACGGCTGGAACAGAACAGGGGTGACTGAATGGGGAAACCATTTGCTTTTCCAGTTCTCTAGCAGAGAAAGGCTGCAGTTGGCATTATGTGGCTTAACATGGGGTGTAGGGGAAGGAAAGAGAAATGTGACCTGCGGATGAGCCCTCTCCAAGGCCAAAGATTGGGCAGGAAGCCCCTCTGAACTCTTCCAAAGGTAAAAGACTCTTGTGGGCTCTTGGCTCAGCAGATCCGGCTTGTCTACCCCCTTCACAGAATTGGCCAGACTGCCCCCAGCATGAATCCCATCTGCCACCTGTAGACTGATGTTAGCCCTACTGCCAATCACCCAGCAGAAAGTGGCTCCAGTTGTGTTTGAGAACATTTGTTCTGGCCAAGGCAGCCCTGGTAGTGAGGTGGGGGGTGTTTCTGCACCAGGTGCGTTCAACATCAAGGGACAGTAACTTGAATGCTATCAGCACAAAGAGACCATCAGAGCTTGTTGGGGCTCCATTCCTGTAACAACATCCCACTGTACCTCCAGTTAGGGAGACATCAGCACAGGTTTTATAGTCCAGAGGAATTTGGAATCACTGAAAAGAACAGGGGCAGAGGTGGCTTGTGTGAAAGAGGAGATGCAGCCAGGCATCCCACCCCAACTTGCAAAAATGAGGTCATATCTACCATCACTGGGTCCAAAATAGAAAATTGGAACAGCAGCTATGAAATTCCACAGAATAGGATCCCCACCATCAGTAAGACCCCCACCAGGGTTTAGGATCTCCAGTCAATGTGGGGAATTCCTCTTGTCATCCTGTGGCTTAATACTGAAATCGGCAACTCCTACAATCAGAGTACAGGCCCAGTGCTCCTTCCTATCCCGCTAAGCGGGGTGATGGAAGAGCTGGAGCTTCAACGTTTACCAAACAGTCTGTGCCCAGCCCAGTCCTGCAGAAACCCCCCCTCCCCACAACCAGAGGGCTCCAGCCTGACCTCCAACCAAAGTGCAGACCCTTCTGCTCAGTTCTACAGTCCTGGTGCATCTTCACTGAAGAGTAGGAGAGACCTTATTGTTCTCCCAACCCAGGCAAAGGGTTTCTGAATCCAGGCAGAAATCCAGATCTTGCCTGACCACATACCCAAAGCACTTGTGCCCCAAGGGAAACAGATCTTTCCAGCCAGCCCTCCAAGCCAGTGCTTCTGCTAAAGGGGGAGATATGTCCATCTGCCTGCCGCCTCCCACTAGCCAAAGCGCTCACGCACAAGCAACATCAATTTCTTCTTGCCCTTGTAGATCTGTTTGAGGTTGTCAAGGAATTGGCCAAAGCGCATGTGTCCTTCATGTGCCAACAGGAAGGTCTCACGGGCTTTCCCAAGGAACTCAATGAACTCGCCATAGTGCCGGGGACTGATGTGGGTGAGGCGTGAATGGGTGGTGCTAATGTAGGCAGCCATGGCTGCCTCCAGAAGCTGGCAGAGAGGGGCTTTGTCCACAGCAAAGAGCTTACCCCCAGCACCAGCACTGCCTGCCCCACGGCGCCCTGCACCTAGTGAAGTGAGGCCTGGAGGCGGTAGGCTCCAGCGGTGCAAGATGTCAGAGAGCATGGGGGCGCACTGCACACTCTTGATGATGAGTGGGACAATGGCAGCCAGCTCGCTCTTCCCCAGTGACTGGCTGAGAGAGCAGGCCCAGAGGACATCGTTGAGGGCGGGGTGGGTGTCCTGGTTGAAGGCGATGCTGAGGTGTGAAAAGGCCAGTGTAGCCAGCTTGTAGGCACGTGTAGGCAGCCCACGATGCTCCATGTACCGGGCAACAGTGAAGAGGTGTGAATGGCCCATGCCGGCAGAGGCTGCTGAGTCCAGCACAATCTGGTAGGCTGCCTCAAAGGCCGCATGATTCTTCTCACAGAGCGTCAGCGCAGGCAGCGCACAATTTTGTGGATCCTTCATGGCACACTGTAGTGCCAGTGTCCGGGCGCAGCTGCACAACTCATCCCGTTGCCCCGCACTCAGGCTCAGTCTCAGCAATGTGGCGTGTGTGGTGCCCGTCACGGCCACAATGGTTGTTGCTTCGATGGGTGTGAAGAGTGTGTACCAGTTCTGCATAATGTTCATTAGTGCCTGGACACCTGACAGAGGGGAGAAAGGGCAAGAGGGTCATTTGCAGGCCACAAAGCAGAATACCTCACTGGAATGGTGGAAGAATACAACCATCAGTAGGACTTATACATGAGAACTTCTGCTGGACTTTGCTCCTTGATGCTGTTCACCTTCAGCTGTTAGCACCTTTCATGAGGGTCAGAAATTTGCTGGCTGTACGCACGTGTACAAGGTCAGTTTTTAAGAAGGGCAATTCATTGCCAGGGAGTATGAGCATGAGAACATTGATTTAAAAACAGCCACGCAAAGGCACCTTGGACATTCATAAACAAGCCAACAAAAATACAAACCAGGAGCAGAAACAGGTTAATCTTGTTATAATGATCAGGGTGATTTTTCCCCCGTGCCAACATGTGCTGGGGTTCCTTCAAAACAGGAATGGCTTCAAAAAGTCTGAGAGCTAGTGGAGCTGCTCAAGTGCCAACAAATGCCTGCTTATACAACCACTGATTATGACCTCTAAAGCCCTACACCATTTAGGGCCGCAGTACCTCAACAGCAGACTCCTCCCGCACCACAAGTCTCTTCATCCTGCAAGCTCTCTTGGAGACACCCATACAGCTGATATGAGGGCTCTCTCTGTGGTGGCCCCCACTCACCATTCCACTGCCCGGTGAGGTGCAGCAGGTCCCCTTTGCTGCCAATCTTGCAACAGCTGATTAACACCTCTCTCTTTTAAAAGGTCTTTGTTGACCTGCTTGGATGCTACCCAGTGTCTGGTAAATGGCTGTTCGTTGCTACTTTGTGAGCAGGGAAGGCCGGCCACTGCCTGTTGTTTTTAGTATTTTGGTTTTCATGTTTTAATTGCTCTGTAAGCCATTCTAAATAAACACTTCTCATTAACCTGAAAGAACGGAAGTTAAACTGAGACTGCAATCTTATACACATACATGGAAGCAAGTCCCAATGAACTCCATGCTGTTTACTTCTGAGTTGACACGCACAGGACTGCACTGGATTTAGAGAAGTCTAAATCCAGGTGTGAATAATTCTCCACCACAGATAATACTTTTGAGTAGTTTGAAATAGTTTAATAATCCAGAAATATTTAGGTTTCACTGAAAATTATCTGCTTTGTTGTTCTTGGACTACCCCATCAAAAACAGCCCATCTATTTAAAAGGACAGAGAGAGGGGCAAAAGCAGTAACAATGCCCAGGACAGAACCCTGCCAAGCTCCGTGTGCTGGCGAAAAGCCCAGCAGCTTCAGCGAGCAGGTAAGAGACCTTCCATGTTGGCAGCAACACCTTCCCAGCATCCACAGCCACTCACCAATTTCAGTTGCACAGCTGACGAGCCAGCGAACCATTTCTCTGCGACGCCAGGTCATTGTGTTGAGCGTCATTCGCATGACCTATGGGAAGAGCAATGGGAAAAGTGAGCATTTCTTAAGAGACTTTGAATGCCCAAGGGAGCCACAATGTCACTCATCACATATTCCACTTCCCTCCTAGAGTGTGGCATGGATAGTGCACTGCTGCCGCCAGACACCTTGGAAATTAGTTGTGGCAGAAAGAATGGGGACATGGGCAACAAGGAACTTGGAATCCAATCCCTGGGTAGTCTTTGTGAAAATCATTCCCTCTTCATTCTCCAACTGTCAGATGGGACCACTGATTACTTATTCCAAAAAAAGCACTAAATGAGTAAACAGCAAAGTTCCTTGCACACTAAAAAGTGCTATAAATAGCTCCCTGGGAAAACAGTTGCATAAGGAACATAAAGCAGAAGCCCCTTTTACACAGCCTGCTGCTCTGAAGATAGGTTGGAGACCCAAACTTGGCCAGGAGCTTGGAACACCACAATTTGCCTTAAAGGCACCCAACACCTGCCTCATGGAAAGTGGGGCTGCTATGATATTAACTGCAGGCGTGTCTCAAGGGAAGACCAAACAGGGCACAGTCTCAAATATTAAGAATTCATATCATCCCCTTAAGCTTCAATTCCCACTAGAGGCAGCCCTGAGGCAGACAGCAGGTGCTCTTATGGATGGCAGAGTGCTAGATAGGCAGATTTAACACACACAGCACAAACTAAACAGGAGTTCACCTGCACATGATCTTGTTAATTTCAAAGGTGCTTGCACAAGAGAACTTCCTGGTGAATTGTGCCTCGTGCTAATTTGTAAAAGGTGCATAAGCATGCAACTGCCGTTTCAACTTTCTGCCTCACCAACTGCAGTTAAATTCCTATCTGAAATACGTAATTACAGTGAAATGCAAAGCACTAATGCTGGACATCTCTGCTATACAAACACTCTGATTATTAAAGAATTCTCTCAAATCCTTTTGTCCAAAACTTAGCAAGTACATAACCAGAAACCTCCAGCCAGCACCCAAGTTAAAAACGTTGACATTTGTCCAGCCTCCCAAAAGGCAGACAAATACAAAAATAGAATATAAAAATAGATAAGGTAGCAGCCAGACCTCTGCTAAGAAAGCATCAAATCTATCACATTCTGAAATCATTATGTGCAACAATCTGAACATAAACTCACACAAAACAATAGCATTCAGGAATACAGTACTCTCTCATTTATCCATGTAGGGCCTTGTTTACTGCATCTGGGGTACAAAATTAATGACTAGTGCAAAGAAAAAATATTCAGTCATGAGAAAGTCTTTTCTAAGTTCTCTGTGGTTGGCCAGTGAAGTAAACTGAGCACATTATGGGGATTCCATTGCTAAAGAAACCGGTCTCAAAGGTTTAACTGGAATGGGGTCTGCCCAAAGGCCATAGTCCAGGATCCTCAACTGGACAAAAACTGGACATGAAAATGCTTAAATCCCCAGAGGCTGGAATGACATCTACACACAGGCCTCACCTGCAGGCCAAGCTCTAGGGAGATGTTAAGCAAGGTGGTGTCTGGAGGAGTGTTGGCTGGAGTGGCCGTCTTGCAGGCATCTTGGGCCAGCTTGAAGAGCAAAGCTGGAGAATGAATGTTTTGCTGGATGGAGCCCAGGACCATGCGCAGCCAACTGGGGTCACCTAGAAGATGGCAAGAAACACACAACATCACACCTTTTTCAGACAGAATTCAAGCCTACACGTCACTGCTCTGACTTAGTTCCCTTCTTCGAGTGGGGAGACACATTGTCAAGACACATTGTTTCCCAAAGCTCTGACCCCTCTGCTCCACAGCTGGGCTACCTTTAGCAGCTGTAAGCATGGCTGATGCCAGCTCGCACTGCCGTGTTTCCAGGTGACCAAGGGTGAACCAGCGAGGGAAGCGATTGGCCATCATGGAGTCCAGAGGGTTCTGATGTAGGATGTCACTGGCAGGCAATACAGTCTCCAAAACAGGGAGCCTGCAGAAGTTAAGAAAGGGAATGGTTAGGTTGCTGCCACTTCAGAAAGAGATGTATCTCGCATGCCAGAGTTACTGGGGCCCAATGACTCCCAGGGTGCAGGACTGAGTTCAAGCAGATCTTTGGAAAAAACAAATTTTGTTTTTCAGTGTTTGAGGGAGGGGAAGTCAACATTACAAATGGGAGTCGATGATCTCCCTGAATGTCATGAACTACAGCATGTGGCAGCAAACAGAAGAGGGGATGGCCAGTGAAGAGAGGTGGGGGTATCAAAGAGTTAGGTATAGCAAAACGTTAGCTGGACTGGATGGTGGCCGTGAAGAACAACCGGAAAAGTTTTCATGCCAGAACTAGTGCAAAGAATAAGGCTGGTAAATTATTATTATTATTAGGAATGTTTATAATACCACTTTTCAATCAAGAGAAGTTTACAAAACAATTTAACAGTGGAGGTGATACATACCTCATGGCTCGCAGCGCCAAGCGATAGGCGAGCTCAGGATCATAGGGCAGCATGGCGGTGAAGAGATAACGGGCAAAAGTGTGCATGGGAACACTCTCACGGAACACAACCTCCCCAAATCCACTGAAAGGGCCCCCTGGAAGAAACAGGCAGGTGGCTGGTTAAGAGCATAATCACGCCCCTCTCCAAGCACTCTGATCTAGGAAGCTGCCATATACTCTCATCACATCGTTGTTCATCTAGCTCAGTGTCTGCAATTCCTGGCAGCAGCAGTTCTCCATGATCTTAGACAGGGCCCCTCTCAGCCCCATCTGGAGATCTAACCTGGGATCTTCTCATTTAAAGCAGGTGCTCTGCCACAAATCTGTACCTTTCCACTTTTACCCAAAATATTCTTCTCCCCCAAAGAACAGGGATAAAGGATGGTGAACCAAGGACCAACAACAAATCCCACCAGGCAGATGAACCAGGTAGGACTGGCCCCTGCCCATTTGTACAACCAAGCTTTATCCAAAATCCAAGGGTTAGGATGGGTCCAATATTCAACCCCACAGTAGCACCTATGGTGCTCGCCCTTTCACACAGGGCTCAGATCCCAGGGCATGCTGAATGCGGAACACTCAGTCCAGAGGTGTAATGCACTGCCCCAGTGCCCAGGGCAGTGATGTTCCAACATTATGTGACATCATGTCACATGATGTCATTTTCAAGTTGTTCCTGGAGCAGGGGCACTTGCTGCTGCAGCTTTGCACCCCCCCCTTCCTTCTCCTGTGGAGGCTCCCCTTGAAGGGAGGTGCAAAGTGGGTACAAAGCAGCTAGCATCTCCTCCATAAACAGGGCGGAGCCTGAGGGGCAATCATGAGACCCCCCCTTGGTGCAGCACCCTGGGCAGGTGCCCTTCAGCTTCTATCCTTCTTACAGCTCTGCCTCAATCAATTCCTCCTACTGCCAGCAACTCAGACCTGGGACTAGCAATGTCCCTTCTGCATTAAGATGTAGAATCATACTACATCTCTTTGCCTGCTTGCTATAACCAGCTTCACGCGGTCTCAGCCAAGTCCTTTACTAACCAAATCAGAGGCAACCTAATTGCAACAGTTGACATTGCACTTGGGTAGGTGAGACAACACTATCTTTGCCAGCCCTGCTGTCATTCTTCTCTGCTTCAGGTAATTCTGAAGCTTGCTTCTGGGGATTCAGTGAAGACAACTGGGAAAAAGCCCTCTTCAGTAAGAGTCCTCCTACACTGGGGCAGCCTTTTACATCCCCCTGCTCACGAGCATACCACATTCTCTCTCACCACCCATGCGGCTGGGTGCATCCCATCCTGGGTGCTTCTGGGTGCAGAAGCAGCCCATGCGGCTTCTCTCCAGGGCAAGGTGCTGAGTGCCTGACCTCCAGGGTAAACAAATCCCGACCCACTTACCATCCAGGAGGACAGCAGCTTGTTTTCGGAGCACGGGCACCAGGCGTTCATCCAGCTCCATCTCATCCAGGAGCCCAATCAGCTGTTCTTCACTGCGCACCACCTTGTCCTGAGCATAGAGCCCCTCTGGCATGGATCTCTGCTGCCCCAGTCCCAGCAGTGCCACCTCCAGGGCCAGCATGAAGTAGGACTCACCCGGACTCGAGGGCACCGGCACATGCTGGTACAGTGCCTTCTTGGGCTCTGCTGCCAAGTCTGGGGGAGGAGGAAAGGTTGGGCAGAGGGCAGAAATGGCACAAAGAATTCTCCCCTCCTCCACACACAAGCACACCGATCTTTAGAAAGAAACTAGGCCAGCACATCTGATGCCAATCTTGTAAGAAGTTCACCATCCCTATTTTACACAAATATAATAGAGACGGAATCTGCGCAGGACATTCGGTGCATCCAAACCTCACAAGCAACACAAATACATGGTTACAGTGGCCCTCTGACTATTGAATCTGCAGGTAGGAGCAACAGGGGGCAGAGAAGGGAAACAAGTCTATCACTTTAGCCCCAACAGCTAAAATGGAACCTCCACACACAGAGGAGAATAGTATATCTCAGAACACCAGATGATGGGACAAAGGACAGGAGAGGGACACCACCTTTATGCCTTCCTAAACTTTCAATTCATATGCTTCCAGATGGTCACCACTAGAAACAGAGTGACGTACTAGAGAGACCTTGGTCAGAGTCATAAAGACATTTCTTATGTTCTTTGGGCCTGCAACTGCCATGCCGTTTTACACCAAAGTGCAAGGTTCTGCAGCCACACTGTAGCCTTGCTGGGCAAGTGGAAAGTTCCTGCACAGACACAGCCACATGTTCAAAGTCCACTCCAGCATGGTCACACGAACCTAGTACCAGCAACTCTCCTCATTCTAGCATGGCCTGAGCTGTGTTCCCACAAGGGCAAATGGTCCCCAGATACCAAACTATGCTTGTCATCTACTAAATATTGGCTGGATAGACAGACTTTGCTGGAAGAGTAGTAAGGCAACTCTGAAGAAGGACTGGCAACCACAAACACTCCCCCCACCACCAATACCTGGGTACAGAGCCAGTCCTTCATCATCCATCCGGCAGGCCTCCAGAAAGGTGCGGCAGAGGCAACCAATGGGGTCCAGCGGGTGCCCCACCCAACCTTCCAAGTTGGTAATACTGGTTGTGCCTTTGTGCAGAAGCTCTGTGTGCAAGAGGGAAAGAGCAGTTAGAAACCAAGCCTTGTAACAAGGGGGATGCCCATGGATAGGGCAAGTATAAGTTGTAAGCAACCCCTGCAACAAACCAGGGAAGAAGGTGTGGCACCAAGACTGAACTCAGGAACCTACCAAGGAACCTCTGCTTCCCCTTCTGCTCTGTTCTTTAAACAGACAGGTCCAGAGCCACACTTGCCAGCTTGCAGCCAGTTAATCTGGCACAAGTCACCATGCTTCTCTGAAACATGACCTTGTGCAGAGCCTCAGATGTGCTTGAGAAGCACCAAGACATCATGTGCAAGGTCAGAGGGAGTCCTTGACCTTCTCCAGGCTCCAATGGCTCTTTTCCAGCCCTGCAATTCAAGATCCTTTTTCATGGAAGATGCCATGGATTGAACTTGGCAGGACTTGTGCATGGCTCAAGCAAGAAGGACCCCCTCCCCACCTGAACCCAGCTCCCTCCCACGCAGCTTTGCTGGGCACCCCTCACCTTTCTTCTGCTGCTTGTAGCTCTCGAGCTGATGACGGCGCTGCAAGCGCATGGCATTGACAACAGCCACAGCCAGGCGCAGAGCCTCCCGAGGATAGCCGTGGGAGCGCAAGGCATCCACGCGAGCACAGGCCATGGGGAAGGCATCACCCAGCCAAAGTGGGTGGCCCTGCGGGTCGAAGCCCAACTTGTCACTTCCACTCTTCAAGGAGACACCATAGCAGTCGCTGCTCAGAATCTTCTGCAGGTGGCAGTCTCCCCAGCGAAGCTCTGCAGCCTTGATGGCCCGGCCAAAGACTGTCTGCCTGACACCAGCTGCCAAGAAAGGAGACAGATCAGACCAGGACTTGTGAAAAGTGTGGAACTGCTTGGCTTTGAGAAATCAGGGTTATCATCATTCTCCTCTTCCTCCTCCAAGGAACACCCATTTGACTCTAGTAAGCCCTAAAGATCTCAACTGAACTTCACGTACACCTTACAAGAATCCTGTAAGACAGGCAGTGTTGTGTGCCCATAAGATAGGCAGTAGTAGACAGTAGCATGTGTGGTAAGGAAAGGGTATGCTTACCCAAGACCCACCAAGGGAGTTTGTGGCAGAGACAATTAAGTAGGTGCTCCTCCCTGGCTCACAGCTTAGTCTCAGACACCAAGCTGTACAGCTTCAAAAATCAGACACTTAAAATGAGGCTCAGACCCCTAACCTTGAGAGTGGTGCTCTTCTTGTAGTTAGTAAGGGAAGAGTAACTATCCCGCTTCATCCCAGCACAGTGCCTTTTCTAGTGACTGTTTGCTAGGGGTTTTATTTAGATGGTGAGCCCTTTTGGGACAGGGAACCATTTAGTTATTTGATTTTCTATGTAAGCTGCTTTGGAACTTTTGTTGGAAAGCGATATATGAATATATTTTAAAAAGAGAATTAAAGATCTCACACTATCAGATAAACTAAGTTTGCTCAGAGAGAAACAAAGACAAGACATGGGGGAGAAATGTTCTATTTCTAGAGCTGAGCTCTCCAGAAGGCAGCAAAAGTCTTCTTTTGCAAAAGTCTACCTGTGCCACGGTTTGGGTTAGATGGCAAGGTGCTGTTGATTCCAAGAGTGTCACAGGAGTAGTTGCCCTCCTCCAAGGGACAGATGTCCAGCTTGTTCCATTTCTTGAGGAGCTGCAGCCAGAGAGCCCGCTCTTCCAGCTTGCAGTGGGGGCTCAGGACCACACACACCCATAATGCCCCTATAAGCACAGACAAAATGAAAAGTAGGCATGTTAATATGGGAGGCATTGGTGCGGAGCAGAGAGGGTCTCCAACAAAGATATCTCAGTCATCACTGAGAGGCCAAAGCTACAATCTGGAGGCACATTTGCACAATACAGCAAATGAAGGTGAAGCTAAGCAGGTCTGCATTAATGAGAGGCTACCCAGGAACCTCCATATGCCACCTTGAGCACCAAGGTAGGTTGGGTACACAAAACAACATCATCCCCAGCCCACTCCACCTGGCAAATGGGGGTATGGGATGGTAAATGGTTTCACCAGGACTGAAAAGGATCACATTAGAACTGGAATATGGGAGGCAAGGAAGAGAGAAGTTTAAGTGCAGAGTATGAAAGTAATTCTTGGACAGAAGACTGATAAAGGAGCACAGGCATGAAACAAGCACACCTAAGAAACTACCCCTTGTTCCTCTAACACCATACACAATTGGGAAGGAAGGTGTGAAGCTTTATGGCACTGTGGCAGCAGAAGTAACTCCTTTTAAATTCGGCCATGTAATGTTGTGCCTGTCTCAATTTTTAACACCCAAGAAAGCAGCTGTTAATCATTTGTGGTGGGCAGCTGGTGTTCTCAGAGCACCCTGGTTTCAGCACTGTCTGCAGGCAGTACACATTTGTTTTTCAAATTTTTACACCACCCTTCCTCCAAGAAGTTCAGCATGGTACACATAGTTCTTCCCCTCCTAATGTCCTCACAACCATGCTGTGAGATAGGCAAGACTGAGAGATGGCGACTGGGCCAAGGTCATCCAGGAAGCTTCATGGCTGAGCAAGGATCTGAACTTAGACTCTTCCAGGTCTAAGTTCAGCTCCAGAACCACTCCACACTCTTGGCCCTTTGTCTCCAGTTTTCCATTTCAGCCAAGACACTCTCATATCAACCAAGCAGACATCAAGCACACTTACAGGGTGCACTGAGTGGCTTCCCCACAACTTTATAAATTTCTTCCCCCAGGGACCAACTGAATGGAGAGGGGCAATTTTCAGAGTTAAACTGATTGGGGGATTAGTGATTTTTGGTTGTTGCTTTTTCTTAATCTTGCTTTTTTAAATCTTGCTAACCACTCAGGGTCTTTGGAGGCTCAAGTGCGCTTTGCATAATTCATTTTTGCAGACTTAGAACATTCCACCTCTAGTATCTGGAATTTTCACCACACACTGAAAACACGTTTTCAAACTTCTCTCTGCAAATGTAAGAAAGTGTTTGTTTGTTTTAAAAGGAGACTGAAACCTGAAGTCTGTGGATATGTGGCACACAGCCCCTGGCCATGGGGTTCTTCTGAGCCCCTCCCTCCCTATATATTAGAGATACCCACCCAGTTCATCCCAGAGCTGTCGACACTTGTCAGTCATGCCAGCTCCTTGCTGCCTCCAGAGTGCCAGGCGTGGATCCTGCAAGAACTGCTCGGTCATCAGGATGAGCATTCGTGCCCCATTGGAATCTCTCATTCGCAGCATTTCCCGCACCTGGGGAAGGAGAGAAGAGAGTTGAGGACTCCAGACAATAACCCCCTCTCTTTATCTAGGAGTCATGGTGGGGTCCTTGCCACACTGCCAAGCCCACCCTCTAAGAGAGCCCAGCTTTAGCTTCTCTGGCCTTAGCTTAATTTCCCCTTCTGACTGCACTGAAGGCTAGATCCCTCAGCATCCAAGGGATGTGAACACTGCCGGCTGCTTTCACCCAGACTGATTCCAGTTCATCCTTCACCTCCCGACTGCCCTTAGACCTCCTTGGCTTCTGTGGTAGCATGTCAAATGCTGCATCCTATTTTAAATGCCAAGCAGTCTTGGGACAGCACTCACCCTTGACTGGTAATGTGTCAACCTCTGCTCCCACTCCCTGAGAAAGGGGGGGGGGGCAGAGCAGAGCAGGAAGTGTGAAGCAGAAGCTAGTAGTGAGTTAAAGCACTGGAGAAGCTCTCCTGCACACTGTCTCTTCTGCTCCACCTCTCTCTTCCTTTTCCAATACTGGGAGAAGGATGAAGTAGAGAAGCAGCAACGCAGACAGACAGTGCTCCCTGCCTATCCACTACTGGAGGCAATCACCTCCATTAACCTCAGGGAAGGGATGGGCCTAGGCTGCCTGCATCATCCTATCTCCCCAAATATCAGAAACCCAACATCTATTAACAAGAAGCAAAGGCATATTATCTACCTGAAGCAATGGTAGCTTTCCCCAATACACAGAATGGCCCCAATATAAAGAGAGACTACTGAGTTATTTCCACATTGACCAGGTTCTGCAAGAGCAACCTCTGGCTCCAGAGGAGGAGGGGAGAATTGTCAGGCAGGGGTGTGTGTGACAAGGTTTAGATCAGGGGTGTCCAAAGTTTTTGGCAGGAGGACCACATCATCTCTCTGACACTGTGTCAGGGGCCGGGAATAAAAAAAATTAATTTACATTAAAATTTGAATAAATTTACATACATTTACATAAATGAATATATTAAAGATGAACTTATATGAATGAATGAAGGTCTCGCAACAGCAAGGGCAGCCTTTTCTTCGCTGCCATTGCTGCATCACAGATGTGAAACAACAAGCAGTGGAGGGAGCCCTCATCTCACAGCTCACGCGAGAGGTCAAACAGTCATCCTCATGCTGAGAGCAGTTGCATCGGGCCAGTGCAACAAACCTCCTGAGGGCCAGAGACTGGGGGCTCTCTGAGGGCCACGTTGAGAGGCCTTGAGGGCTGCAAGTGGCCCCAGGGTCAGGGTTTGGGCACCTCTGGTTTAGATAATGCTCATAATCAAGAGCACATAGAGGAGCAGGGCTGCGTAAGACCAACACTAGCCTTTACCTTGTTGAACATGGACTGAAGCTGCTTGCTTGCCCCATAGTAACCTCCATTTGACAGTAGCTGCTTCACTTGCTCCTGGATCTGCTCCTCATCCAGGTGCCAACAGTTTGCATCCTCAATGCCAGCACCAGCTGTGGGGTCAGGAGCACCTGGGAGGAGAGAACCAAATGATCAGTTGCTGAATACATTGTAATGTTACCCAGCTGTGGATTGTACCTCAGAGTACATTGCAAAGTTGAACAGAAATTAACTAGGCTCAAACTCCCATCCAGTAAGTGCAGGGAAATAAGACTTGGCAAAATCAGATTCTTTGGTACAAAGGAGAAAAAGGGGGCAGATGAAAGCGTATGACTGTGATACCTTTAACTTCATTATTGAGAGGGGACACTTGCAATCCCTTCAAACGCTGGTATGTGAATTTATGAGAATATACATTTTTTAGAAGATCATTAATTCACTGAAGCTGAAACAGGTCAACAGTCCACTAACCTATACAGGTGAGTCAAGTTCAGAATCAGAACTGCAATTGTAAAAGCAACCATGACAAATAAACTATTTGTATTCATTTATTATGAATGGACACATTAACTTTTAAGACCATTTAGTACTTGGATGGGAGACCGCCTGGGAATACCGGGTGCTATAGTCTTATACCATAGTCTTTCGAGACTGAAGATTGCCAACCAACCATCAGGCTGAAGACTGGACGATTAGGAACTTTGATTGCTATTTGTGTCAGACTAGCATTAACAATATTTTACTATGATAGTATTACACTGAGGTATTTTAAAGTATTATCCTGTTGAACTATATAATTAATTTTTTAAAAATTTTCCCTTGAGACTGGTCACAATATACTTGTAAGCTTGCATTGTAATGTTATGGCTATGTTTGTAAATTTGTATTGTTACTTCTATGCTGGTCTGAGACCAGCATAAATAAACTACATTAAATAAACTACTACCACTACACTGATGTAGATTTAATTGTTGTACAATGACTTTACAATACTTTTTTAATATAAACAAGTTGTGTCCATTTAGTGCTTCTATAAACAGTGGTGAACAAGATTCTTGGCTTTAGCTCAACCACCAATGAAGAAATCAGGCAGTAAATTCTAGATTCCTTAGCAGCCAAAATAAAGACAATTTCCTCTTTCTTTAAACTTCACCCCATCACTATCATAATCCCTCTGATGACAATGAAGAAAAGAGCAAGCAGTGAACGTTGGCTACCAGAGCCCTGAAACCATATCTGCAGCCATTCTCTACCCTCCTGCAATCTCTTCTCCCAGGGATCCTACCGTGCACACGATTAATCTCGGAGCCAAGCAACAGAATCTCATCAGCAAGCCTCTGCGCAGTTGGAAGCACCTCAGTGTGGTGAGCACTGATCAGGTATTGCACAAATTTCTGTAGCTGGTCCCGGTTCATTTGAGACAACGTCTCAGAAATGGGCAGGCGCAGCTCCACTTGGCGGGCATGACGGATGCGGTGCAGGGACAAAGCCACCACATGGGCACAGTAGAAGATGTCTCTGTTGTCACACGCACAGCTCACTGATGTGATCTTGCAGCGGTCAAAGCTGATGGAGACGTGGTAACTGTGTTCAGGCTCGCTGGGGCCAGGTGGCTCAGTCACAATACCACTCAGGTGGAAACCTGTATGTTGGAAGAACACCACCAGCCAGTGAGCATGTGACGCAACTGTCCCAATCAAAGGGCCAGAAAGCCCAGAACCTCAAATGCTTAAAAGATCAAAATGAGGGTAGGTAACTCCATTTCACCAATGGAAGACACTAAGCATGTCCCTCTTGAGTTTTAAGCAGGTTAGTCGTGGATGAGACAGCAAGCTGGACCTGAGAGGTGGGTATGTGTCAGGATGCTAAAGGAGCACCATACCTCTAGGATGAACAAGGGAATGTTACCATGCTGTTGATACGGGCATCTTCAGAGGCATTATTGTATTATAAACCTATATAAAGCCACTTTTCTACAAAATTGTACCCATGCTGGTATGTGACAAAACAAACACCAAAATCCCAGAGAAATTCACAAACTAAAGACAAATTAGAGCAGGTTGAAAAGCAGTATTCTTCCAGGCCATAGGATTGGTGATACCAGACTAGATGGTCTCGACAAGAGCCCTAAAAATAGAGTATGAAGGGGCCAGGAAGCCTCAAGGAGAAGCAATAATGACCCATGGACATAAATCTTCACCCTAACCAAACCAAAATTAGGAGTTTTATTTATCAAAGAGACAAGCCAGAATCACTTGACCTCCAGTCCAGCAAGCAGCAGTGGATATTTAGACTAGAACTTACCAGTAATCTGATAAAAAGGAACTATCAGGATGTTGTGGAAGCTCAACCACAAAAAAATTCAAATTCAAAGTTGACTTCCACTTCTGACCAGAGGGACAAAGTTTACTGCAAACTCTAGCAAGCTGATATAGTTTTCACCTAGCTTCTACTGTCCAGGGAATAAGTTACTCAATCTTGATTAGAGGCATTAACACTTATTTCAAGCTGTTCCATTGATGAATGCCATATTATCATGGGTTATATTTAATTAAGTTTTAGTTATACTGTACAGTGTGTATTTAAATACTGGACACAGAAAATTAGCTTAACATATCAGAGACAAGCAACAAAAAGTAAAATTGTAGCCGCAGTTTTAATGCATGCAGTTGGACACAAAACACTTAGCATCATCTACCTTTGATTTTTGAACAAATTCAGTATACTAAAATATCTTATGACAAGTGCACAAATACTTTTGTTATGCTGCTCCTGCACCAAAACACTGGCAGCTGCAAAGTAATACTGGCAGCTCTCACATAATACCAGAACCAGGGGACATCCACTAAAATTGAGTGTTGGGCGGGTTAGGACAGACAAAAGAAAATATTTCTTTACTCAGCGCGTGGTCAGTCTGTGGAACTCCTTGCCACAGGATGTGGTGATGGCGTCTAGCCTAGACGCCTTTAAAAGGGGATTGGACGAGTTTCTGGAGGAAAAATCCATTATGGGGTACAAGCCATGATGTGTATGCGCAACCTCCTGATTTTAGGAATGGGTTAAGTCAGAATGCCAGATGTAGGGGAGAGCACCAGGACGAGGTCTCTTGTTATCTGGTGTGCTCCCTGGGGCATTTGGTGGGCCGCTGTGAGATACAGGAAGCTGGACTAGATGGGCCTATGGCCTGATCCAGTGGGGCTGTTCTTATGTTCTTATGTTCTTATAAAGTACTTGCTGGCACTTGTCAGCAAAGGAGAAGCTGCACAACTTCTGCCTGGCTCATGGCCAGTGGGGCTACTGTGGCACAGGAGTTAGAGCAGAGGCCACTGAGACAGGCTTGAGAAGCAGATGCCTGCTCAGTCCTGCTCTCAAGCTGCACTCTCAGCTCAGCCTCTCTGGCAAGGAAAGAAGTGCCTGCAGGCAGACAGCTGGCACACATCTGAGCGCAAGAGGTGGAGGAAGAGCCCTCAGCATGGGTCATGTGGGATGGGCTGCTCTGTTGCGTAGACCGAGGCAGGTGAGTTACACATGACGAAAGTGGGTATCCTGACAAAACCGGTCGGACTCAAGGCCACACCCACACCCCTACTGCGTCACAGCCTGGCACAAAGAAAGCATACTCTGCCGGTACTGCCAGACCCATGGATGACTCACTTCAACTGCCAGGTTCGCGACCCACACCCAGCAGCCTCCCTTCACCTCTCAAGCAGAGAAAGCTGCCGGCTACATATGCAGCAATTGCTATAAATAGAAAGAGGAACTTCTGGAGGAAAACACGTCAAAAGCAGCCAGGCATAATCCTCTCCCAAACCAGAAGGTTGGGTAAAGCAGCATTGGAGCCCGATTAAATCACCAGGACTTCATGCACAGAGTTGAACAATCAGGCACAGCGTTGAACATTCAAAGACTAGGAGAAGGGACACGCCAAATGCTTTTCGGTAGCTTTGGGGTCAATAAGGGCACCTTTAAGATCATCTGCTGACTTCATTTTAGTGTTCCCAATCCTGTCCTCAACCCTGACAGGACAGTATCATAAACCCGCAAGCGTCATGATACAAGTACAGTGGGCCCTCGGTATCTAAGGGGAATTCGTTCCAGGACCCCCAGTGGATACAAAAATCTGCAGATATTGGAGTCTTGGATAAAGGGGAGGGGGCAGGGCTTCAGTACCTTGTTTTGAGGTTGCACCGGGCAGGCAGCCATTGGCCTCCCAGCGCCTCAGAATGCCTCCAGTAAGCAAATTCTGGTTTGCACCCACAACGTCCCGTTGCACTCAGGAGGTGTTCTGAGGCCAAGCAGTCCGCGGCCCACTCCACTGGCCTACCCACAGCCCTCTCCATTGGCTGCTTCCTGGAGGCATGCTGGGACACAAGGAGGCATCCGCAGTGGTTCAAATCCATGGATGCCATGCCCACAGATAAGGAGAGCCCGCTGTTCAGAGATATGTGGTGTGTTGTATTTAGAATGCTATGTGAAGTTCTGGTTGCCACCTACCTCAAAAAAGTATAAAAATAGAGCTGAAAAAGGTGATCAGGAAAACTTAAATGAAATTATCAGGTGGTAGCAGCTTTCCCTAACAGAAAAGAGCACTGATGGCACTGTAGGTCAGAAGAAGAAAATCAGGCATACGACTCAAAGAACACATGATGGAGGAAATGCACCAAGATTTTTTCCCCCTCCATCTCATAAAGCTACAACTCAGCTTAATCCCGTAGAACTGCCTGGCAATAGGTTCAAGACAGATAAAAGTTAAGTACTGTACAGCACTTCTTCATATGAGGTATAACTAACTTCTACAACTTGCTGCCACAAGTTGCAATGAGAGCCACTAGATTAATATGGCTTTAGAAGAAGGAATAGACAAGTTTATGGAAAAAAAGAGGTGGTATTTCAACAGCTAACTGGCCATGATCTCTAAGTGAACCCTCTGTGCACAGAGACTGTACATCTCCACAAACCAGATGCCTAGAACAAACTGAATGAGACAGCCACCTCCACTATGCCCACATTTCAAACTTCCCAGAGGTGTCTGTCCAGCCACTGTGGTACAGAGTGCACCAGACTAGATGAGCATTAGTCTGAGATGCCAATTAAAAACAAACAAACAAACAAAAAAACAGTCTCCACCTTGGTCACTGCCTTACCATTGACAAGGTGAGGCTTGCTCTCGGCTGGCTTCTCACACAGAGTGCAGAAGTGCCTCAGGGAAAAGGGGCACCTAGGCCTCCTGGGCTCCCAATTGGACACTTGAGCACTTGGTTAAAAGCATGGGAGAAGGCTCCCAGTTGAGCTCCCTTAAGTCACCACAGTTTGCTAGTTTACCACTTTATATTTTATTGTTGTATTATTTTGCTAGCTGCCTTGAGGCCAGAACAAAAGGCAGGATATACAACTCTAACATGAAACAAATATACATACATACCTTGGGGCCAATTCTCCAAAGGCAATAGGTAACCTATCCACTGACCAGACTCACTGCTGAAAAGGAAGCCTGGCTGTTGATCTTTTATTAATTTGAGACCCATAACAAAACTTACTGCAAAACACCACAGAACTCAATCCAGCACATTTGCACCCTATCCTTCCTTCTGCGCAATATGCAAGACTTTCCCATTTTAGCCTCACAACTCTGTGAGGTAGGTGAGGTCAAGTGACGATACAGTGAACTTTATGGAAGAGGGTGGGATTTAAATGCAGGTTTCTTCATACTAAGTCCAACACTTCAGCCATTGTACCACACTGGCTCAGCCCTGCATAGGACATAAATAGAATAGATAACTAGCAAAGATATGTACTGAAAACAATAATTAATTAGGGAATGGGGGAAGAGGAAAAATGTTATCAGATGAGTAGATAACAATGTACCCATATTTCAAAAGGGTAGTACGAATGTCACAGCTAACTTCAGAACTATTTAATTCAACTTCAATGACAGACGAGGATGAGACACATAAAGGAAAGGACAATTAAAATATAAAAGGTGTAGAAGAAAATATGAAATCAGATGTAAGCATGGATGCTCAGTGCAGTATCTTTGCTTCCCCTATATCCCCACCCCCCCGATAGTTGGTTTTCTTGACTACGGAAATGCAGTATACCTCATCTATTCAGATTTTAGCAAAACATGTAGTAACTTATTTAAAGAGGGAAGTGTTAATGGACAAGATGAGACTCAAAACTACAAAGGACTTCCATGAAAGCTATCTGAACATACTGAGTTGGTTCTGAAATGCAAGAATAGGCAAACATTTTAGAACACAAAAAACACTTTTACACTAAGAAGGCTTTGAATGCAGAACGCTGTATTGCATATACTGGTTTTCACCTAGAAAAGCTACTTGCTATTGTGTACATCACTGCCTTCTTCAGTGGACAGAAACATCTACAATTAGAGGGGTAAGGAGAAGCTTAAAGGGAAACAAATGGTTGTGCTGGAATGAAAGCGTCTGAGCTAGAGAAATGTAACCAGCCCCTCCGGAGTCAGTCTTGGAGCCTATTTTAATCAATGTTTCTATTCAGTAGGAGTGCATTGACAGGAAATATGCGGATGACAGGAAATTAGGAGTCACTATAAAAACAGAAAAGCATCAGGAAGAGAAACTGAATGACTTCATGGAGCAGAGCAACATAAATGGAATGAAATTCTATAGCACAAAATGTTATGGGAACTACAACTTTTCATAATTGCAGCCAAGGATTCATCTGCTGAAAATAACCAATGAGGAAAGAATTGGGCAGATCTTGCTCAGTCACACAATTACTATGAGGCCTGCAATGCAGTTGCAAATCAGGCAAATGCAATTCCTGGCCTTATGAGGTGGAGCACTGTCAGTAGGTATCGGGAAGCATCAACATGTCAGTACAAGGCACTGGGCAAGATCTCCACTAAAGTGCAGTTTTGGTCATACATGTCAAGGAGATAGCACTCCAGCTAGTACAAGTGCAAAGAGCAGCCCAGCAGCCTAATTACAGGAAGGAGAAAATGGACAAATACAGATTTTTTTTAAAAGAGCTGAAATGAGATTGGCTACAATTCTAAAACCTGTCATCAATAACTTCAATTGGAAACTTAGATATGGGATGGCAGCTGCTTTGTCAGAGGGAAGTGAAACCTTCTACAGGAACATTTCTTTGGTCCCGCTTGCCCAAGTCACCTAAAGTTAGTTGTGGTGATTGTGAAACATATCTGACATTCATACCATGATGAAGCAATAAAAGGGTCATCCTGGTATGCACTGGTGGGAGGGGGGAGAGTTTCAGTGACTTCTTGGTCCTTCCCAGGCTAGGACTGTAGGGAAACATTCAAATCTAATAGATGTGAACTAGAGAGTCCTAAACTATGGGCTATAGTCCTGATCTTGCCAGGTCCCCCAGACTAACACCCCAAGGTTTGCAGTAGAGAGTATGGGAGTGGGAAAAGGAAATAACCTGGAAACAGGAAGGGGACAGAGCCTAGTGGGGTAAAGGGAACATTTAGTGGGCAGCAGAAGGCAAGAGGATGACAACTGACTGGTCAGGGGAAGAGCCTGGCTGTGCAAAATAGCTTCCAAGACTTAACATGATCAACATGGTGATGGAGACTGTAGTAAAAGCCAAGCAAAAAATAGCCCCATCCCCCAATTTTGGCTCCTCAGCCTGGATATCCCTATGAAGGCAGTTAAAACCCACTTCAAGTCAAACCCTTGAGACCTGGAAACTGGGCATAGGAATGAAGTGAGGATTGAGGCAGGTTGGCCTGGTTTGTTAGTTGCATCAGCCACCACAGCTGAGCTTCTCAAAGGGTCAAAGCTTCTACAGCCAAGGCACAAGGGAGGTAGAGCCAAACCAGTGGCAATGCTGCCACCCACCAGTTCAACTGCTCATGTCTCAGCAGGAGGACCCACCCTTATGGTGTACTTGCTCACTCTTCTGGCTGTGGGGTACAAAATCTGACCTAGTCTGTGTGGAGTATTGCAGGACAGAAAATTCTTCTATACTGTATTATAAAAGGAGAGGAAAGTGACTGCTGAAAATGGTACTCAGTGTACTTTAACCTTAGGTCTACCAGGCCCAGACAATGAATGTGAGCTCTCAGACCTGGTTATCTTGCCTTGAATAGATATTGCATTCATTGCATTCTGCTATTAGGCTAGACACCCACCTAGAAAAGGTCAACTCTAGTCTCTCATGGTGGATATTCTTTCGTTTCTGCCTGTATATGACTAAAGGATTTCCTGCTGATGCATGGACCTGCCCTGGTAAGGCCCTTCCCTGGTTGACCTGGGCAGGTGGTGGAACCTGGAAAACAGGCCTCCTCTGTGGTAACTTCCCATTTATGAGGTGCCCTCGCTTGTTCAGCACACCTGGCACCTCTACATGTGGCCTTCTAGCACCAGGTAAAAGTGCTTTCATTCACCCAGGCATTTTAATTCAGTATGTGTGGGGTTTTTTTTGCTTTTTTTAAACTATTTGTTAAAAGTCAAATAAAAAGGATACTATTTTTGATTCGCAACATAGGTAGTAGATTTAAGACCATAAAAAGTATAGTCTGCCCATAGAGTAGTGTTGCAATAAATGGTCACTAATAAATGGTTTTTAAAAGATGATTAGCCCTCAATACAAGAGCAGTAGCAAGTCTAGCAGTAGTAGTCTAGCAGTAGCAAAAAGCTGTAACAGCTAAAGAGCTGCTGCAGTAGCCGCTCGCAGTACTCCCTCTCACTTACTGGGGATTAATACAGAAGAGGTACCAAAAGAATCTTTGACAGCACTGTCTGACTACCATATCTGCAGCAAAACAGTATTTGCTAAAAACTGGCTAGGTACCATTAGGAGGCGGTTTCACCATTCCTCTCGATGTGTACTTTGACTCTGTTGTTCAAGTGATCCAGAACTTCTTTCTTTCATAGAATATTCTCAGATGATGGTATAGTACCATCTGGGTTGTCTGTGCTTAAGGCTAGTGAGAAGATGATCTTGCCTTGAGCATCAGGAAGGGCTAAGCAGAAGGGAACATATGCCAAGTGCCACAAAGCTAGAATGTGGAATTAGGCAGGCCACCAGACTCACTTGGCATGTCCTGGCCTCAAATTGCCAGTTCAACTAGCATGAGTTAGGTGCTATGGCTATGACAGTCATCATTGCCAACCCTCTCTTCCACACTGTACAGCGTTGCCCAACCCAACAGAAAATCCAACTGCCCTGTCCTTTGGCATGCACAGCTGTAAACAACAGATATACCAGCACTAGCAAATTTCATAACTTTATCAAATCATGGAACGTAGGTGCTTATTTACATTACATGCATATCCTGACTTCTATCAACCAATTTGGTTACAGGGGATCTGAAGTTCTATTTCTATTTGGGGGGGTAGGGGTGATATACCAGCCCCTGGCCATCATAATGGCTCTTTCCTGTACTCTCACACCAATATCCTTTTTGAGATTTTGTCCCATTTACCTTAACAGGGCCATACTCAGCTTGAAACTTTTTTGCTGGATCCAGTGGTAAGGCAGCGGCTCTTGTGCTAGAGACTCTTTGTGGGCCATTGCCAAGGAAGCAGACCAAACATTACCATACAGTTACTTCATCTTCCTTCCTTTCATACAACCAAGAGCTCCACTGCCATGGTTTGGAAGAAGCCAGCAAAAGGAAGGAAAGAAGGTCTAAAGCCCTTCCCAGCTTCAGGACTTAATATAGGAACCAGAGCTAAGTTCTAGAATGTATTTCCATGGTTTAGCCTTGGAAGCACATCTCACATCTGAATGCACGATGGGCTTTTCAGGTTCAAGATTATGAGCATATGTGAATCTATTTTAAGAACACAAAACAAAACATAACCCCTAATTAATTCTTATGCAATTGTCATACACCAATACAATACTCCAGGCAAGACATAGCACATTTAGAACACATTCAAGTATGCAGAGTGCTACATATACATTACCCAATAATCCTGCAAGGTAGACCATCTTCATCAAATTGCAGGAGAGCTGGGAGTAAAGGGCTTGCTTAAGACCACATGGCAAATGCATAGCTGAGGTAGAAGTTGAACTGGGGGTGTCCTGGCACATGGCTCCCACTCTGAGCCTCTTCCAGCAGCTCCACACCAAAGTGCTGATTGTCTAACAGTTTTGTAACATTTGCAGCAGTTGTGAGAAATGGCTCCAGAGGCTTAATAGCACATGGCAATTTGTTGGGCTCATGCAGCTTCCAACATCCCCTGAACAGATTGCAGGGAGTTGCAAGGAGGAACTAACAGCGTTGGCCTTTTTTTAGCACCAGCAGCCTTACTGCTAGCACCAGAAAAAGGAATGTAGAATTTGGAACCAGCACCTGAAATGAGACGCACAGGTTTCTTTTCAGACAGAGCCTGTTAGCAGCTAATCTGGAGCACTCTCGTTCCCATTTTGTACTGCCTGTAAATACTTATCTAAAATAGTCCATGCCCACTGAAAGCTAGGTTATGGCTGACAATGAGGGCATTTTCAGCATGAGGGGAGGGAGAAGAGAACCTGTTTAAGGCAACACCTCAATCTTTGACCTTCAGGTCTCAACAACTGAACAACTGTTAAGGCCTCAACAACTGAAATAAAAGTACCAAGTGCTAACGTAAAAAATCTGTGAAGGTATCTTAAGCTCAGTGGCTCAATTCAGTAAGACAATTTGCCAAACCATGGTTTGGTGGTACAGGGTCATGTTGTGGGCTCAGACACTCCCTTTCCCCCCTCTTGGGATTTCCTAACAAACCCATAGTTTGTTGCGACCAGATTGAATGACTATGGTTAGTTTTACTAAAACTACAAGCCAGTTTGCTCAGTCTGCCACAGGAGAGGGGATGAGGACATGCACAAACCCGCAGCATGTTCCCAGTCCTCCAAGCCATGATTTGGAGGACAGGAATGCAATATGTAAGCAGGCTGAACAGCTCAGCTAGTGTATCATACTAAAATCTGCAGGTCTAGCCATCTATAGTACATTTAATAATCCACCTGTTTTTTCATATAGCTAAAAAGGTAGCAAGTTACCTGCTTAAACTATAAAAGGATAACTGCAGGCTAAAGTTAGGCACTGAAAGTGTGGAAGTGTGTACTGTATACTTTTTTTTTTTTTAAACACATCATTGCCAAAGAACTCACCCTGAATACAGCTGCTGTTAATGAAATATAGATACAATTAATATTAATTCTGTTTATACTCAAAGATATTGGAAGCAACACTCAGGGGTCATTCATCTAGCACAGGGGAGGGCAAACATTTTGGCAGGAGGGCCACATCATCTCTCTGATACTGTAGGGGTCCGGGGGGGGGGGAAAGAATTAAGTTTCAAATTTAAATAAATTTACATGAATGAAAACATTAGAGATGGAACTTATATGAATGAATGAATTTTACTGAGCTTATTTATAATACACATGAGAACTATAATACAGGCATGTAGAACCATGTGAGAACTACGAACTGCTTGCCATACACCTCTTAAAGAGTGGAAACATACAGAACTTGTCAGAAACACATGGAGACACAAGTTGTTCAGAGGCAATGGGGGTGTGTGTAAAATAATACCCAGGGTAAAGCAGAAAATACATAGAGAACAGGCCTTGCTGTGACTTTGCTCGCATTTCACATCTGGCAGTCGCGACCAGCAGGTGTGGGCCAGCACGGGCTCCAACAGGCTCCTAGGGGTCAGAGGCTCATTGGAGACTGGGGGCTCCACACAGGCTGGATTGGGAAACCCCGAGGGCCTCAAATGGCTCCTGGGCCGGGGTTTGCCCACCCCCTGACCTAGAACATGAGTATTAAAATGTACACAACTGTTCTCAAAAGAGTTGTGAGCATACCACCCACTATTTGACACAAACATTCTCTCATTTTTTTTTCTATTGGAACATCAAAGTCAAGCATATGCAGGAGTCCATTACCGGCCTCTAATTACCCTTCTCATAAAACAGCAGCTTTTTGTATCAGAGTAACTTGCCCCACAATTTTGCTCAGAGGGTCTCTTCCAACCAACGCCTGTGATGCCACATGGAAGCATTTCAAACGCACACACACCTCACTGATAATGAGCAAACATGTAGGATAAGCCTGAAAAGGAGAATTCCAGAGCCTAGATTCAGACATACTGCAGACCAGACCCCATAAGGCAAGAGGTCACGGAGTCAATCCAGAAGGAGCTACAAATTGACAACAGCAACCAATGCACACAAAGAGATTTGTTCCATATTCCCAACTGACAATATGGACAAAATAGGCAGACACCAATCCAGATCACAAACATGATCCATTCAAATAAACTCCATAAGAGTAAGAGATCTTTTGGCTTCTTGTGTGCTACTTAGAGATCCCTTCATGCTTCCAGATGCAAGGGAAGGGGCCTCTGCCACATATTCTCCATCTTCACCTTCCATCATACTTGGCTATGTGCAAGTACATGATCTGCCATATTCTGACTTCTGAACAGTCTGGCTACAGAGAAGCAGTTGGAACAGCAGGCTGCCAAGAATAGTGTGTGCACTGACCACAGCAATAATCCTCACTAGACTCTAGGACAGCCATTTTCAACCACTGTGCTGTGGCATATTGGTGTGCCACAAGTGGTCCACAGGAATTTGGGGGGGGAAGGTCATTTATTAATAGGGCCAATGGGAGATGCAAGCCCCACTGGCAGCATGGTGTGCCTTGTCAATTGTCAACAACCTGGTGGTGTGACTTGACCATTTTAGTGCCTTGTCTGTGCCGTGAGATGAAAAAGGTTGAAAATTACTGTTCTAGGAGGATGTCAGGGTGCTCCATGAGCTGGTCAAAAGTTTTATTAATGGATCTGTGCACAGATAACTTTATTAAGAATAAGATTAGTTCCTAGCCCAAGGAGCTCACAATCACAAGGGAGACAGGAAGAAGAGGCAGGGTAAACTGAGGAAGAATCCACTCGTTTCATTTACACACACTTATGCTTAGCTACAATAGTTACATGTCCACAAGATGCTTTACAAACACAATGATGGTGTATGTTTTAAGTTGGAACCATTTTTAAATTCAGCTATGTAACATATTTGAGAAAATAGAAAAATAATACCATTAAAATTTACATTGTTCAAGCTTAATAGCTTGAATCATTGAATAGTCTCAATGATTTGGGAGTGCTTTGGAGTCCAATAATTTTCAGATGGGAATCTTAATTTAGGAGTGCTCCACTACAAAAGAAAAACAGCTGACTGAACGGTTAACAGGTTGCCAATGCAGATACATGCACAGATGCAGTTGATTTTAAAAACAAATATGCAAATGAAACCTGAAGTTTTTTTGTTGGGTATGATAGATGAATGTGGAAAAAAGATTTGAAACTTTATTTTTATATATGATAAGTGCGGCTAGAATACTTTATGCACAATATTGGAAAACTACAGACAGTACCAATGGAAGAATGGTGGATGAAGATTATGAACTTTGCAGAAATGGATAAACTGATGACTTTACTTAAAGAGAAATCAACAGAAAATTTTATGAAGAATTGGAAACCAATTTTTGACTTTCTGCATGAAAGAGAGAACAATGAGTTAACGAGTTGCTTGAAGATTAGATTTTAAGGGATAAATAAATTATTCCAGAATAACAATTTGAAGTCGAGTCTTTATCTCTTTAAAGATAAAGAGGTTTTCTTTATCTGTACTTTTAAACTACTTTTAATGTTGTTTTTCTTTACATTTTATTGTGTGTTTTCTTTTTTCTTTTATTATAATAAAGTTAGAAATTTAAAAAGTTGCCAAATGCACTTTCTTTAAAAATGGCAACAGGCAAGTCAGCAGTTTCTACTGCAACAAGGAGAGACAGGAAGCAGAAGTCTCAGGAGACAAAGCTGAGTAGGGATTCCTTCTTCCTTAATACAAGACGGCTCCATCTTGGCCATTTATATAAATATAGTCATACAGTATGGGTATGCAGTTCACTAGGAGCATCAGGAGAATTGTATAAATTTATATGTACACTAATGTAGACTTCTGCAGAGAGGGAGTCCTTTGCTGTTAAGGGAGCACCACTAATAAGTCAACTGATGACATTTTTGTAGAATGAGGTTTTTTTGGGAGGGGGGGCTGCCAGAAGTATCACAGTTCCAAGAGATTATCTGGCTCAGCTAATTGACACATGCCTTTCTTTAACCTAATTTCACAGGCAGTTCATTAGATCTACAACAACTGGTTGGGAATACCCAGTACCTACCAAGAGACTAGAGAATATTCTCTGAGCAGAATGATCAGCAGAATGTGCATATAGGTTTGACAGAGGAGATGCTCACTGCTCACACACAGAATCAGAGACATTTGGCAGCCTGAGAAACTGTTCTTTAAGAAGGAGGATTCCATCCTTCAGAGTTGTGCAAAAACATTGTGGCTGGTAAAAAAGTGAGGGGAGCAATCAGAGAAAAGGGGCAAAGCTTTTAGTTGATAGGAAGGAGCATTATGCAGGAGACAAGAAATTTTCCATGGGCTGCTATTTAAGCCTCCCCTCCCCCACACTGGAGCCGTCTCCTACCCTATGCCCCATCACAGTCTTAAAACACCTCTTCCACGCAAGGAGAGCCCACAGAAAAGTTTTCTACAGCTGCCTTGCAGCTTTGGGGCATCCCACCTCTGGAGTCTCATAGTTAAGGCAGAGGCAGTTTAAAGAACTTCCACAAGATCTTGTTTGGACAGGCATTGGGTGGATTGAGAATGGAGCAATTTGTAAAATATGTGGTACAGGCGGGCCCCATATCCACGGATCTGATATCCATGCCCATTCCGTTACCTTAGTTTTTCTGTTTTAGCTATGGAGTGCTGGTGTTTCTTCTTTAAACCAGCTATTCTTGCTGAACTCAAGAGTGACATGCAGGCAACCAGCCTGCATTCCAGAGGGAGCCAAACTGAATGTTAACAGAAAGCGCTTCCTGTTAACATTCAGTTATTCTCCTGTTTGTAACGTGCAGGCTGGTTGCCAGTGGTAGCACACAAAAACTGAGGTAATGGAATGGGCGCAGGGGCTACTAACAGTATTTGCATAGCGCTCCCATATCTGCAATTTCTGTATCCATGGGGGGGGGGGAAGGGACTGAACTCTTGCAGATACCGGGAACCTAATGTATTTTTAGATAGTTGTTAGCCCTACCATCCAGGCTTTGCAGTTTAGGACATTACAAATCACAAGAGACATTTCATGCCCCACTGACTACGTAACAATAGCCAGGACCCTTCCTCCTCTCCATTCTGTATGTCCTTTCAACAGTACATAAGCACAGTTTGTCACCAGTTTATCTCCGCCATAAATGAGTCCAAGATAACCGTTAATGCCGTTACCCCTAATACACGGGGCAAGATTCATTCAAAACAAATGCTTCTAATCTAGTTAAGTCACTTACCTACTTGCAGGACCCGGTCAACGGCACCCGACTGCAATAAATTCAGGCCACGATTAAAGGGGACGCGCGAGTCTCGCTCGCCTTCAGGGGGGTGGTAACCTAGGGATGAATACATGCATATCTCCCGCTCACTCCGTGGGAAGGACCAAAACACAATACGCTTCTGCACAGGTTCAGGGACACGGGAGAAGCGTTCTTCCACCTGTTAAGAGAGGAGGAAGACAAAGATTGTGGTTAGAGTTTTAGGCATTCTGGGTGAGGCTAGTAGGAGCAAGGAACCTCCGTCTGACCTGGAAGTGGGTCTATAAGCCCTAAAAATAGCCTGTGGAGTCCTTGAAATGGCACGGGTTTGGGGTGAAATGGTAGCATCCCTGATTTTCATGCACTTTTTTTTGTTTCAAAGGAATTTAAACATGGATCCCACTATCTGCTGGCATTTGCAGTTAAGTCAAATCTGCAGATGCCTGACCTGCAGATACCACAGTCCACTGTATAAAGAGTCAATAAGCAACAAAATCCCAACACAAAGTCAGTATGCCTATCAAGACAGACAAGGTACAGATCCCAAATCCATCTTGGAACTTATTTTTAAAAAATTCAAACATGGACCACTTTTGAAGACATTTATTTTGCACTGCTCTACCATTACAAACTTGGATGTAATGTCAGTTTCATTCTTCTCACCAGTTAGGGAATTCTGGTCCCCAAAATGTCTGCTTTGTATCAACTGCTACTCTCAGGTGCTAAAAGTTTAAAAGCCTAGGAAAATAAAAATGATTTCATTATATCTCTGGTTCCTTTTGCTGCTATTTAAATGCTATCATTTTTGGATGTTATTATCTTGGATGTTATCATTCTTAATAGAATCATTGCAAGCCACATCACTACAATACAGAAAGACAAGATAAACCAGCATAAATGAAAATTTCTCCCAAGCCCTGGTCTTCTCTAGACAGGCCAGCTGGGGTCCTGCACCAAAAATACACAGACTCCATTTTCCAAGCCTCGACAGTAGCCACACAATACCGAGACACCCAGTAGTGAGATGAGAAAAGACTTCCTATGTACTGTCACATTTTTACATGTCAGAGTACAACTAAACAAACATTTCGCATTCCTAAGCACCAGCATCAAGTCAAGTTTGTGGGTGACTAGGTGCTTGGAATTTCACCCACCCACCCCCACAGCTTTCTGTACTGCAACAAGGCCCCAAGTCATGTACTAGAATTCTTGAGCCCTGCCTCCAGTTGGGAGGGAGAGGAAGAGAAAGAGAAAGAGCCTGAATAGAACAAGAATATGCGAAGCCACAAGACTGTGGCAGGCTGAGAAAAGAATGCAAATAGCTATCCCAGCCTTATGGCTTCCAAGTACCATCCAGTGTAAACTGGAGGGCCTAGAGTCAACATCATGGCTAATTAGCAGTCTGTAGCTCAGAAAGAGGAAAGGACTTTTCAGCAAAAGCTGATCTGGATTCCTCATTGTCCTGCCAGCCTCCTTCAGTAGCAGCAACATCCACACCTCAAGAGACAGGCAAGTTGCTCCCACACAGAGAGGGAGAGACAGAGAGTTGAGCTTGGCACTCCTACCCACTTTGGAGAGAGAGCCTGCCTAGAGAGTTTCCTTCCTTCATGCAGATTTGTTTAGTAGTTTACTGTATTTTTTTTAAATTTATCCCACCTTTCCCATGCCAAAGCAAATGCCCAGGGCAGTTAGTTTGTGTGAAATGTATCTGTTCCCTAACCCAGGCCTCATTTGCATTAAGGAAAATGCATATCAGAGATCTCCCCCTTATCTCACAGTACCATGGGAGACTCTCACAGTACCATGAGAACAGCCAAGGACCACCCAAGTCCACCAAAAGTAGGGTAGGGAGGAGAGGATGTTTGTGCCGCTACTTCTATATTGCTCCTCTTCTCCCTGGATTCAGAAGTGCTTGAAACATTTGGCATCAGGTTTGCCAGTAAGCCTGCACAGTCATGAGCGCACGTGCCAGCAAAAGCTTGGTGTGTAAGAAGGGTATGGGGAGGGAGGGAATAAAGCTTTAAAAAAAGACTGGAGGAAAGACCCAAAAGGTAGGCTGAAAAAGGAGAAGAGTAAGAGATGCAGCATGATTCAGATGGATTCAGATACCTGTGGGGAACAGAGTCGTGTGATACAAGGAAGGAAAAGATGGGACAGCTGGGGGAACAAGATGCAGAGAATGAAGAATGCCATAGTGTGCCAAGAGAGAGGACGTAACTAAAAAGTGGAGCTGCAAGCAAGTAAATGGGTGAGAGGGTACACAGAGAGAGAAGAGCATGTACTGCAACAGGCAGAAAATAAGCTGTAAAAGATAGTAAGAATAAAGTTATAAAAAGATGCAGCTCTGCAAATTGAGATATTTTCCGTATATTTCCCTTTCCATAGTCGACCTTGCCTACATGACAACTCATACCCAAGAGCCACAGGGCGGATTTTAGTCCCAGCGGAACTGATCTCTCACTTCCCAGTGGTAGAGTCTGCAGATATTCTACACACCCTTCATTCTCCTAATACACAGAAGGCAAGTACACAAATTCCAGGGTACCATACAATCAGCTCAGCCAACAGGTGCCAGAAATTTCACCACTCGCTGTATTCAAGAGAGCCGAGTGCATCATGATAACAATACTGTACATTTAACTTCTCAGTCTGGACACCAAACAAATTGGTCTGTCCCTACTATACCGGATAGCTGGCTGCAGCCCAAAAGCAAGAGGATTTCTCTCCTTCAGCAGGAATGGTAGCAACCCAGCCTTGACACACAGGGGATCAAGGAGGCTCCTACTGTTACAGAGGCTTCCTTCCCATCAAGAGGAATCAATACCGCTTCTGATACACAGCTCCATTGCTTAACAGGGTCATGGTCATGTATTGCGCCTTGCTTATTTCTGTCCCTTCCTTTTCTACAACTAATGTTAATAAGCAGCAGACACACTGGAGGAGGAGTTTCCATCCACATCCAGTAGTAGATTGTTTGGAACTCTTTCATCTTTCTTCTTCCCACTGCCCCCACCAAAAAACTGAAAATGAATACAGATTAATCTCTCTCTCTCTCTCTCATCCTACTCAACAGTTACCTCCCACATCATAAACCCAGTGTCAGTCATCAAGAGGCAATTGTGTTTCAGGTGCAATCAAATGGTCTGATTCTGCAATACTGCAAGTGTTGTTGCTTCCTACATTACATTCATAAGGATGATTTAATCACAACCTGAGCAAGACTGGGATTCCCTTGGCTCTCAAGGCACACTCCATCTCCATGTGTTCAGTCATCTTGACCACTGTACTTACACATTCTTTAGCCATCACACCCCTCCCCCACTGCTCTTCCAGGACTCCAGTTTTCAGATCTTAATTCAAAACTCTCCCCCACAAGCAAGCTCTCCCCCATCAACACCTCATTTTCTCAGTCCCATCACAATTCTCTTTCACATCCTTCCTGTGTCAAGAACAGCCTCTCTGGGTAGCATGCTTTCTTCCAATCCCTTTCAAAGCCCTTCTTTCACAGAACCTTCCTACAGCCTACAGACATTCACTTAGGATTTCTATCAGTCATGAACTTCAGTCTCTTCTGTGCTAGCGACTGCTAGGCAGAACCCCTCCCCCCCATTCCAGCTATTATTTAATCAATCTCTGATCTTTTGTGTTGCATAGTCTAAGACTGCAATTCTATGTACACTTTCCTGGGAGTAAGCCTTATTGAATATAGTGAAATTTACTTCTGAGTAAACATGTATAAGATGGTCTTCTAAGCCTAGAAAAAGGAAGCACAGTGCCTCAGTATTCTGCAGTGCCACCCAACTGCTGACACAGAGTTCTTAAATACAGTAATAGCAAAAGCAGAAAAAGAAAGAGAAGGCACATAAAACTTTAACTGTACTTTAGGACAAGACCAATACTTCTGGGCATCTCAGGCAAAACAAATCCCAAAGGAGGAGGGGTTGTGTTCCACTCATATGGCGGTCCAAACCACTGGGGGGAAAGCGCAACTCTAATTCATTTCAGTTAGGCTTCCAGGGAATGCCTTCCAGTGGATTGTGCCATGGGGACAAGACCCGTCACTCACACTTTCCTGAGGCCTGGACTGCACTCAGAACTCCCTACCTAATACAAGCTGCTTCACTTTACCTTACAGTAAGATAGTGGCAGCTAGTGCATGGTTCTGTTTGCATTTCCATCAACAAGGCTACCAACAGAAGCAGGCTCAGGGAGAAGGGCTTTTAGCAGCCTTAGAAGAACACCACATCATACAGCCCAAGTAGGGCAGAAATATATTAAGGCAAAAGTGATAACACATTATTCCTCTCTCAGTCCAGAACGTAGGGGATGCAGGATAGAGATGGAAGAGGTAACCAAACAGTGCTGAAAACAGAGCCATGAAACTACAAGAGAGAGGACCAGATAACTCTGCCTCCATTCCTGGCATGTGAGTACTGCAGATATTCAACTTGGCTGCAACCCTGAACACAGACACACTGCTTAAATCCAGAGTGGGATTTATGCAGTTTAACTGTGCATGAGGCTGCAGACCTGAGCACCAAGGTCTCACTGAGGTGATAAACCCATATCTGGGCTGTGCCATTTCAGACTCCAAGTGCAGACTCACATGACAATGTTCTTTCATACAAAAACATTACACACACACACACACACAAAGAGAGAGAGAGAGAGATGTCAGGGAGAAGACTGAGCCAGGGGTCTTCTTTCCAACATGTTCTGCATACGAATAAGTTTTTATACTCAGTAGTGCAAGCCCTCATCTGCACTTTCAACTGGTACAAATTTACCACCTCAGTGACAATGTGGACTAAACATACACCAGACAAGACACAGGCACATTTGTGGGCCACAGTCACAAGCCTGCCAGTCTCCAGCAAAAGCCACTGTGCTGACAATGCCAACTCATTTAGCCGAACTGGGATGTGGTACTAGGTTAAAACCCAATTTTTCTACAGGGCTAGTTCCTCAAACTGCTACTGAGCTTTAAGAGTTGCCTCTGACTCAGTATGAATCTACACTGTTGCAAAATAAGCATTTTTCTGCCAAATGAGAAGTTATGGCAGCAGCCACAGGCCATATCCCATTTTTTTCTTTTCACTTTTTTTAATAGACCCATTCAGTTTAGCACAGCGAAGCTCTCATACCTCAAGGTCCAAAGTGTAGTGCAGGATATAAATGGAGCCCATCTATACCCACCCTGAGTTCAGGTGTTGCAGCAGGTGTACTTTTATACAAGACATTCTCATCTATGTGGTTTGGACCATCAGAGGAGCAAGATTCAAGGCTACCAAGAGAAACTTTAAAAGCAGATCATTACACTTACAACCCTAAAGCAGAAAACTTCACATCCTTGCAAGATAAGTAAAAAGATGCTCTTTTCCAGTCTTGAGTTCTTTTGCAGTCTCCCCCATTTCAGGCAGGCAGGCGCTTGGACTTGAAAGTTTCACTCACTGAGTCGTTTGACAAGTTTCCCAGCCCAACACCAAAATTAAGCCCTGTTGTCTCCCTGCATGCAAGTGCATTTGCTTACAAGGAATTCTCACTCTGTGGGAAGCAGTCCAGTTTTGATCTCCAAGAATCAGAGGCGAGCAAGACTCCAACTTCATGGGAGGGAAGATGTATAGAAGAGCATATCTAGCAAGCTTGACCTCCTCCTCCCCATCATAATTCAGTATCACTCCCCCACCTTCTTCTGGGCTTTGCCCAGACTAGCCCTAGCTCTCTCTGCTCCTTCAGGTGTACCCAGTTTTCTATCTAGCCATTGGACTAGAACAGCTTAGTACAGAAAGAAACGACTAGGAAAATTTGCAAGGGGAGGGGGAAAAAGAGCCACAAGAAAAGCAGCACGATGGAGTGTGCTGTATAATGAAGCACAAATGGAGAAGTAAATTCACATCCCCCCCCCCCACTGGATCCTGGAAAGAGTGACTAGGAACCCAGACAGGATCAAACCAAAAGTCAAGGGGGGGCAACATTTTTTAAAGAAGAACGTATCCATCAATCATCTGACAATCAGCAAGCCAGTAGGCAGGGTGCAGGGTCTTGAGAGGATCCAGAAAATAGCAGACAGTCTGGGAAGAACTGGAGAAGACCAGGAAGAGTCCAAGAAGAGAGGCTAGGCAAGAACCACCATCTCCAGACTGCCATCCCCATCCCCACAGGACTCACACTCCACCACAGCCAAACCAGTTTAGAGGAAATCCCCTAATAAAAGACTAAAAGCCTGAACAGGCCAGAGCGGAGGAGAGGATGCTCTATGACTCAAGTGCATGCAAGGTTAAGCATGAAAGGCAAGCTGATATCCGGGGGGCGGGGGGGAGAGAGAAAAAAATCTGACCCCACAAGGCAGGAAGAATGGGGTTAGCCACAAAAGACGATTACCAGGAGGAGAGAACAGGTAGAGGAGGGAGCAGGGCATAGAAAGACAGGCTGGGCCAGCAGGCTTTGTCTGAGCCAGGCTAACAAGCAGCATTGCCAACCGATGGGGGGGCGCCTTCCCTGGCCCCTTGAACAGCAGCTGGATGTCCAGGACTGAGCAGGAGAAGCTGTTCCACACCGCCAAGGCCAGCATCAAAAGGGGCACCCCATCAGCAGGGCTCCTCCACGGACCTGCCAGGCCTTAAGCGTCGCGTCCCAACCCACTTCCCCAGGAGGAAACTCAGTCTCTGGGAAATGACGATTGCGCTTCTGAGCATACGCAGAGTGCCTTCCTCTTCTCTCAGCGGAGGGGGGGAGAGAGAGAGAGGAATTAGAAGGCACCCGCGAGAACTGCATCGAGGAGAAAGGAGGGGGTTTGGAGCCCAAGCGCGTCTACTCAGAAGTAAGCCCATTAGAGTCAATGGGGCTTACTCCCAGGTAAGTGTGACAGGACTGCAGCCTCAGAGCCCAGTTCTACGCACGTCTACTCAGAAGCTAGTCCCATTGTAGTCAATGGGGCTTACTCCCAGGTGACAGGGCTACCTACTCAGAAGGCATGGCTACTCAGGAGTAAGTCCACTGGAGCCAATGGGCTTACTCCCCAGAAGGAGCGGACAGGCTCGCTGCCTTCCTTCCCCCGCCGGCCTCCCAGCTTCAGCACCGGCGGCGCGGAGAGGGTGGAGGGAGCGCGTTTCAAGAGCTAGGCGCTGAGTGACGGGCTGCCCGACTTCCTCTCCGGGACCGGCCCGGCGCTTCGCTCACCTGCTCAAAGGCCCAGGTCTCGGCCACCCGCCGGGCGCTCAGGTCCAGCAGCGTCTCGACGGCGGTGGAGGCGGCAGGAGGGGAGGCAGCGGAGGCGGCGGCGGCGGCGCCCGGTCCCGGTCCCGGCTCGGGCTGCTCCCCGGAGGCGCCGCACCTGCGCTTGGCGGGCGGGGGCTCCATAGGCCCGGCCGATCCCCGGCCTTTCCCGAGCGCGTACTCCCCGCAAAGCCACCGGCGGCGGACCCGGCCCGCCCGCCAGCCAGCCAGCCACCCTAGTCGTTCCTCTCCGTCGGTGGCGGAGGCGGCCCCTTTAAGGAGCTCCCACAACAATGAGCTCGACGGCCTCTGCCTCAACGGTCCGGCCTCTTCGCCTCACCGGCTTCCCATTGGCTCGCCGGCGTCCGGGAGGCGCACGGCGATTGGCCGGCCTCGGCTGCCACTCACGCGGGAACAATGCACGCCCCCATGTTGTGGGGCTTTAAAAAAAACAGGACGACTGTCTGGGGAGAGAAGGTGTCAATCAAAGGTTGGAGGGCCCCCAGCCAATCAGGCAAGGCGCGAGGCGAAAGCCCTACCGCCGGGGTTCTATGTAGGCGTGGCCTGAGCCGCGATCCTTCCATTCACAACATTCTGGAGCCGGCTGGGAATGGCAACAATGTAGCAAGCCTGTGGCGGAGGCGCATTCCTCTCGCGCCCCAGCCCCCCTCGCGCGTCTGCTGCTTCCTCGTGACTGACAGCCTCAGCGAGTCTACTCAGAAGTAAGTCCCATTATGTTCAATGGGGCTTGCTCCCAGGAAAGTGTGCAGAGGATGGGAGCCTAACTTCGCGGTTTGTAGAGTCACCCTGCTTCACCCAGAGAGGCAACTGACCAAGGACGTCGGGGAGCTTCCTGCATCTCTGATTACATCACTCAGCTGTTGTGTGTCTTCATAGACAGAGACTGGAGCCGAGTGGCCGCTGCTTGCCACCACTGCTTCTGAGACTGATCGGCACCATTATGACTGGTTTGCTTGTATGATCCCCCCATCCCCAAGAGTCTTAGAAGTCAGCCAACCGGGTTGGTGTGGGCTGCATTATCTCAGGCACACTTGCGCACCCTCTCCTGGGAGTAGGCCCTACTGAACACAATGGGACTTCTGAGTAGACCTGCTGCACAGGATTGGGCTGTCAGAAGGTTGAGGAGTAAGGCTGCCACCCTGCACATACTCACCTAGGAGGAGTAAGGCTGCCACCCTGCACATACTCACCTAGGAATAAGTCTCACTGAACTCAGCAGGACTTCCTTCTGGGTGGATAAGTATAGGATACTAGGGAACAGCACAGAGTCTTTTTTGAGCTGGCACATACGCCACAGGGCAGTTACTCTGTTCTTTTCATTAGCTTTCCTTAAAAGGCAGCTGAATAGATTTTTTTATTCTGCCAGGCTTTGGGGAATTACAGATGTTGCTGAAGGGTGTTCTTTTGCACTTTCTTTAATTTTAGTTGTTAATTTTCCACATGCTTTCTTTAGTTTTATTTTATTTTGTAAATGGCAGTTAATTTTTTGTTGATAAATGGCATAGAATACTCTTAAATAAATACAATTATTATAACTGGAGAACCAACATGCTACAGTGGTTAGAATGTCAGGTTAGGACTAGGACCTGCATTCAAATCCTATTCCTGAGCCATGACGTTCAGTGAGTGACCCTTGGCCAGCCACCACCTCAGTTCAATGTATCCCACAGAGTTGTTGTGAGAATAAAATGCATACTTCCCAAAGCTCCTAAAAAGAAAGGTGGGATAAATATTAAATTATTAGTTTTTTTATTGGTTGTTAGTCTACAAAGTACTTCAGTAACCCGGTAGCTATGACAAATGTACAGTCATTAAAGGGAGAGTACAAGGCAGTACATTTTACTCCTTTAGATAACACAAATGCCTGGAATTAGAACACTTAAAAAACATCAGTTTCAAATTACATGGGAGAAGAATTTGGGCTATGCAATAGAGTTTGATACATCCAAGGAAACAGAGTCAGCCCCAGACACTGTGTACTTCATAATATCCAAATGACATCTACTCTTCTACTAGTTAGCATGGGGCACAAATTTCTACCAGAAAGTTCTTCAGAGCAAGTCTTATAGGTGAACAAGAGCTTCACAAGCACCCCTGTCTGTTTTTGTGGGTTTGCACAGGAGAACGTCCAGGCAGATTGTTTCCCTTGGGTCAGATCTACCTTTCTGCACAGTACCAACAATACCCTGTTTAAGGCTGCTACCTACTGTTGGCTCTTGGTTGGGGTCTATGTAATAAAAAACTAATTGAAAAACAAAAAACCCACACACACACACACACCAAACTCACTGTGCAGAAACCCAACATGATTAAGGCTGTGCCATTTCAGCACATGGGAATTTCAAGCAGTGACTTTCAGGAAAATTCCTACCAGTCATGAGATTACATTCCAGCATAAAAACCTGATTGGCCCCTGTGTTAGAATGCAGCCTAACAATGACATCAGGATTGCATGTGTGCATTTCCCAATGTTGACATTTCAGATGGACATCTTTTCGATTGTTTAAAATAAATCACTACTTTCCTATTTTGTTGTAGAAATGGTGTGGATGCAGAGATGGTGGGGAAAGGGCATGGTTATATGCCAATCTATACACTTTGCAGAATTTGGAGTGGAATTCTAAGATGATCACATTATCGGCTGTACCACATTGAGCTTATTATATTCGTGAAGTGTGTCATGTTATGTTTGGAGCTTGTCATCCTCTGCCTGGGATTTCAGCATCCGGAATCTTTAGCTACTCACTACCTTCAACAGGAAAAGGCCATCAGTCCCTCAGGCAACTGTCTGTCCAGTTATTTGGGATTCTTTTCAATGTATATGGCCTAAGGATGTGGACAGGATTCTAGAGTGTGAGACCTGCTGCTTATCCTCTTGATCTTTGCGCAGCATGATTATTACAATCTGCTGGGGGGTGGGGTTGACTGAATGGGTGGGAAGGAGGATAGTTAATCTCTCCAGGAGGGGTACTGCCAAAATTCTTTAAGTTGGCAGCAGTTTGCCCTTTCCTGAAGAAACACTCCCTAGACCAAATGGTCTTATATCATTTCCAACTATCATCTAACCTCCTGTTTTTGGGCAAGGTGATCAAGAGGGTGGTGGCATCTCAGCTCCAGGGAATTCTGGACAAAGTCAATTATTTGGACCCCATTCAGTCTGGCTTCAGGCCAGGCTACAGGATGGAGACAGCCTTGGTAACCTTGGGGGAGTGGATTCTGGACCTCTCAGTGACATTTGACACCATAGACCATGGCATTGTTCTGAATTGGCTGACCAATTTGGGGCTTGGGGGCACTGTTTTGCTGTGGTTCTGCTCTTTCCTGGCAGATTGGACACAGATGGTGAAGCAGGGGGATACCTGTTCAGCATCATGGTCTTTGACTTGTGGGGTGCCACAGGGATCTATTCTGTTCCCCTATGTTGTTTAACATCTACATCAGCAGACTGCTGTGCGCCTGGAATGTGGCATCCAAGCATTCCACCTGGGGGCTGCATAAAGTCCTCCTCGTTCAGAAGATAGGGACACTCTGGGGAGTAGCTTTGTTTGTCCAGCACCCCAGAAAACCATACGACAAGATGTTCAGGCAGATGCAACTGCCCAGAGTATCCCTGTCACCTGATCAAGGGGGACTTCGTGCAGCGCCTGGGCAGAACCAAAAGGTCTGCTCTCCAGGCAGATGGATCCGCCAAACGCCAGATCCAGCCCCCGGGCCAGGGTTCATACAGCTCTGATCTACATGAAATCACAGGGGCAGGTCATCAGGGGATTTGGAGTTGGGTGTCACCAATATGTGTGCGACACCCAAGTCTATCTTTTTCCACCAGCCTCCAAGGGGGCTGTCAAAATGCTGGGGTGCTACTTGGAGGTGGTTGGGGCCTGGATGAAGGCTAATGGACAGAAATTAAACCTGAACAAGACAGAGGTCCTCCTGGTCTGGAAGACTGCAATGCAGGTATTAGATCTGCAATTTGCTCTAAATGGGTAGCATTCCCTCTGAAGGACAGTTCCACAGCCTGGGAATCCTTCTGGATCCACAGCTGTTTATAGATGGCCAGGTATCATCTGTGACCCAGAGGGCTTTCACCAGCTTCAGCTGGAATAGTGGCTGAGACTGTATCTGAGTCAATTGGCTCTGGCTACAGTGGTCCATGCCCTGCTGACATCTCATTTACACTACTGTAATGCACTCTACAGGGGGTTATCATTGAAGATGGTTCAGAAAATGTAGTTAGTGCAGAATGCAGTGGCTTAGCTGGACTCAGTGGGTCAATTCTGCATGCTGTTGCTCTGGTGGCTTACACTGGCTGCCCATTCAATTCCAAGCGCAATTCAAGGTGTTACTTATGACCTACACACCATAAGACTGGAATATCTGAAGGACTGCCTTCACCCCATAGAATCCGGAATGTTCTTTAAGATTGACAGACAAGGCTTAGGGGACAGTGGCAAGATGCAAACCTTTACTGTTGCGATACTATGTCTTTGGAATCAACTTCCAGAAAATCTGAGGACAGGCTATATGGTTTTTGATGGAGTTTAAAAACACTTTTATTTTGAGAGGTCTTTTGAGGAGGGAGAAGCCTTAGGGATCCCTTTAAAAAAAAAAATCTAACACCTATAGGTCATTGGTTGTCGTTTTTTACACTATTTGTATTACACATTATTGCTGTTCTTACATTTTTAATTGCTCCATTGTCATGTTAATTGTTTTAATTTATTTTTAGTTAATGTTTTATTGCATTTTTATTGTACATCTCTTTGAATGCTGGAAAAGTGGTACAGAAATCAATTGCTTACCAACTAGCACTTCATGAAGTAGGAGATACCTCAGGCCTACATGAACCAGATACTTTTTTTCTAGCAGTTTCCCAAAACAGAAGGAAGACTGCCTAAGTAGGCAATCACCAGCAGCCTCCTTGCCAATGTCTTTTGGACAATTAATACACCTAAACTGCTAAGTATGCTGAATAATGGAGACATTTCCCAATTGGGGCCAAACTAGGCAAGATCAAACTAGGCAACCTTACCTTATTAACTTCTGATATATATGCACCCCAAAACAGCACAGAGATCTTAATTCCTCTTCCTCCTCACCCTTGCCTACAACTGATTGAACCCTGTATTCTGACTCCAACAGTGACCTCTCCTGGTCATTAGAAAGGAAAGTGTCTCCCAATTTCCAGCCATCAGATGTTCAGAGTAATAGTTCCAAAACTGTGCACCAAGGAACACTAGCATACTGCAAGGGCGCACCATGGGAAATTATCAAGGAAAGCACTCCCAGGAAAGGTAGACTGATCTGGGGGAGTAGCGCCTAGTGGTTAGTAAGCACACATTCCTTAATGCTCTCTGTTTTCCATTTACTGGACCATCAGCTGAAGAAATAAATTTTGATTGTTTTTATCCACTGCCACCAGTACAGGCTACAGAGACAAGGTAGAGGGGGTCATCTGAGAGAACCCTCCTTTTAACTGAACTCCAGGGGTTCTTATCAAAAATTAAACCCATAATAAAGTCTGCAGAATTCACTGAACATGAACATGAACCAGGCAGACAAAGTGTCAAAATGTTACTAGTTTTAAAAATCTAAACAAAAAGGGAATTAAACAATAAGGAGAAATAGTAGAAGTACAAGTGAGCTGATGGAAAATACCTAAGCTTGGCTGGAAAGTATAAAGAAAAGTTTTCACCAAATGGATGCAGTGATCATTAATGCCCAGCAAACTCAACCCACAACTCACTCATCCCCTTCCCTGCTCTAAACCAGGGAAGTTTGTACACAGGCTGGAGTCACTTAGCAGGCAAAGCAACAAAGCTCACAATCTAGCTGGATGGTCTGTAGCTTAAACCACTTACATTACTCCAGGAATCCCCAGTTATTGCACTCACAGGGAGCAAATGGGTGCTCCTCTCTGGACTCCCAACAAATGGATCACTAAGGCAGCTGGAAGAGAACAACCCTCACTTTCTCTGGGCTGGGAATTATATAACTTTGCTTTGATTAGATTGTTACCTGATTGGAGGAGTGGAACCCACCTGGTCATCCTCCCTTGACCTAGATGGACAGGTTTGGCTGCCCAATCACTACACAAATGCCAATCTCAGTTCTTCAGACATGGAGGAATTTCCTCAATCCACAAATGCATGTGGGGCTAGGTACTGGAGTTTCAAAGTTGCCCCTGCAGTTTTTTAGGATGTTGAATTTGCACAGGAGCTTCTGAGGAGTTAAAAGTATGTAAAACACAGGAAAATAGGCAAAACGGGGGGGGGGGGTTAACAATATTTATCACAGAAATAATTAATGAAAAATTAAATATTCCTTTGGATCTAAGTACCCATCTGCAGAGGAGGCTGCCTACAGAAACTCTGTGAGAGTCACTTCTCTGGCCTTTCCAATCAGGCCTCTCTCTGAATAGAAAATTCTCTGTATATAGAGATGGGATTGTAACTGAAGATTCATAGTCCAATCCTATGCATGTCTACTCAGAAGTAAGTAGCCATTTGAGTCAATGGGGCTTACTCCCAGGAAAGTGTGGGTAGGATTGGGCTGTGAATCACTCCAAAGTGGACAAAGTGGGCAGGAGGTCTGGCTCAGTTGGTAGAGCTGCCGCCTTGTATGCCTGAAGATCTGAGGCTGCCAGTTTGAAACAACCGGAAGTACCCGAGAACTGACGACATGCTGATATACTGATGAGCTGACACTAGGTGGCAGAGAGGAGTTGCCGTCCAGTGGAGCGTGGGAGGCGAAGGGCCAGAGAGAGGCCAGACCCGGAAGGAATCCAGCTGGAACGAGGAGTTCTATGAATGAATGAATGAATAAACCTTTATTAGGCATAGATAGAGAAATCATAAAAGCAAACATAATTAGTCCTAATCCCGTTTATCAAAAACGGAGTTAAGATACTAAATTACTAATAAAACATAAAATTCAACATAAAAACCTAGTTCAACATAAAATATCAACATTTTTGACAAATTACATTAAGAAGGCTTGGAAATCACCAAAAGTAAAAATTTAGAAATTTCCTCTAGCACATCTGGTGAGCAGTCATTTAGGAGACACTTCAGTTTTGCCTCATCCGAAAGCCCATTCATTTTGCCGAGAAGTGGAGTCATGTAAGTGTGGCGGGATCTAGTGTGCCGAGGACAATAAAAAAGAATGTGTATGATTGATTCAACATTTCCCAAATTACAAGGGCAGAGGCGTTCTTTATATGGTATTTGCCTATATCTGCCTTCTGTGACCTTGGATGGAAACACATTGAATCTTGCCAAAGAGATTGCACGACGTTCAGAAGGGTTGATCAAAATACTCAGATAAGGAGCCATTTGCCCATACTTTAGCGGGATAGAGAAATTTAGAGGGGAGCAAATTCTAGAAGCAAGTTCAAAGAGGTTTTGTGCCTAAATGTCTAGCATTCTTTGCTTTACCCTTTGATAAACTTCAGGGAATGGATAGAAACTTAAAAAATCCAATGAAAAACCAATTGATTTGATTTTTGATTTAATTTGGCTATACCATTTAGAAGAACCAGACTCAGATAGCATTCTGGATAGGAGACTGCCTGGTTTCACGTTATAATGTAATTGGAGCCAATAGCGTATGGTTAAAAGCCATGCTCTTGATACTAAGAGCGATTGTCCGGTCTCCAAACATAATGCAGAGTATGGTACAGATTTAGATAAACCCAGGATAGCCCTCAAAAATTTAGCTTGGATATTCTCAAGGGTGTGATTTATAGAGCTAATCCAGATGGGGCACCCGTACAGGAGCTGTGCCGATACCTTGGCATTAAATACTTGCCTAGAGGGTGAAAGTGGCTTAGCATCTTTTACTTTAAATCCTTCAGCAACCACCCCATGGCCTCCTGTATCCACTGAAGAAATTATAGAGCTAGTCTCACAAAGTAAACAAGGGAAAGCTCCTGGGCCAGATTTGGTATTGTCAGAGATCCTGAAAGTGGACCCCGAATGGTGGGCCCCTATTCTATCCTCATTATTCACAGTGGTGGACCAAACAGGTATAATACCAGCTGAATGGACAAATGCTACTATAGTGCCTATTTACAAAAAAGGCGACCATCGTGATCCCTCCAATTTTAGACCTATAAGCCTTTTATCAGTGGGGGGAAAACTTTATGCAAAACATCTTTTAAACAAGCTGCTATCCTGGATGGAAGATCTGGGCCTTCCAGGGTGGGATCAGATAGGATTTCGAAAAGGATCTTCACCAATTGATCACTGTGCTGTTTTAGCTCATCTGATTGACAAGTACACAAGGCTAAAAAATCAAAAATTATATGTTGCTTTTCTGGATCTTAAAAGAGCCTTTGACTCCGTTAATAGATCACTGCTATGGGACAAACTAGTTAAACTCAATATAGACCCTAGACTTCTAACTCTTATTCAGAAACTTTATACAGGCACCACCTGCCAAATTAAATTTACATCTTCGGGGAAATTGACCCCCAAAATTCAGGTCGAAAGGGGAGTGAAACAGGGGTGCATTTTAGCACCCACTCTTTTAAATCTTTTTCTACACGATTTTACCCCCTTTTTGCTTCAGATAGATGAACATTTTTCCAAACTAGGTTCAATGCATATTCCAGCATTGCTTTATGCAGATGATGCAGTGCTAGTATCCTGTACACCTATTGGACTTAAGCGACTTTTAAATAGAACTTCTGACTATCTGAAATGTAACAAACTTGATCTGAACTCTCAGAAAACCAAAGTTATGGTCTTTTCAAAATCATGGAGCCCAGGTACTTGGTCTATTGGAGGGGAGAAACTGGAACAGGTCAAAAGCTTTAAATACCTTGGAATTCACTTCCACTACAATCTTTGCTGGGGTACTCATCAAAAATTGGTTACCAACTTGGCCCATGTCACTTTGCAGAGCACCAATCAATTCTTTTTTAGTCAGGGCAATCATTATATACCAGCTGCTCTCAAGGAGTTCTATGAAAGACTAGAACTATTCAATTGTAAAAATCCCTTGTAAAGGGGGTTTAGAACAGACTGCCTATGTAAACCGCCTTGGATTAAAGTCTAAGGAGAAATCTGACGACCAAAGAAAGTCGGTATATAAATACCTGTATAAATAAATAAATAAATAAATATCACTTGCTCTTGCAGCAGGCTGCATTTCTGCATGAGTCTGTTCCTTGCTTACATCTTTCCAATTAGGAAGCTCACTCAGAACAGTTGTGAGATGTAGAGGAGCTTCTTCAAGGAAAGGTCATTATTACCATACAAACCAAAATGTCAACTCATTGGATGTAAAAATGGCCCATACTTCTTTTTAATTTAGAGACACGTGCTCCAGCTATGCCATGTTTGGGGGAAATTGCCCCATGATATTGGATAGTTTTCATCCACAAATTCCTCACCTGGGATTTTGAACATCTGAGGCTGCCTTATTTGAAGTCAACACATACTCAGTCCTGAGCTACATACTAGCTCAGATGCTGTCTACACTAGCAGCAGTTCCACAGGGCTTTAGGCAGGGGGTCTTTACCAGGCCTACCAGGAGATGCTAGGCAGGGCTGGCCTTAAGAGCTGCAGGGCCCTGCGCAAAACATTTGTGCAGACCCTCCCACCTCCATGGGGCTCCCCTACTGACCAGGATGAGTGATAATGGCAAGGCACCCAGCAGCGGCATCACTGCCAACTGCTTCCAGGGGGACAATTTCAAGCCAATTTAATCAATGGATAGGCAGAGGGAAGGGCCATCCAGCAGCTATACTCTGCTTGTCATGCTCTCCTTGTAAGATCTTAGCATGGAAGATTCCATGCCGGAGCATCAGCCAAAGATGCTCTGCTCGCTGCCACACTGCAGGGCCCCAACAGGCACAGAGCCCAATTATCCAAATTGGTCAAATTCCCCCAAGGCTGACTCTGATGCCAGGGATCGAGTCTGTGACATAAGTATTCATTATATATACTCATATAAGCCACTGAGTCATACTCAGGGTGATCAGATACAATGGAGGACAGAGTGCCTATATCTTTGACTATTGTATATTAGAGGGAGTTTTGGTAGGTGCTGCTTTTTAAACTCTTTCATGTTGAGTTGCACGTGCCAAAATTCCCTCTTCTCTACAATGGTTAAAAGTATAGGCACTCTGTCCTCCATTGTATCTGGTCACCTTGGCAAAGAACAGCAAATCTTTTGCATTTCAAATTCTTTTTGCCATTTTAGGACAGCACGTATATCCCAGATGAAAAGGGTAAACTGAATTTCTCCCAGAAATGCATTGCCATCAGCAGATCAATCCCCCTTCTCTGTGACAGGTCCTTGAAACATTCTGATGAATGCACAACAGTCGATTTGCCCTTGATGGCACCTTTCCTTCCTCTGACTCAGCTCATGCAGCCTGTGCTTTTTTGCACATGCATAAACACATATCCAGGAGGACTCAGAGGGAATTCAAAGTTTTATTGACAATGGTGCCATCCAAACCAGATTCCTGCAGCTCCTCTTTTGAGACTAGCATTTGATCTCCTTTTCCCCTTACTGCTATATTCACTGCCATCTTTTCTCCTAAGTCTCTGTCCACTCACCCGGCCTTCCCCAAAACTGGCCTCCATAGGCCCCTGAAACAGGATTATCCCTCCATCTCAGGGAAAACAAAAAGCATATAGCCCTGAGACTTCCTCCCTCCTTGATAGGATTTGATCAGGTCAGGACCTCCCAGGAGGTGGGGCAATTCTGGTGCGAGCTCTGTTTGTGAAGCTTCCCACGCTCTTGGTTCAAGCACCTTAATCAAAAGCAGGGGCAAAAACACCCATGTACCCCGTTACACTAAATTTGTCTTTCTACATATTGTGTGGACTCCACCTTGCTATGGATTCTTCCGGTTTGCCAGAAACACAACCAAGATACCAGCACAGAGTCAGGATGGATGCTGTATAGTTTGAGGAACTGTACAGTATTGTAATATGTGCAGTTATGACCAAACCCCCCCCATCAAAGAAATATGCTACCTAGTCACTGAGAGCCAAACTACACATTGCATTAAATGCATCATTGGCCCCAACATGCTTACTTACTTATTAAGGAGCACCTGAAGAGGGCCCAATCCAGATTGGGACTGTGGCACAAGGTCAGCTCTTAGCTCTTTGCCCCACCCTGCTCTGCAGTAGTTGTATACCGAGAAGTCATTCACAATGTCTTCTGCTTGCCCATTCAATGAAACCTGGAGTTAGGGTGAACTTGACTAGCTGGCCTGTCTGTCTGACATCTTAGTAAGGACTGAGCCACCATAGGCACACTTTGTGTCTGTCTGCCTGCTTATTTAGCCAGGCCTGAGAACTGTGGACTCACAGCTGCTGTTTAGGGCTTAGCCTAGTTAGCTCACCACATACCTTAGATGAGGCAAGGCCCAGACGTGGGGGGGCAGCAGCAGGGGGGTGCAGACCTGTTCATATGGGAAAGGAGATGCTTCAAGGCAGTCTGCATTAGAGGCCGGCCTTTAGCAGCTCCTCTGAGAGTGCCTATACAACCCCAGAAATGCCAGCTCCCCTTTGGATTTCACAATGAACTGCGCAGGCATACCCCACAATTTGCCCCACTGGAGTCAGTGCACTGCTGTCCAGAATTCCCAGCAAGCTGAAGGGACGTTGCTGTAAGCTTTTGTTTGCCCAATGCCTGTTCCATGCATATGCTTTGTCTTACCTAGAGCATTTTCAGTATATAAGCTCTCTCTCACTTCTGTATTTCAACAAATTTTATTCTTTCTCTAGCATATTGTGCTTCGGTTCTCCTTGGCTACCCTCCGAACCTGGGAAAAGCAGGGTCTGGCTGTACCACCCTCTGGATGTTTAGTTCCAAACTAAGTTTGGCCCTGTTGATGCCAACAGCAGCTGCAGGGGCATGAATCCAGATTGGGCCTCCCTGCTATATTGCAGTCCTAACCAGCTCCAGCTCCACACAGTTGCTCTCACAGTTGCTCTTTAGCAAATATAACTTAATCACATCAGAGCCGATGGCACATTTAACGTAATGTATAATTTAACTCCGACAGTCAAGCAGTTGCTGTCAGCAGCAGAACCCTCTCCACTTTGGCTTCTGTTTTTCTTGCTCTCTTCTCCTACATCCACCACTTTTTTTTGTTTTTATTGCTGCTGTGGAACACAGAATGTAGCTTTCTGGAAATCTCAGCTGTCTTTTTGTTGTCATTAAAAAGGCAAGTTTCTAGTTCTTGTTACAAAGAGATGCCTGAAATTTAGGGCCCAATCCTAAGCTTCATGTGCCAGTGCTCACCGTTGCAAACATGCCATAAGGCACATTTGTGGGCTCTAGCACTGGTACTCCACTGGAGCTAGCCCAGTGCTGGCCAGTGCTGTGCTAGCGCCAGTGGAGCATCGGAGCTCTGCCGCTCAGTGGTTGCGCAGACCGCCAAGCAGCGGAGAGGTAGGTGGGGAGGTGGCGTTCTGGGGGCAGGGGGAGGTGGAGGGAGGGTGGGGAGAGGGCGTTCCGGGGGGAGGGAGCGGGGTGGGAGGGAGACGGGACCAGTGGAAGTTTTGCTCCACCAGATCCAGAACCTCCATGTTGGGCTGGCTGCCGAACACGAAGGCTCTTCATTCTATGCTGACCTTCGGGTTGATGTAGAATTGAGTAGGCCCATTGCAGGGCTACTCACTTTACCTGGGGGGAAGGGAACAAAAGTCCCCTTCTCCCAAAGAGGAGGCGGTGGCTGCCTGGAGCATGTTGGATGTGGCGGCAGCCGTTTTCTGTGCCGCTGCAGCCCCGTGTGCCAGGCAGCTCATGTTTGGGCTGTAAGTTGGCAATGCATGCTAAAATATCCAAAGCCTGAGAAGAGACCAAATCTGATTCCCAATAGCTGGGAGCAAAGCTTCAGTATCATGCATAGCCCTTGGTCCATCCTCATGACTGGGAAAACCAGAATAAATTGTGACAATACTGCAGGACAAAGTATGGAAAAGAAGATAAAATATGTACACTAGCTCAGGCTGCAAAATATGTACACTGCAGTATTCATCCTTTCCTGGCGCAGAATTTGGAGTGCCTAGGCAGTTTTGACTCCCTACATGCAGATTTTTTTTAAAATTGTAAACATAGCTCTGTTAATATTTCTAATACATATTTTATATTTTCAGTGTGTTGAGCAGAATGTCACATAACTTAGCAGTGTGTTGAGTTGTGTGTTGAGTAGAATGTCACATAATAAGCTGACAAAGAAAGGGGAATAAAACCCACATGGGCACAATTCAGCTGAATATGCACTTTCAAGAACTGTGATTTCCATGGAAGGCATTTAACCCGGTTCTTAATCAATAGGGCTTTCAAGACATCCTTAACATTGACCAGATCATACTGACTGTGTTTGTGAATTATTCACCATCAGGATATTCTCAAACACTTCAAGTACTGTAAATCTTTCCTTGCTTTAACGTGTCATTAAAACTATACAGCTGTGGTTTTCAAACTGTGACTCGTGACCCAATTTTTGGTGGGTTGCAAAACTGACAAGCTGATAGATGACAAGGAAAACGTATTGAGCCCTATGGAAAGCTAAACTGAGACACACATGTACATTTACTCACAATTAAGCAAACATGCCTCGGTTCTTATCAAAGGCCAGGCAAATGGAAATGCAAGGCCACCATAATGGTTCCAATCTGATGAACATGGAGCTCAACAAATGCATCAGAAGATGTCCCGCTTATCCCCCCCCCCCCACCCGCCATAGTAAAAAGGATAAAAACGGAGCCTGGTAAAATGAAACTTTTTAAAAAAATAAAGCTAGGTGGTCCTGCTAGAATGTCATTTTGAAAAGTGGGCACTGGTGCTAAAATGTTTGGGAATCACTAGTATAAAGGATAAAATTTCTGAAATAAATTAGAGTGCTATAAATACACCTCCTATATAATAAATGTGTTAGATTGGTGTAAATAAACTAACATTTGCGATGGTTATAGGAACAGGAATTTCACTTTAAAATATAGCTCTAAGCTTGGAATGCCTATTCAGAAAACAGACTCAATTTGTGGCTATCTCCCAGGGGACCTGACCGTGGGATAAGATGTACAGAAGAATGACCTGTTTTTATGAGACAGTAAGGATCTTCTGCTTCCATGGGCAACAGGACAGATTATTTTCTTACGCTTTGCAAGAGGCACAAGGATTAAGGAAGCAGCCCAAACCTGTAGGTGCTTGACACCTAACATCAGGAAGCAGTGGGATCCTTTACTCAAGAGGATTCAAAACACAAATGTGAATAAACCAAGCTGGTTTTAAGGAGGGGTTAGATTCAGAAGTCAGGCCGCAACCTCACCACTTGGATTCAGGTTGAATGTTCCTTATGCAGGCATTCAAAGCCTGCACTAAGCAAATTACTGGGAACCAGCCACCCTGCCCATCCTTGCCAGATAATAGTTTAATTTTGTGTTAGACATGAACAGGACCTATGTGTGGCTCTACACATGCAGGGCTCTCTGCAAGCATAGAGTCCAAAGCCTGAGCATCAGGCAGGAGGAAGGGGCAGGATGGCACAATCTTGTTCCCCCCCCCCACACACACACACAATGTGAGGCATGAGCTTCTCAGCTTCTAACTCGGCTCCTTTCACTTGGTGCATTTGCTTAGTGTTGCTGAAACACCAAGAAGCAGCAGCTCCGCTACAAGAGAAATGCTACAATAAGCTACAATAAGAAAAGTCCAATTAAGAAAACTTCTAGGACTCGAACAAAGCACCACATCAAGCAGAACTGAAAAAAATAAGCTCTTCTCTTTATTCAGAGGTGCAACTACCAGGGCTCAAGCAGCCCTTGTGGTTTCCTTGTTGTAAAAGAAACTTTTTGTGTACACCAAATGAAATGCTACTGTATTTAACTCTCTAAAGACGAATCCAAGTATACAAAAGGGCTTCCTGGGGAAAGTCATCCAGGAGTCGACAGCAGCCCTTCTGCAGCAATTCTGGGGCACAAATTGCAGCTAGGACTTGCTGGAGTGACCTGGCTCCTTCTTGGTTTTTGCTTTAGGGGCCTTCAGCACATTCAGTTTCTTTGGTAGGTTAGCATTGGCCTTCATCACCACCTCATGCTCAATTTTCTTACGGATGTTGATCTCCAGGTTCTGTTGGGAGGGAAAAATAGAGGCCGATTACCAAGAATGCGATTATTCAAAGTCTGCAGAATTTTCTCTTCTAAGGGCAGTATCTGCTGGCAGGTGCCGCAAATAGCTTAATAGTGGAGGCTTAGCTTAGAAGTGGAGCACCTGCTTTGCCAGATTCAATTTGTGGCATCACCAGGTAGGGGAAGGACCATCTGGTCTAGAAAGGTCTAGGGAAGGTCTAGGGGTAGGAGGTCTGGTCTAGAGGGTAGAGCCTCTATTTGCCTGAAGATAACATCCACAAGGTCGCCAGTTCGAGGCCACCGGCACCATGCGACCTTGAAGCAGCTGACAAGCTGAGCCAAGTTATTCCATCTGCTCTCAGCGTGGGAGGATGGAGGCCAGAATGTGAAACCAGATCAGAAAGAAACATCTGAATGCTGTGCTTCTTGAAAGATAGAATCTTCTTTCAATTGTAAAAATCCTTACGGGGATTTAAATAGCCTGCCTATGTAAACCGCCTTAAATAAAGTCTTGAATAAAGACCAAGAAAGGCAGTATATAAAATACCTGTATCATCATCATCATCATCATCAGTCTGAAACACTGGTAAGCCACTGCCAATCACGGTAGACAACACTAACCTAGATGGACTGATTCACTAGAAGGCAGCTTCAAATATTCAGAGAGCATCAATGACTTTTTAAAAAAACTAGGTTTCTAGACTTTATTGAGTGCAAATATATGGTTGAAAATGTGTGAAATAGTAATCTCAGAAGCCAGATGGGCTAGGAATGATCTGGGTGTTCAGGGAAAGTGGTTGGGCAGCCCAATCCTGAGCTTCCCAGCGTCCACTGTATCCAGTTGGTGCTGGGAATCAGCCAGAGATCTCCTTGGGGGCTTATGCATTGGCAGCGCAGACTTGAGACACTCTGTGTCAGCCTTCTGGCCTGACACAGAGTTCAGGACATGGTGGAGCAGAGCTGATTCCATCCCCCCTTGATTCTCCCCCCAACCTTGTTCTGCCCAGGTTAGGACTGGGCCCTCAATCTCTTTGCTCCTCCCAAATCAATTTATTCCCGGTTTCAGTCAGTACCTACCTATTCAAAATAGCTTTGTTTAAAGGTTTAGCTCAGTAGTGGCTCACCTTTTGGCATGTATGCCAAAGTAGAAGTGTGAGACAGTGCTACTATTTTGTGCATTACAGTGAATCGGCACCACAACCCCATGCTCTACGCCTCAGTGTTGTTGCAGTTCAGGCCTACCGAGCCAGTGAACGACAGGAGAACAACACCTTACTGTCCCAGAGCTAAGTACACAGACCCTCATGCTCCAGTCCTGAATGCCACATACTCCTGCTGCATGTGCCAACTATATCTCTGGTTAGTCATCCATGATAGAGTTCTTGGAACAGGAAAGACAAGTAGTCAACACAAATATGCACAAAATTGCTTGACTGGCACATTTTATTCCAGCATTATTTTAATCCCGATTATGTCTGAATGCATGAGGGAGCAAACAAGAGCACACCAGCTTGAAGGTGGGAGAACACACAAGTCCACAGCTCATAGAGGCTCATTCACAGAGCAGAAAATCATGGGTTTCCCATAATGCCTGAGCAGAACATTGGCTCCAACATTGGTCACTCATCACCAAAGACATCATAACCATTCTGATACCAGCAACACAACAGCAAGCACAACAGCAAGAAATGTTTGGAGTATAGAAATATTAGTTTCCCCAGGTACACAAAACCCAGGAAATAAAAAGCATCTGCTGGAGGAAAATAGTGCTCAACAACAAAGAAACTGCGGAAAACTCTGTATCATCTTTCTTTGTCAAGGTAAAGGTAGAGGGGGCTAGGAGATTCTGTATCCACAACAGCCAAATGTCCAATAAGTTAATGCTGCATTGAATATACTCAATTTGTACATCATGTAAAATCTGTTATGTGTCTTCTGAAGACAAAAGGACCTAAAGGGATGGGAAAGACCTCTACCTGGGGGGCCAGTCAGGGTAGATCATATTGGTTAGAAGGACCTATAGCCTGACTCAGCATAAGGCCGCCACTTGTGTTGAAAAAAGAAGTTCTTTGTCAAGGGATCCTGTTTGTGATGAGAGCCTCGTTATTTTTTTATGCAGGAGAGGGCACCAGGATGCAGGTTGTGTCTGTTGTCTTTGTGTGTTGTCTTTGTGTGTTGTCTTGTGTGCTCCCTCTGGCATTTGGCAGGCCACTGTGAGATACAGGAAGCTGGACTAGATGGGCCTTTGGCCTGATCCAGCAGAGCTCTTTTTATATTCTTATGTTCTTAAGTTGGATTGGTAAGGAAAAAATAAGCAGCAAGAGGAACCAAGGTTCCAAGAATGTAATGAAGAATCCTACTAACAGTCTTTTTTGTTTTTAGGCAACATGGGCTTTGAGATTTATAGCTTTAACTAGAGTATTCTGCCAGGGGCATTGGGTCCCATGCTAGTGTCCCTCTCCATGACAAGAAAACTGAGGACCCAATCCTATCCAACTTTCCAGGGCTGATGCAGCATGTCAACAAAGCAAACACTGCATCCTGTGGTGAGACAGCAGTCAAAGAGGCTCCCTCAAAGTAAAGGAATGTTTGTTCCCTTTCCTCAGGGTTGTGCTGCAGATGCATCAGCACTGGAAAGTTGGATGGGATTGGGTCCCAAGTCAGGAAGTTACTGTGTATCAGATGATCCTGAGTGTTTGAGGTTTTAAATCAGAGGCAAAGGAGATGGCAGACTAGCACGTGATCCTCCCAGTTTTCACAGGTACCACTGAGGCTTGCAGGGGGAGAGAAAGAGGAGAGGACTGGCATATGGGCCAGACAACATACATATACAGTCGCAAAACACAAGCTTCAGCTACTCTATACAGTGAGACTGTGGAGTAGCTGCCTCTAGGGTGGAAGTTTGGCATGGGGAAGGAGGAACACCTCACCTTTTTCAGTTTCTGCTGCTGGATCACACGAGTCTTCTTGGGAGCAATTACTCGGCCTGTGGGAGGAACCAAACACAAAAGAGTAAATCTTGCTCCCCATACTACTAAATCTTCCAGGAAGAAACCAAGTGAAATATAGAAGTATCCAAAATAGAATTCACCTACCTGTTCATAATACGATAGACAGGTGTTACCAAGACACTTGCAAAAACTTGGAAATGGAGCTCTCCTGTACCCACAACCTGTTTCAAGGGGGCCCACAAAGATCAAGCAGACCAAGGTGTCAGATGGACCTGGATAACCCATTTCTGCCCACCCACACATTTGATCCCTGTTGCGTATATGCAAACGTTGGGCAGAAATGACTGTAGGTTCAATCCTATCCAACTTTCCAGCACGGGTGCAGCTGCAATGCAGCCCCAAGGCAAGGGAACACATGTTTCCTTACCTTGTGGAGGCCTCCATCACTACCCTCCCAGCACAGGATGCTGTGCACACCCCATTGGCATTGCTACACCAGGGCTGGAAAGTTGGATCGGTTTTGACTGTTAAGTTCTGGTTCAGCCATCAATTCACTGCTGTGGCTATGGGTAAGCTCCCCCCCCCACCTCCCTGTCTCGCGCTCTCTCAGGGCACAATCCTAACCAGGTCCACTCAGAAGTAACTCCTATTTTGTTCAATGGGGCTTACTATCAGGAAAGTGTGGTTAGGATTGCAGCCTCTAATTTCCTTGAAGTCAAATGGGAACATAACAACTTCCAGCCCAATCCTATCCACACTTTTCTGGGAGTAAGCCCCATTGACACTAATGGGACTTACTTCTGAGTAGACATGCACAGGATTGGGCTGGAAGTGATCAGGATACCACTGGCGCTGTAGACTCTGCACACTCCCAACCAGAAATCGGAGCAAGGAAGGCGAGGCCCGAGAACATCAATTCCTCTTTGTCGTGCTCTGACTTAGGGAGGCGTATCGGCGCACCGGAGCATCTCTGAGCATGTACAGAGTCCGCTCTCCTTCGAACCAAGTGAGAGGCAAGGAAGAGCGACCCGATGAAGCCCCAGCGCCCTGCCCCACCGTACCTCCCTTGCGAAGGCCCGCTGCTGCCGCCGACGCCTTCTTCCCAGCGGGGCCCGGCTTGCGCGCCTTGAACTTCTGCTTGCCCTGAGCCATCGGCGCTTCTCCCGGCTCCCGGCTGACTTCAGCACGAACAGTGGACACGCACGCTCACTCGGCTCTTCCGCCTGTGGCGCACCGAAGGGGATGTGGCCATTGCGCACATGCGCTCAGCCAGGCGCATAGGGAAGCGGAGAGGAGGACCTCGCGCGTTTGCATGCGGGGGGGGGGGGGCGCTGCTTGAACGAGAAGCGATCGAGCCCCCCCAATGGCAAGAGGGAGCGCTGGAGGCGGCTGTTTGGGGAAGGGACCGGGCGTCCTCTTTTTCCAGGACGTGTCCTCTTTTGCAGCGTGTCCTGGGAAAGAACTTGAGTGTCCTCCTTGTCCCTGTGAGAGGGCCCCTGCAGGCAGTGCAGAGCCTTCTTGGAATTAATAAATCATATGGAATAAATTATCGTTTAAATTTAATAGTAAGTAAAATAGTGTTGAAGTTAACCACATGAAATCCATATACGAGTGTTTTTAGCTCATCGTGTCCTACATTTTTCTTGGTTGTCTTGCATTTTGGGGAGCCTTGTCCCTTTTTCGGTTATGGCATCTGGTCACCCTGCCCAAGCTGTCTTCTCTGTGTACTTGGTTGGGCAGTAGGCTGATGCAGTCGGGGCTGGAAGAGCAACAGTTGTAGGGGGCGGCACTTCTTAAACACATGTGCCAACACATGTGTTAAACACATAGCTGGAAAATGCATCCTGCATCTGTGAGATCCAGTTAAATGATTTGGAGCTCCACAAAAACATTGGCATACGCCCCCAAAACTCCCTAGCAGTGTTTCTCAAACTGTGGGTCAGGACCCACTAGGTGGGTCATGAGTCAATTGCAGATGGGTCCCCATTCATTTCAATATTTAATTTTTAATATATTAGACTTGATGCTCCCATGGGATGTGACTGCATTTGGGGAAATGTTACAGACCTGTACTTTTAACAAGCTACTTTGTATATTCTTTTAACAATGATAATAAATGGGACTTACTCCTGGGTAAATGTGGGTAGGATTTTTAAAAATTTTCCTGCTTGAGGATGTCACTTCTGCTCATGACATCTCGTCCTGTGGGTCCTGACATAATCTCATTCTAAAAAGTGGGTCCCGGTGCTAAATGTGTGAGAACCACTGCAAGAATAGTGCAGCCTCCTTCACTTTCCCACCTAGAAATGTGTCTGCTTGGCAGGAGCAAAACTTCAGAGTTCTTATTAAGCCTGTTTCCCCATGTTTTGAAGCTGCTCTCCAAAATCTGTTACAACACAGGCTTCATAAGAACTCTGAAATTTTGTTGCTACCAGGTTGGAAAGTTTTACCAACTGCAACAATAAAAAACTCAGATCTACTGAAAAATACTAGCTGACTTTGCACTTCAAGACATTGCATATGGACAGGAGGAGGAAGGTTCATGACATGTCTGCATAGGCATTCCTCTCCCCCACCAGCTGCAAAACTGGGTCTGGACCAGCATGAAACAAGGCTTGTAACATTTGTTCTCCAAAAACAAAAACACCATGCACAGACAAAAGAGTAAGCTACACTGAATTCAGTGGTACTGATAATTACATGTACATAGGGGTAAGCAGGAAGTGTGCAGCTGCATAAAGAGGGCATATGCAACCCAGAAGAATTGTGACTCTGTTCTCATGAACTCCAGATTCTGTACCAGGAGAAAGTTGAGACCTATACAAATGATGCAAATTGTAGAATAAATTATGTACACTTGCTTATTCTTGACTATGCTGCACAGTATATAATATTGTGGTTTTTACTAGTCTTGGAGTGGGGAGGAGCTATCTGGGACACTGAAATTCCACCACCCAACAACTGGCCAGTTTATGTGGTCACCCCTCTGGCTTCTGAAACTTCAGCAGACACTGCCCACAAACTCATAAGTGTATTTTCATAGCTATAAGGGATGCAAATCTTGCATTTTAAACACAAATGTTTCTCAGGAAGCTGACCTCCATTCCAAATCTATTTTAAGCATCTACAGATCACAGCATCCACAGAGCCCTGGGATGGGCTTTGAGCAATAAGAGCTTCTGCATTAAGCACAGGCCCTTGAAGCCTGTTTTGTTTATCTTGCTTAGGAGCAACATATACAGTTCCTTGTCTGACCCATATTATCCCCACAGCAACCCTAAGAGCTACATCACAGTGGCTCTAATGGGTCTTCTTAATTTTTCAGGAATGTCAAGCCTCCTCTTCTTAGTATATAACATTAAATACTGTAAAACAACACCCAAAAAAAAGAAAAAACTCATGCAACAGAACTGAGCAGTGTTAGGCAAAGAAGTTTCTCAAATGTAAAACAACAGCAACAGCTCCTTGTTATCTGAAGTCAAGCCCCTATTCAATTTTTCTGTGAGTGCATGCACTCATCATTACACTGCGGACAGACTGGCAGTCCATAAGACATGGAATGAGGGCTGGACCACAAACCCAGATGCTCATTCCTGGTACAGCCATGCAGACTTGTGCTTTACCCAACAGCAAAATAAAATCAGGTTGCAAAACATAGGTTTAGTAGTTATGGGTTGTCAAGATGGTCTAGCAACAAGTCCTGGAAATGGGATGGATGATAAAAGATCTTGGATTTCTCCGCTTTCCTTGCAGGCCCGAGTTGGTGGCCTGTGTTTGTAGCTAATGCTCAACATGTGCAACTGTCAGATTCTAAGCAGAACACAGCAGGCAGGGCTAAGGGAAGAGCTGAGTTACTTTTATATGTTTATTTTACTGGGCAAAATCAAGAAGGGGCATCACGGAAAGAGGTGTGAACCTCCAAGGAAAGACAGTAAAGTGCAACTCCCAAAGGTGCATGCACACGCTTGTTCACTCAATTCTGTTTTGGCATTCAACTGGTTGGTGCAGCTACTGCAGGTTGTCTAGTTCTTGTTGGTTCAGAAAATAATACACTGCACCAGCTCAAGCCATGTTCTTTATCAAGAGTCACAAGGCACTGTTCATAGTTCAGCTTCAGTGTCAGAGGCAGAGTCTGAATAATCTGCAACCAGAGAGGCAGTGCAACTGGATCGGAGGTTTCCTTCAGTCACTTGGGAGCCCACATCAGGCCCCACGGGAGAATCAAGGGACACTCCTTTTGCTTCACTGTCCTGGTCCTGCCTGTTAATTTGTGCAGTGGAGTCCAAAGCCTCACTGTCATCTTCAGTGGAAGCTCCTTCCCTCTCTCTGGATTTCCGACGCACAACACCCAGGTTGCTCAAGTCTACAGGTGATTTTCCAGCTGGTGACTTGCCAGAGAGCCCCAGCTTTTTCAGGGTGTCATTGGCTTTGGTGCGTGAGGCCTGGGCAGGTGAGAACCACGGGCGGTCGGCAATCGCATTGCGCTTTTGCTTCTGTTTATCTTCATAGGCTGGAAAGAAAGAGAGGAGCTAATTTTAGGAGAGGGGGCACTGTGACTAAGAACCAAGATGTGTTGAAAGCAACTCCTGTGTCTCTAAAAGGGGTCCTGGGGTACTTGGGGCAGCTACAGGGTTATGAAACAAGGCCTGGCTGAAAAGTCTAGTACTGCCACTGCACAAGCAGCACTATTTGTGTGCAACTGCTCTCAGCTCAATGGTTTTCCAGATAGGACTTAGTGACTGCCTTGAGAGGGAAGGGTCAAAAAGGGAGGGGAAAGGAGACAAAGGTCTGGAGCACATGTAAAAATATATAATTTGGATATGTGAATGCACGGCATTAGCTACCTGCAAGTAGAATATTGTATTTCAGAACATATTGTACTAAATTAGGTTTACATCCTCACAAGTTAGTTTGAGGTAGATGTTTGTCTATCTTCTGCATATACTCTTTCGGCCAGGCGAGTCAGGAAGGACAAGAGAAGGATGGCAACTAAAGGAGTCTTTGAGGCCCATCTACTGTGCCCCCAGTAAGCATGCACACCACCCTCTTGCCTGGAGAAACACTACCCTTGGCACCCACATCCTCTTGCCCCCAGCTACCGAGTCTTCACATACAGCCAAGGCTCTGGTACTTGAGCAGTGCTGCCAGATGCCGGTCTTCCTCAGACTCCTGCACCAGTGGGATGCTCAGACTTGCTTTCGTCTGCAAGGCGAGATCTTTCTTCTCCTCCTCTTGCAGGACTTTCTTCTCTTCCTAGGAAGCAACATTCACACCAGTGCCTCCATTGAGTGAGGGGAGACTGAGCAGGGACAGAACAAGAAACAGGCCGGGGGCAAACAAGAGCTGAACATTACAAAGCTGCAGGCAGGACTGTGTCTTTTTAAATAATCTATGCAGGACCTGACTGTCTTCTTGCAGGAGTTTAATAAAAATTAACAGAACTGTGTAGCTTTGAACTGGTGGGGCTGCAAGTCCAGAGCAAGCTTGTTTACGTTTTAAGGCTAGTCTTGGTTCTTGTGTGGTAACCATAACAGAAAATTAAAAAAGAAAAGGTTACCAAAAACTAATAGCTTTTTCATTACTTAATATCTGAGAAAGAAACACATGGCTGCAATCCTATGCATGGTTAGGCAGACAAAAGCATTATTGAACTCCCAAGTAAGCACATATAGGATTGTACCATAAACTGAGGGTTAACTCATTTTTATTTAAATTTAATCAGTTACGTAGATCAAAAGCAGATGGATAACAAAAAAAAAAAAATTAACTGGTTAGGCAATCTAACTATTCTTTTATTATTTAGAAATGCAGTTGCATTTTCATCCTGTCCGTATTTGTCCAAGCCCCTTTTATGCTAGGCCTGTGGAGTAAAGAGGAATCCTTCACAGCACTACCCCACTGCTCACCCTGAATTTCTGCCGAAGGAGACTGTTGAGTGCGAAGTCATCCTTCCAGGCACTCTGGGCCTCCTGGATGTTTTGCAGGGTGGGAAGGGCTCGCTGCAGCTTGCTCTGATCCTTTGCCCCATGCTCCAGCTGATACATGGCGTCCATCTCCAGCTTCTGCTTCTCCTCGTGGGCTGAGAGGCAAAAAGTGCATGAGTTGGGCTAGGCTTGGTTGGATGAACCTGCAAGGGCTCCATGGCGGGATGGGCACTGCTCCTTAGGCTCACCTGTGGCTACTACCTGCTCATTAGCTTCTGGGTCCCATCGCTCTTCCTTACGCCGGGCACCACTGACAATGACATAGTCACAATTGGCAGGGTCTGTCTGCATCTCAATGTGGTTAGGGCAAAGGTGGCACTTCATACGGAACCTATGCAGCAAAGTGCAATACAGCAAAGGTGGGGGAGGGGAGGAAGAGAGAGAGAGATCAGCTGTAGTGATTATTAATGGAGCACATTCAGAGAAAGGAGTCTTTACTTTTAGACTCCTACTCTACCCCAAAAAACTGTACTGAGCCTCTGCTTCTTTCCATACAAAGTCCTAGCTGTTATGTGGCACAACTTATGTTCTTTGGGATGGTCTCTCCTCAGTTTGAGGTAAGAACATCTCCGGTAAGGAGCAAGGCTTTGGCTGTAGTGGCTGCATAATGACTTTCCCAATGAGGTTCATAACTGCTCTCCCAAAAGGCCTACAGGGATTCTGGCTGGCATTATTGCTGCTGAGCGATATCCTGACTAGCATTTGGGTCCCATTGGGAGCTCCATTCACAAACAGAAGTTTCTTCTGTGAATGGAAGGAGCATACCGCTAGCAGAAGGGGTCCTTCTGTGAACAGAACTTTCATTTGCAGTGGGAGCTCCTAACAACACCAGGAAGAATTCCATGGCCCAGGCTGCATGCAATTCACACAGGATGACTGCCAACTGCATTGAATTTGACATCTGATGCAGAACTCAGCAGTCTGAGAACTGCATCTATTAAAAGCTGTGCTTCTAGCCCTTATCACTGCAAGGACAGCTTGAAAGCACATATGAGCAGTGCCTAGTAAAACTGTAGAAACCAGCAAGACACCGAGCAGGACATTCAGCAGCAGTCAAGGATCAGGACCTCAGCGCTACCTTTCTTGTCCCATGGATGGGAATTGCACAATTACACTCCACAAGAACGCATATCCAAACAGACATAATTTAGCCAGGTCACAGGACTTCACTTTTTGTGATAATAGTACTGGGTGTGCAAAATGTGGGCACAGTCTGACCAGCTTTACTCTCCTCTTGCCAGACTTGATCTCCTCTGATGATATCCATCCTACCCAGGTGGTCACCACAAAACAGCAGCACAGAAACAGCAGACCCCTCTGCCTTTTTTCCATGGGAGCACCCACCTATAGATGGGGGTTGTGTAGTAGTTGCCAACCTTCTTCTTCTCAGCATTGTAGCGGACTCCTGTAGCAAACAGAGTGAAGGAAGAGAGTCTGGTATGGATATAGCCTTTCAGTGGATTCCCTGATTAGGACCTCAAGGAAACCCCCAGTTGTCAGCAGATCACAACTGCCAAAGGAGTACAACAGCAAAGAGAAAGGCAAAGATGTCCAGATGCTCCAGCTTCCCCCTGCCCTGATTCACTAATCATCCTCTCCACTTTCCCAGAACTAGAAACAGGACTCGGAAACATAAAATTTCATTCCTTTACTTCCAACTAGCTAGATGCGATTGTTACACCTGTTGCCCCCTCTTGATGTCAACCCTTCTTTCTTGGATTTCTTCTGGACCCACACCTTAAGGTGCCAAATAAGCACTAGCAAGGAGTCACATATGTATTTGGACAGCATTTGAGCATTCTTTCAATCCTGGCAACTTTAAACCTTTCCCATAGCTTGCAAAGCAGGCAATCTGTGCATCTGAAGGGTGGGTCCCACAGCCACACTCTGTACTTACCCATGCCAATGTGGTTCTGGCAGCCGTCACACCAGATGTTATAGGGCATTTCAAACCTAGTAAAGAGCAATCATGAAAGTAGTCATTACAGGCAGTAGGAGGCACTGAAAAGATCTGACCAGCTAAACTAACACAGGGCAGGCCCTTCCCTAATGTAACAGGCCTCTCGGTGTGGAAACCATCTCCAAATTTCCCTTGTCAATAACCCTGTGTAGCTACAACTTATTTGCTCTAACCATGAAATCAGGATTCCAAGCTCACTGGCTCCAAGTATCAGGCATGCAAAAGGCTGAACCCAAGTGCCCTTACCTGATGATGAGGATACCCTGGGAGAGTTTACGGGCTCTTTCCCGCAGTGGATGGCTGTTGCGGTACTTATTAAGGGAGACATGCTGCCAGAGAAGAGAGAGGAGAAAGTACTCAGCTTCCTGAATGGAGATCAATCACACTTATGACCCCTTCTGCCTTCATCTGATGACCCTTCATGAACCCTCATGGGAAAACAAGGATTTCTTGCCTGACTTTCAGAAAAAAAAACTTAGCACATGCCAGGAAGATGCAGTACCATGCATTTTACTGTTCCTTCTGGAAATTTTCTGCCAACATGAACCCAACAATTTGGACTCACTACAATAGTTACATTAGTAAGGAAATGTACATACACCTGATAATGCTCTCTTACCAGGCAGCCTAGTATTTTTGTCTCTCTTGCACCTCAGTGGACTTGGCTGGGTTTACAGCTCACTGAAGGAAACTGTTCAAAAACTTAACACTACAACCTCCTTAAGACTCTCAAGCCTGAATTCCTGGAATAACCCCAGGTGCTCTACACAGCTGGGTACAAGTGTTTGCAAGTGGACTCCATGTACAGACCTTGCATGGGCAAGATCAGATTGCACCAGCCAGTTCAGACTCTTTGTCCTGTTTTTAAGTGCACTTAAACAGCTGTGTCTGCCTAGAGCAGAATTAACAACGAACAGATATCATATAATTAGGATTCCTTCATGAGCTTCATTCACGGTGCAGACAAACTCTTTCCCCTTGGCACAAATACGTTTTCATCAAAGAAAAGGGATGATACAAGCACGAAATCCCAACCAAGCAGACTTTCTGTTAGCAAAAGCCCAAGCTCATTCACGCCCACCTCATTTTTGAACCTAAAGGAATTTGATACTGCTTGGATGCAAGACTAAAGTTGTCCTAGAGAGGAAGAACTCTCTGTCTCAGATCTCCACCCACTCACTGACTAGGGGACTTGCCTAAAGCCACTGAGTAATAGCCCAATCCTATCCCCAGCAGCTCTAATGGGTACTGAGACGCCAAAATGGCTACCACTGCATCCAGCAGCACTGCCAGGGCTGCCAAAGGAACATAAGAACAGCTCCACTGGATCAGGCCATAGGCCCGTCTAGTCCAGCTTCCTGTATCTCACAGCGGCCCACCAAATGCCCCAGGGAGCACACCAGATAACAAGAGACCGCATCCTGGTGCCCTCCCTTGCATCTGGCATTCTGACATAACCCATTTCTAAAATTAGGAGGTTGCGCATACACATCATAGCTTGTACCCCATAATGGATTTTTCCTCCAGAAACTTGTCCAATTCCCTTTTAAAGGCGTCTAGGCTAGACGCCAGTACCACATCCTGTGGCAAGGAGTTCCACAGACCAACCACACGCTGAGTAAAGAAATATTTTCTTTTGTCTGTCCTAACCCGCCCAACACTCAATTTTAGTGGATGTCCCCTGGTTCTGGTATTATGTGAGAGTGTAAAGAGTATCTCCCTATCCACTCTGTCCATCCCCTGCAGAATTTTGTATGTCTCAATCATGTCCCCCCTCAGGCGTCTCTTTTCTAGGCTGAAGAGGCCCAAACGCTGTAGCCTTTCCTCATAAGGAAGGTGCCCCAGCCCCGTAATCATCTTAGTCGCTCTCTTTTGCACCTTTTCCATTTCCACGATGTCTTTTTTGAGATGCGGCGACCAGAACTGGACACAATACTCCAGGTGTAGCCTTACCATAGATTTGTGCAACGGCATTATAATATTAGCTGTTTTGTTCTCAATACCTTTTCTCATGATCCCAAGCATAGAATTGGCCTTCTTCACTGCCACTGCACATTGGGTCGACACTTTCATCGACCTGTCCACCACCACCCCAAGATCTCTCTCCTGATCTGTCACAGACAGCTCAGAACCCATCAGCCTATATCTAAAGTTTTGATTTTTTTGCCCCAATGTGCATGACTTTACACTTACTGACATTGAAGCGCATCTGCCATTTTGCTGCCCATTCTGCCAGTCTGGAGAGATCCTTCTGGAGCTCCTCACAATCACTTCTGGTCTTCACCACTCGGAAAAGTTTGGTGTCGTCTGCAAACTTAGCCACTTCACTGCTCAACCCTGTCTCCAGGTCATTTATGAAGAGGTTGAAAAGCACCGGTCCCAGGACAGATCCTTGGGGCACACCGCTTTTCACCTCTCTCCATTCCCTCAAGGAAAGCCCCAAGCCCTGAAATGGGGCTTCTCAAGTCTGCACCAACTATTTTGCCAGCGCAGACACGAGATCTTCAGTGTTTGGCTTTTCAGCCCGATAAAGAAGATATGATCCGGCGGAGCAGGGCTCCACAGGTCCCACCACCCCCACCCCAGAATGCCTCCCCCCACCCCAAGGCCCTCACTGCTGCCCAGAGTTCTTACTGTGCTCTGAGCAGCGTCTGTCCAGTGCTGGGCTCAGTGCCAACCAGCATTGGGTCGGTGCTAGGGCTCACTCCTCGTTGGGTGTCGCAGATGTGCCTTACAGCACATTTGTGACACCAAGTGCCAGCAAAGGTGCTCAGCGCCTACACTGGCCCATGTTAGGATTGGGCCCTAAATCAGCAAGAGGGAGGCTGTTCACACAATCAGCTATGCTGGAACAAAACAAAAATCCTGAAGAGACTTCAGCCTGGGATTTGTTAAGAGTTAGATGGCAAAAACTTGGACTTATTAAGCATAAGAAAGTCATCTGTCCTGCACAAGAGCCTCATCATCCTCTCAACTCCTGTATGACTACATAAATGAGAGTAGGGCTTTTATTTCCAAAAGCGGATGAAGTTCACAGTTCCATGGAGAAACTCAGTGATCTCTGAATGACACAGGTGTTTGTCTTGGCACCACAGGCACAATTCTTATAGTATGTTGTAAACCAACCTAGAGAAAAAGACAGCATCCAGATAATTTGGCTCCTAAACCTAAAACTGTCCCACACAAATGAATTGTCTCACTGAAATAATTGAATACATCCCAATAGTGGCCTATAGGTACTATTTCCCACAATTGCTTCCTTACCTTAGCTGGGTCAAAATCAGGTGGGTAATACTTATTGACTCCTTTTCTTTCCCCCTGTAAGTAATCGAAGAAAGCATTAGGGCTCAGTTGTTTGATAACATCTCAAACTATTCAAAATGCTTGAATTCTGCATTCCTAATTGTTCCCCATAATTACTTTTATATTATACAATGTGTGGTGAAAAAAAATAATCCAAAGAACAAAGGTGTGTTGCAGAGCACCTCACACACTCACCATGGTGACAGAGGTCTAGCCAAGTTATTGGAACAGACGTGTCTAAGAAAGAAATGAGAGAAAATTATTTTGAGAATTGCCTGTGGGGGGGGATCTTTTTTGGGATACCCAAATTTCAATTCAGAATCTGTTTCTGATGGCAGTATGTTGACTCAAATTACAGGAAGTGACACAGCACCTCTGTGTATGTGCAAAGCATCTCTCTCTCACACACTGCTGCATAACCACATTCAATGAACCCTCTTTTGGAAGTTACACATTGGCCCAGGTATTTGACTATAAAACCCACCTTCTGGGGGATTTGACAGAGGGGTGGCAGGAACATAAGGATCTTACTGGATCAGACCAAGAATCTTGCTCACTATTGTTTTTCTAGCTGTTTGCTTCTTGAAAACTCACAAACCAGGTGTGAAGACAACAGCCCACCCCTATTGATGATCTCTACTGTATCGTGTTGAGAGGCTATTCACATTTAGTGATCATGCCTAACAGATGGGTTGTGTGGTACCTTCTCTCTCCCTTCCATCCAAACTTACCTCTTTCATAGTCTTTGGGCTGATTCAGATTATACTTTTGTCATCTGACTGGCCCCACACAATTATTGTCACATGTATTCTCAATGGACATATATCCTGTCCCCTCTCTTTGCTTGTCAGCTCCATAATTGGTGGAAGCTTTTAGTAGCTGGAGCCCTTAACAACTGAAAAAGCTTCCTGGAAAATGAAGGCCAAGATTATTATGCATCACAAGCACACAGCAGTAATCAAGTGGACCAGTAGAACAATGCAAGTATTGTCTGAACCAGCCCCTTGTCTTAGCTCCTCACCTCCTACAGAAATTAACGACAACAAAAGGAAATACATTTGTGCATATCCTTCCACTGCAATCCTTATCCTTGTCTATCTTCCCTTCCCTTCTCTCAGGCTGCAATCCTAAACACACTTTCCTGAGAGTAAGCCCCACTGAATAAAATAGGACTTACTTCAGAGTAGACCTGGTTAGGATTGTGCCCTCAGTTGTTTCCCCTTCTATTAATATTTACATTGTATGATCCTAAAAACAGAGACTTGTCTTCCAAAGCCCTCTACACTAATGATACTATAGAAACCTTAAATAATAACTTGAATTTGTTCAATCCTTTTGAAAGCCACCATCGCATCTTGGAGCAATGAATTTTGTGTTAACTGTGCGCTGTGGAAAGAATAACTTTCTTTTGTCTGTCCTGAATGTATTGCTACAACATATGTATTGCTATTCAACATGTCAGCCTAAATTTTAGTATTAAAAGAAAGTTAGAAATGTCCTCATACTGCTCAAAAACTATAGAACTTTATCATGTCCTTCCCCAACCCCTTTAGGGCCCAATCCTATCCAACTTTCCGGCTACGGTGCAATCACAATACAGCCGTGAGGTAAGGGAAAAAGAGTTCCCATACATTGAGGAGGCCTCTGTGACTGTCTCCCCATCATAGGATGCAGTGCACACCCCATAGGCACAGCTGCACCAGCACTGGAGAGTTGGATAAGACTGGGCCCTTAATTACCTCTATTTCTAACCCTAGTTCTCTAGCTTTTCTTGGTAGGGAAGGTGCTCCAACTTCCTGATCACTTTTGCTTCTCTTCTTCCATTACCTTTAACAGCTTTGGGATATCAGAATGGTACACAGGATTCCAAATCATAATCACATCAGGGATGTACATGACAGCATGATGACATTAGCCATGTTATTAGGAAAGAAGTTAGAAATAATTCCTAACATGCACTTAGCTTTTTTCCATGCTACCGCCATCAGTAGTTTATTAATCTTTTGTCAGTTAGTGCTTATCATTAGAGGGAGACCAATTAGTAAGATTCGTACCCCTCCTTTTGGACCTAGTTCCAGAGGGGTGCAGCAATCTTCAGAATGCTAATGCTGTGTAGTCATTCAGATTGCAAACTGTGAGCCAACAAGTCTTGCGTTCGGATCTTGCCTCTGTCAAGGTCTCACCTGGTGGCCTGAGGCAAGGCCACTTGTTCTTCAGCGCCGCACCTGCAATATAGGAATAATGATGCTGACCCACCTTTAGGATTGCAGTAATGTGCATGACACGCAGCTGCAACCGTCGTGTGGTGTCATGATCATGACATGGAGCGCAGGGACACGCGGTGGGTGGGGAGGCAAGGAAGGCAGTGCGCGTGGGTTGTGAGTGCTTGCACACCTCACAGGGCGGCGGTGGCGCTTTTCAAAGGGCTCTGCCTCATCTGCCTCCCCACCCATCGCACGCCCCTGATGGAGTGCCATGACCAGAGCTGTCACCCCCACAGCGGTCACCATCCTCCTGCAGGTGCCATGTCCCCACACTGGACCCCATGCCAGCATCAAGGAGCCCAGGGGCACACTGGGCTCATGTCCTTCCTCCCTGCCCAAGAGGCGGGCTGGAACTGATGCCAGGGCAGGGTTGGGGGGCAACCCAGGGCAGGTCTGCAGGGGAGTGGAGGGGACCCCACTGAACTCACCCCACTTCGCTTCCCTCCGCCGCCTCCGGACTGCATCATCAGCCAGCGCCAGAGGGGCGGGAACCCGGAGTCAGCCTCATTCCCACGTGACGCGGCTGTGGCTGAGTTGTGGCCAACGGGAGAGCATGCACGAGAGGGGCGGACACGCGTCTTCTTCCGGGAGCCTGCTGCGTTCTGAGCCCCACCACTGAGCCGCCTAGTCTTGCCTGCACCCACTGGCTGTGGTCCTCAGTGGAGGTGCCAGGGGTTGCGCATGGGACCTCATGCGTGCAAAGATGCTCAGCCCCACTCTCTCCCCGCTTCTGGCACACCCCAGGTTCACAGCCCCCCTCCTGCCAAGCCTGCTGAGTTACAGCCCAAGCTTATGCAGGTCTACTCAGAAGTAAGTCCCATTACAGTCAATGGGGCTTACTCCCAGGAAAGTGTGGACAGGACTGGGCTGTCAGTCTGCAATATGCACAGCTTAGCCTAAGACTGCTGACAGTCTGTGCACGATTATAGTGCGATCCTATACTCAGAAGTAAGTCCCATTGTAATCAGTGGGGCTTACTCTCAGGTAAGTGCATACCTGATTGTAGCCTGTACCAAACTGAGGCTTTGGACTTCTACCAAAGTCCCAGTGGATGCACTGTAAATGCACTGCATAGGACTGGTCAATATCAGGGACATGTGGTGGGTGGGGAGGCAGGTGAGGCAGAGCCTCCCCACCGGAGTCCTTTGAAAAGTGCCACCGCCGTGTGTGAGGTGCCCAAGCACCTACAACCCACGCGCTCTATGTGGGGAGGCAGGTGAGACCAAGCCTCCCCAATGGGGTCCTTTGAAAAGTGCTGCTGCCCTGTGAGGCACCCAAGCACCCACAACCCATGTGCTCTGTGTGGGGAGGCAGGTGAGGCAGAGCCTCCCCACCAGAGTCCTTCGAAAAGCACTGCCACTGTGTGAAGCGCCCAAGTACCCACAACCCACACGCAGAGCACATTCCTCTCTCTCTCTCTCTCTCTCTCTCTCTCTCTCACAGACACACATCTCCTCCATGGGTAGAACACACACTGTGTGTGGGTTGTGGGTGCTTGGATGCCTCACATGGTGGCGGTGATTTTCAAAGGGTCCCAGTAGGGAAGCTCAGCCTCATCTGCCTCCACACCCCCACACAACCCTGGTCAATATGAAGCTATTAGAAGGATAAATAAGTGAACTTTGTTATTGGGTATCGTGTTGGGGAGTTTAACTGGTCCCTTTTATGTTGCCTCCATTCAGCTTTAAAATGAATGTATAAAACCTCTCCTGATAACCTCTGCATAAATCAGAAGGAAATATAGAGCCAGCAAAAATGATACTGTTATTACCTGTTATCACATGTGTTTTTGGTTGTCCAATTGCAATTCTGCACAGATATTTTCATTTGTGGTATGTTTTTCCACACAAGTGACAGGATTTCCTTCATGCCCCAGCCCATGTGTTCTCCACCTGATTTGAGTAACTTGACGTGTGCACTCACAAGTAGACTTGATTACCTCCACAAAATGACTCATGCAGACAGAGGTGGGTCCTGAAAGATTTCCCACTCTAGTCTCTGAAAGTTGGGTGCATGTTATTAATGTAGAAATAGTGGGTTGGGTGGGTAGAAGGAATCTGAGATTGCAATGTTCAAGGAGGGAAACTGACTCTCCCCCTTCCTGCTGTTTTCCTGTCAAAAATCACTCCCCATTCCAAACCTACTTTTGGTTGCAATGTAAGTTGGAAAATCATGAACACTGTAACAACTGGATTTCAGTTTTAGTTGTTACTTCCACAAAATCTATGTCCAGATAGGTTGCATTTGTGTGTCCTCACTTTCAACTTTTTGATTAGTTTGAAATTTCACTCCCATTTTTGATGAGAAATCAAGTTCTGTTTTCAGAAAACAGATACAAAACAACATGCGAACAATTGTGTACTTAACTGAGGCTTATTTCTAGTTAGGGCCAGACTTTTCCTTGCATTACCTATTTTGTGACCCAACAAGACCTAACCATGATTAGTTTTGAGGTTAATGGTTTACATCCACTTTTCTGCATTCAGCTGTATCCAGCTTACCAAACCATACCCCTCCTGAATTACCATGTACTTCATAATTTGATTCTGAATTAAAACAAGTAGATATATAGTGAACAAGATTAATTAATAAACAAGAATTGGCTTCCAATGTGTTTTAAAAAGTGGATTTGGCATTAATAGAATGGTAGCATGCTGATTTTTCAAGTAGCAGTAAGTGGAATTTACATTAACTTTTCAAGCAGAAAAGGGTGCCTGTGGAGCAAGTAAACTAGAATCACAGCTGGCAATTGTACACATATTAAAAAGGGCTTTTAAGAAGGAGATCTACAAGTAGGCTTAATTACTATTGCACATCTGGGCCATCAACAATAATACCCAACCAATAATTAAGGGGCCAAAGCATACAGCAACAAAATGGATCACAAAACTGTGCCAGCCTATGTGGACACAGTTCTATTTTTTTTTTTTAATAGTACAGCAAGTTCTCACTTAAAGTCATTTAGTTATAAGTCATTTTGTTTTAAAGTTGTTGAGGAAAAAAAATCAATTTCCAGCCTGGGCCACTGTCTTTTTGGAGTTTTCTCTGGCCCAGAAAGCTCACATTTAATTCAGTGTTTAATAGTAGAAGGGTTTTGAGTATTTAGAAGTTCGGTGCTGTTTTGGAGAACAGAAATAGCTCTAGGAGCTTAACTCTTGTTTACATATATCAATTAGCCTACAGTAAAATTGGTTTCATTATAAGTCATTTTGCTTAAAGTTGGAGTTACCAAGAATCTATTGACAACTTTAAGTGAGCACTTGCTATATTTTGTGTGAAACCTTAGGTAGGGGATTTTCCAGTTATAGATGCTGACCGCTTTTGTGATGGGTCCTACTATCTGCTGCGTGGCTGTAAAGACAATTAAATGGCTGTGTTACAAATGCAGTGTTCTGCATCAGCTACAGCAGGTTCACTTTTACAATGGACTGTCTGCAGTAAAACAAGGTTCACTATACAAGTGGACTCATGATTGCTGCCAGCAGGACCTCATGGATAATAGATAAGCCAACCAACCATGTGAATGCAATCATTTGTTAGCATCTCAGCCAATAGCATCGTGGTTGTGTGTTTGGAGGGAAGCACAGTATAGCAGATGTGAATAAGAACATAAGAACAGCCCCACTGGATCAGGCCATAGGCCCATCTAGTCCAGCTTCCTGTATCTCACAGCGGCCCACCAAATGCCCCAGGGAGCACACCAGATAACAAGAGACCTCATCCTGGTGCCCTCCCTTGCATCTGGCATTCTGACATAGCCCATTTCTAAAATCAGGAGGTTGCACATACACATCATGGCTTGTACCCCGTAATGGATTTTTCCTCCAGAAACTTGTCCAATCCCCTTTTAAAGGCATCCAGGCCAGTCGCCATCACTACATCCTGTGGCAAGGAGTTCCACAGACCAACCACACACTGAGTAAAGAAATATTTTCTTTTGTCTGTCCTAACCCGCCCAACACTCAATTTTAGTGGATGTCCCCTGGTTCTGGTGTTATGTGAGAGTGTAAAGAGCATCTCCCTATCCACTCTGTCCATCCCCTGCAGAATTTTGTATGTCTCAATCATGTCCCCCCTCAGGCGTCTCTTTTCTAGGCTGAAGAGGCCCAAACGCCGTAGCCTTTCCTCATATGGCCCCAGCCCCGTAATCATCTTAGTCGCTCTTTTGCACCTTTTCCATTTCCACTATGTCTTTTTTGAGATGCGGTGACCAGAACTGGACACAATACTCCAGGTGTGGCTTTACCATAGATTTATACAACAGCATTATAATATTAGCCATTTGATCTAGCAGCTGTGAATACAAGCCATCTAAGTATCATCTCAGCTGGTAGCAGAGTTTTTAACATCATGGCTGTGTGTACTGAGGGAAAGATAGAGCCTTGTACTTTTTGTTTTATAACATTTTGTAAACAGATAACTTTGGCCTCTAAAAAGCACAGTAGGCACATTTTAAATCCCCTTTAGAGACAGAAATAGCTTAGTTCTATGGTAGAAACCTCAACTTCTATGGTCTTAGAATAAATTACCAAAAAAATATCCTATTAGGTTCACATTACCCCTAGTAACATAAAAGGCAATTGCTGGGAATCTTTCGGGCCATGTTCATGTATTACTGGCAAATGAGAGATGCGTCTGTACAGGTGGGATTCACGTTGGCTTCTGTTGAAATATCTATACTACAGACTAGTTTAATAGTCATTCTTGCTCCCCAGGAGACTCTGGGAATTGCAGTTCTGTGAGGGAACCTCGGGACTTCTCAGCATCCTTAGCCATTTTTGGGATTGTTTGGGGGAAACTATGAAAGTAAAAAAACTGGTATAAAGCCTATTTCTGCACCTACGCAACCACCCATCCCCACCTGGATATTACACTTATGATTCTTATGGATTGGTTGTAAGGTGCTTGGCATCACTCAGCCACTAGGTGGCACTCCCAGACCATTTTCAGACTGAAAACCAGATGCAGCTTATTTACTGCTCCTGACAACTACTTGCATCTAAAATGGGGAGGTTTGGAACGGACTTTAGAAAAGTGACTTCCCTTGCCATGACACTGCATTCCTCTTTCTCACCTCCTTTATAGAATTAAGAGGCTGCTACAGGTCAGTACTGAAAGAAAAGTGGAAGGCTCACAGCAGCATGCATGGTGAAGTTTGGGGAGAGAGGCCCCAAGTATATGACCATGTGACTGTCACTTGGAATTGTATATTATGCTAATATGGTCGGGAACATCTGAAGGTTGAGCTTGCAGAGTAACAGCAGAGAGGTCTCCAGGCACGAAAAGAACAAAAGCTTATGGTACAATGGAGATGTGATGATGAGGGTGAAATCAGGATCTCCCACATTTTTAAAAACTGTAATAGCACCTGGATCAGGTGCTGATCCAGTGGGAACTGGATCAGAACCATGGTGCTTTTTAACAAGAGGTGCTACAGTTGAACCTGATATCAAAATACAAGAAATTAGGTTTACCCAATGAAGTTAAAAGGTTTAAGACAAAATGTTTACAACAGCAGGGCTTAAGACTAAAAGAAGGCACCCCAGGCAACTTTTTGGCCTTGTAATTGGAAGGTGTTACAATGGTCACAGACATAAATGGGAAGAATCACACCAATGGAAGGTACATTTCTTTGTGGGTCACAACAGCAAACAGTGCAATAGGTTCAGGAAGCTGGAATTTTTCTGATTAATAGATGCTAGGAATGTATAGCACAGGGCATAAGATCATGTCATATAACATTTAGTGGATCCCTGAAAGGCAAATACATTGCAAAGCTGGAGAGACTAATCATCTCTCCCAACACTGCAACTCTTATGTTGTCGGCATAAGAGCATAATTTTGTTGCAGTCCTACTAAATAGGACTAAATAGTCCTACTACTACCACTACTACTACTACTATTATTATTAAACTGTAGTAAAAAAAAACTGGCAAGCACCTCAGGCCTGTTTTACAGCCCAGTCCTGAGCTGCCCAGATCACAGGGCTGCCATGGTTCCAAAAATGGCTACCATGGCATTCTGAGTACAGCCGGGCAGCTGGTGGCTGCTCCTTGGGTAAGGAGCTGCCACCACCCCCCCCCCCCCCCGGATAAGGAAAGTAGCCCTGCAATGGAGCTGCTCTAGAGCTGCTGCAGAATCAGAGTTCCATGTTGGGCCACATGGCCCAATATGGACCTCAGGATCTGGTGAAACTGAACTCCACCGGGGCCGCCCTCCTTCCGCCCCTCCCCACTCTCTCTCCACCTTCCCCCGCCCTGGAACACCTCCTCCTTGCCTCCCCCCACCCAGCAATTCAGGCAGCCACTTTCCACTGGTGCTAGCCCAGCTCAAGCTCCCTCTGGGCTAACTCTCACACTGGGCTTGCACTAAGCCCCGCAAATGCACCTTACAGCATGTTTGTGACAGTGTGTGCCACTGGTAAACTGGCACACAGAGCTCAGGTCTGGGCTCTTATACAACCAGCCCCTAATGGTATAATACTGCTCTTGGATTGTATTACTTCTGATTAAGGAGCTATAGGTTTAATAGTTGTTTAGATGGATTTCTGTTCCTAACTGTAGCTGACAATCTTCCAAATGCAGGGCAACACCAGTAGGAACAAAAACAGAATTGTAAACATTCAAATAAAGCAGGCACGGTTATGAGCTTCTGAGCACTGAAATAATCCTAAAAGAAAAATATATATATAAAAGATCAACAAGGATAACTTTTCTGGCAAGGCTTTTAAATGTGAATAAGAAGCAGGAATTCAATGATAATGCATTGCATTCAAGCATAATGCATTCAATTCAAGCATTGAATTCAAGCATAATGAGAAAGGCCCCACTTGTTGAATTTCCGCCTGTCATGTGGGCTTAAAAGCACAGGAGTATAGTTTAAGGGCTCTCATTGCAGTGCTTTGAAAACATCTTTATGAAGCTAAGTGGAAGGGCCTTTAAAGTGGAAGGGCAGGAGGTCTGGTCTAGAGGGTTGAGCCCCCATGTGCCTGAAGATAACATCCGAAAGTCACCAGTTCGAGGCCACTGGCACCGTGAACAGCGAGACCTTGAAGCAGCTGACAAGCTGAGCAGAGCTATTCCATCTGCTCTGAGCGTGGGAGGATAGAGGCCAGAATGTGCGACCAGATCAAGAAAGAAACACCTGAATGTTGTGGTTTCTTGAAAGATAGAAACCTTCTTTCAAATTGTAAAAATCCCTACGGGGATTTAAACTGCCTGCCTATGTAAACTGCCTTGAATAAAGTCTAAGGAGAAATCTGAGGACCAAGAAAGGCGATATAGAAATACCTGTATTATTATTATTATTATAGGCTGTGACAGGCAGAAATTCAACAGGTTCAGCTGTTCTCTTGGAAGTACAAATGTGAAAAGGCTGTACTTGCTGGATTTTTGTTTGCTCTGCAGCCAAAAGCAGACTTAGTATCCCTGGATGAGGCCCAAAACTGTAAAGTTTCTGTATTCCAACAAATGTCAAACATCACTGGCTTTAGTGGATCTTAGTTGTAAAAATGAGGTTACTCTTAGACAGCAATCTTGCACATAATTGCTTGGGAGTAAGCCCCACTGGAATCAGTGGGATGTAGGAGTAAACATATGTAGGATTGCACTGCATGTCCAAACATTTTCTGACCAAGTACACAATTTCCTGTTTATTGTTCCTTCTCCCTACATGCTTACCATTTCCATGTTCTGCTTTTTTTTTGGCAGGTCATATCTGGGGAGGGAGGGAACATGTTGCTTTACATTTTGCCTTTTAGAAAAGCAGGACTTGGGTTGGAAGGAGGCAGGAAAATGAGTTTCCATAAATGCTTTTCCCTCAGTAACTCGTGGAAATTCAGGTTCATACAGTAAACACCAGCTTTTAACATCTGTCTTCTTTGTTCCTACACTAGCCAACGACCCAACCACATTTTCCTTTTTAAAAAAATCCCAGTTGGAGAGCAGGAACATCCAGTGTGTACAAGATATTTGAGAGTGAAGGACATGTTATTTCTAGTGGTGTTTAACACTTTCACTTACTCAGAAGTAAGCCAATTGTGTTCAGTAAGACTTGGGGCCCAATCCTTTCCAATTGTCCAGTGCCACCATGCCAATGGGGTGTGCGCTGCATCCTGTGGTGGGGAGGAACTCACAGAGGTAAGGGAATATTTGTAAACCTAGTTTATTCACTGGAAACAAACATCTCTAATTATTTCAAAGTAGTTACATAGCAAAGGGGAACCTCTAACCTTGCCTGCTGTATTAAGCTTTGCATTGATTCCTATGTACTTCCCACAATTTTTGCACATGGAAAACACTAATCAAAACCAGAATGGTCAGACAATCTTCCACCCTAGTTAGTAAGAGAGGCAAAGAGTTCTGTTTTTTACTGTATGCTCAGATTCAGTGGCAAAGTCCTTTCACTTGTACTATGCATTCAGAACAACATCTTTTTCAATCGTGTAACATCCAAACAGCAGAAAGACTTACGTGGCTGACTATTGACTAACTTGTGACCTTTCACATTCATACCTGAATTAGTGAAGAGGCATCTCAGGGCCCATCCTTTGCCCCAGACTCTTTGGCTCTAGGGAACATGCAAGAAGGATGTTAGGTCATAGTCACGCCTTCTAGTAGACACTGAGAACATCAAACCAGTCTGGCAGCTCTTACAACAACTGTGTGCAACAGGACTGATAGTGGTAGAGTATATACCAGGGACATATGGTATGCAGGCAGCAGGTGAGACAGAACTGCCCCACTGAGTCCTCTGAAAAGCACTGCTGCCATGTAAGTGCACTAACACAATCTACACACTTCAAACAGTGGCTGAAGCACTTGCATCATGAGTGTCTATGCACTCGCAGCTTTTCAGAGGACTCTTGTGGGGCAGTTCTGCCTCAACTGCTGCCCTCACACTGCATGTCCTTGATGTGTACATGTGGCTATCAAAACACATTGTGGAAGCTGTGGGTGAGAGATTGCAGCAACACTATGAAAACCTACATTATTAAAGAATTTTCAATTGCTCTGTGCTGTTCCTCAGGAAGGAGCAATCTTTTTCCGTAACTCAAGAAGCAACAGATTTAAGTTGCTTAAATCTTAACAGATTGAGGCCACAAGCACAGGTGAGAACTAATGGGCCAGATTGTTTGAATTAGTAGTGCTTTGGTTCCAAAGTAGAGAAAGGTGTCAATATAAAAGCATACAATCCCCTCCTTTGCCAAACTCTGCAGATGCAGTGTTGTGAACATCAGGGTCCTTCAGCTACAGTATCTTCACCTAATGTTTCACTATCCATCTACCTGTTCCCAAATACTGTCACAAGAACCAAAAATCTTGTTCCCTTGAGAAGGAACAAGCAACTTGGATGCTCCAAGATCCCAATCCCTGAAGCCAAGAGTTCCCTTGACAGTATCCAAGATTTGAGCAGAGGTCTTCCTTTATGTGTCTAGGTTCTCAGACTGCCATCATTAAGGGCACTGAGCCACAACTTCAGCAGTAATGCACTTTGTTTCTGTATTAGATAAGTTGCTAAGTCATACTGAGACAGCAGTGTTTACTCCAGCAGTAAACCACTCTTTGGCAAGTTGGCAGTCCAGAAGTGAAATATCTTCTTGCTGGTGTAAGCTCCTGACGTTTGATGCTGTGGCAGCCAATGCAGCTGCTCACTCCATCGTGGCACAAGCAAGGGGCTTCTTCCTCAAAGGGCTCTTCATAGTGTGAATAGCAAATGCCAGGGAGCAGCTGAGGGCTGTATGTAGCATTGGCACCAGGTCACTATGGATCTTGAGGCAAAGCCTTGCACACTGGGTCCATGCACTCCTCCAAGCTTACTCGTGGACAAGAGTAATACTTTCTCCTACCCTTCTCATCAATAAAGGGGAGAAAACCACGGTTGTTGTAGCTCCTCTACTTGTTGCCTACCAGTTAGGAGGAACAGAAGGTGCTGCAACATCTCACCTCCATTTATCAAGTGCCTTGGCAGGGTGGTAGCTCCTCACCCCCACTGGCTTTCTCTCCAAAGGTCTTTTGGCTGACTTTTGCCACCATCACTGCTGTTTGGGGAGGGGGTCAGGGATCAGCCCTCTGGTCGATCAGCCCCTTAGGGACTATCTGGTTTGTGATGATTGTGAATGTAGAAAGCTGAATACTGAGTCAGGCCATTGGTCTCTCTGGTTCACTACCATCTGCACTGACTGGCAGTACCTCTTCAGAGTTTCAGGCAGAGGTCTCTCTTTCCCCATCCTACCTGGAGGTGGCAGAAATTGTACCTAGGACTTTTGCTGCTTGCAAAGCATTTGCTCTGTTACTGAGCCGCTGCCTTACATATGCACAGTGAACGAATGCATGAGGTGGACAGAGAAGGTAGTAGCTGCAGAGAAAGAGGAATGCTCAAGATAACCCATTTCTGCCCAGCCTACAGGTGTACACATTTTATCCCTGTTGTGTATATGCAGCACTGGGCAGAAATGGCTTAACCAAAAGTGAACACCTTTGCGGCATGCATTTTCCCTTTTTACTACCCCTCAACTAACAACTAGACTGTGAATCAGGCTTCAGTGCTGTAGCTGAGATGGAACAGCAACTGTCCCTTTAAATCTTTGCCCCTAAGGAGCAGAGCGTGTTGGCAATCTTTCAAGGCTGGTTTCAGATTTTGCAAGCAGCAAAAACAAATATGGAGGAAAGATCATATCATCGCTCCAAGAAAAGAAAGTTATTAGCACAGGGAGCAAGGCAAAGCAAGCCGGTTCACTCTGCAAGAGAGGCTGAAGACCAAGGAATGTAGTTTAGTGAAGAAGGTGGGGTGGGTCAGGTGGGTTCCTGTATCCAAAAGGTGTCATGAACAGGAGGATGTTAACCGGGGCTCTTGCAATAAAGAGCCATGAGTTCAAGCAATAGCCAGGCAAGTTTCAACACATCTGATGAAACACTAAGGAGCTTTCTCATTGACCTCTTGTCAAGGCCATCTCTACCATAGACTGTTATCTCACTATAGCCTATAGTCAGGGAATCACTGCTGAGAAAAATGGCTAAGGTAATTTACTCAGAAAAATTTATCAGAAAATTTTTTGGTCTTTGCGCAGCAGTCAGAACTGAATGGAAACGTACTTGTCCTGCCCTTTGGGGTATGTTCAGAAAGTCATAGGTTTCTAGTCAAAGGGAGAGCCAGAATCTAGAGGCAAGATCCATGCAAGTTCAGAACCTAATTATGGACAACACCAGTCACTGAATCCCCACACTTAAAACATGAAGTTACTGGCGAAAGGCCATTCCTGTCTCCCACCATAGAAAATGGGAACAGAGCGAGTGCGTGTGTGTATGAGAGTGAGTGAGAGAGAGAGTGAGTGTGTGTGGGAGAGACTGGCTTAGGGTCACAGAGCCTTTATTGGATGACCCCAGTCATAATTGGAGCAGATCCTAGTGTTGGTGAGTGGATAGGTTTGGAGATAATAAAATTCCTACCCTCATTTTGGAAAAGAAATAAATCCTGCTTCTTTCCATTACATTTCCTTCGCTTCTCCTCAAGGCTGTGCAAACCAGCACTCACATATTATTAACAGTATTTATATACCGCTTTTCAACTAAAAGTTCACAAAGCGGTTTACAGAGAAAAATCAAATAACTAAATGGCTCCCTGTCCCAAAAGGGCTCACAATCTAAAAAGATGCAAATGAATACCAGCAGATAGCCACTAGAACAGACAGTGCTGGGGTGAGGTGGGCCAGTTACTCTCCCCCTGCTAAAAAAAAGGAGCACCCACTTGAAAAAGTGCCTCTTACCCAATTAGCAGGGTTGTGGTTTTCTTCCACAAAAAGAGCTGAAAAAGGAGACTCAAACATGAAATTACTGAACCAGAATTTATCAGGAAATTTGACTCCATTCAATTTGGATTTGATCAGATCTGTTAAACTGTCATACCATTGCTAGATAAAAGCAGCGTATGACTGTTGTTATAAACAGGTCACTCTGTTCTCATCTTGTATACATTTGGGATGTGTACACAGAGGTTATAGTCCTGCTGCCCCACTTCCTGCATTTCATAGGTTTTAGGATTCATGGCTCCTTTCAGACCCCCTCTGGAACCATGTATACCTACCAATTTACCGCAATGCTTCTTGCATCTGCAGAAGTGAGCTCAAAACCACAAAAGCTTAAGTTACAGTAAAGGTTAGTATTTAAGCTGCCACAAGACTCATTTTTCAGTCAACAGAGAAACACCATCCTTCTGAAAATCCATTTAGGGTGGCGACTGATCACAGAAACTGACACAAATGCTGCTTTGCTCAATGTGGCTTAGCATCAATTAAGTACGCAGAGGATTGAAGCTTCCGTGTGCTAACTACACATTTTCAGACATCTGTCTCACCAACTGGAGATTTGCTTACATACACTAAAACCTGCTAACCAGTTACAAGAGGTCTTGAAGGTCAGCTTGAAGGGCAACCTGACATCTTGAAAAAAACCTATTAAACCATTGCTTGTTCTAGAATTCGGGAACCTGTACAAAACTTGCATTCAGTCTATCTTGCAAAGAGCCCATAGCAGAAACCTGGCTAGGAACTCTTCATTCTGAACAGGAACAAGAAAAGATTCTGACTCAAAAGTGACAGAGATCACCTTTACTGACATGCACTAGGTGGGAACACCTTAATACAATTTATTCAACTTTCTGCTCCAAATACGCATGCAGCACAACTATGCATGTGCTATACCCCAGCCCTCCCCTCCCCCCAAGATCATCCTGTGTCTCCTGCTCTCTGAAATGATTCCATCCATTCTCTCTTGCAATTAGTGCAAGATACATGCATAGTTCCATTTTTGTCTCCCTGTAATGCTAACCTAATTCTCACCTCTAGCTTAACAAAGCCTAGACACGCATGTAATTGCATTTCTTCATACTCAATTCCTCAACTCTCCCTCTCGGGAAAACATTTAAAGTGTAAGATATGGATTTCTCAATTACTCTGTAAAGTCTCATATGTCCTGATGATATATCCTGAGTCTGAAACCTCTGCCATGGAAAATCTGGATAAGTCTTTGTCATGAACTCACCAGATCAGTGATTTTCAACCTTTTTCATCTCGCAGCACACTGGCAAGGCACTAAAATGGTCAAGGCACACCATCAGCTTTTTGACAATTGACAAGGCACACTGTGCTGTCAATGGGGGCTCACATTCCCTAATGGTCCTATTGATAAATGACCCTCTCCCAAATTCACGCGGCACATTTGGGGACCATTTGCGGCACACCAGTGTGCCACGGCACAGTGGTTGAAAATGGCTGCACTAGATCATCAGGGCTAGCCCCTCTTCTCAACAACTCAGCTGCATTACAGGGGTGATAATAAGAACACGCCCCGCTGGATCATGCCATAGGCCCTAGTCCAGCTTCCTGTATCTCACAGCGGCCCACCAAATGCCCCAGGGAGCAGACCAGATAGATAATGCTCACCTTGCAGGAATGTTCCCAGGCCAGGGACAGTTGTGTGAAGCATTTTGCACACTCAGAAAACTACTTTTTACAGTGCTTTATTCTTCTTCCCTAAGTTGGAGCCTCAGCTTGGTCTTTTCTCAAGGAACGAGACTGCCTTTCCCTCGTGACTGTTCAGGACCACTTCCAGGTGCTGGAAGTTCTACAGTTGTATAATAGGGCTAGTCTTGTTGTGACGATCACTTGGCACTCTTCTTTGCATTAGCAGCTCTCTCTCAAATGAAAGCTCTGGGTTTGTCACTCTCTGTATGATTAATATTGTAGATTACCTGGTATAGCGTCTTTGGCAGGGTACACCACTTTTATGTCTTTTACATCAAGAGGTGTTCAATCCTTCATGCCCAAAATCCATGCATGCTTCTCTTCAAGTGATACAGGGAAAAGAAAATCAAGAGCACTCTTTCAAATCACTTCATTTCCTTACAAGATGAAACAAAGTCTCAATACCACAGAAGGCCATGGGGCTTCAAAGCATTAGTATGAAAGATCAGCAAATACCCATATATATATAATTCAACTTTAATTTACATGTCTCAGACAGGATAGAAGGCAAAGCCTTCCCACCCTGATAAGGCAACCGTGAACAGTGATAAGAGAATTGACCAAGGGAGAAGAACATTCTACACAGGTTTGTAAAAGCTGAAGGTTACCCCACCTCCCCTTCTTCTCCCAACCCTCCCATTCCACACACACACACACACACACACACAGCCCTGTTCACAGTCTATCTTCACCACTTCTTCTTGTGTTCATCCATTGAAACTCCCCCAGGTCCCAATGCCACCACAAGCAATAAACCACCTATGACAGACATAGTCTGGAAAAAGTCATATTTTAGGAAGTCATGGAGGGGCCTGTAGGTAGGGATGTCCCAGAAGGCATTCTGGATCATATTGATGATGAAGAGCCAGACAACAAGCGTAAGAGCAGCTAGCTTGGTCTTGAAGCCAATGGCTACCAAGATGATGAGCGCCATGCCAAAGATGTCCTGAAAAATCTGGAGAAGGAAAACAGAAATGCCATGCATCAATTAAATGCAGTCTTTAAGGCTTAAAAGGTTCGCTTCTGCAGGCCTCAAATTATCTAAGAGAACAACTTGAGGCCTCACATAGGGTTGTGTGTAATGTGTGCATAAGAAACAGTTTGTGAACCAAGATAAACCAAGTCCACAACCCCTCATGAATCGTACACATATGCAAAAAATTGGTTTATTTTGCATGATTTACTTTTGTCTAACTACTCATGAGAAGTGGGCAAGGTGATAAACAGAGTGCTGAAACCCCAGTTTCTATACAAGGGCTCACTCAGTTCTGCCCCAGGTTGTGATTTCAGCAGGCATTGCCCGGATGTTCTCACAGCCAAAAGAACTACCACTTTGGATATAAAAACAAAATGAAAACTACAAGTCTCAGGATTTGCACTAGTGCATCTCATAGCAAATTCTGTGCACTTACAAAATACATGTAACTCCTGGAAAGTGACAAGGAACGATAACGTACAGATATCAAAAGAGCACTAGAAAGAAACTGCAAAATAAGGAACAGATTTGGCAAAAGCCAACAGATTCTTCAAGGGCCAAACCTTTGTAATGCCAGCATTGCAAGCGTTTGAGCCACACAGCTACACTGAGCAGCTTGCACAACTTGCCAGAAGAGCATCCTGCTCTTATTCACTATCCCTACTATCCAGTGATGAGGTAACACACGGCTGCCCAGGTGTGCACACATGGTCATTTTGAGGACAATTCCTTGATGGTGTGAGAGAGAAAACCAAACCGATAAGGAGTATCTCCCCATAGAGAGGTCAAGGTTACTCACAGTGAAGGCAGCAAGTTCAAAGTGCAGGAGCGTCATAAACATGAGAACAAGGAGCAATCGGCCGCCAAGCTGCATGTACTGCCGTGGTGAGATGTCATCCATAGTAGGGACTCCAGCAAACATGGACTTCCCCTCAGAACGAGACTCTGCAAGTAACAGCAGCAGCCCACCCCCAAGAGCCAAATTCCTGTAACAGAGGGGAAAAAATGTAAGTGACTGCGTTGACACAGCACAAGAGGCCAGAGTGAAAGTACTAAATAGCATATTCTGTCACAGAGCAGTATCTGGGATTCAGACTTTCTCGATACAGTTCTATTGCTTCCTTAAGCCCAAATTTATTTCTGCAACTATTGGGATTCACCAGATGCTTTATTCTATCCAGCCCACACCTCCAAGTAGCAGTGATAACAACCATGGTCTACTTACTGCTATTTCTCATATGGGCAATGGAGCTTATGCACATTTCTCTGTCAGCTAAACAACATGATCTAGCCCTCCCCTTTTTATTGCCAGTGTGACAGATAACTAGTTCACCCTGCACATGCCCGATCTCGTCTGATCTCGGAAGCTAAGCAGGGTCAGGCCTGGTTAGTACTTGGGTGGGAAACCGTCTGGGAATACCGGGTGCTGTAGGCTTATACCACAGTCTTTTGAGACTGAAGGTTGCCAACCAGCCAGCTTATGTGTTCTGAATGGCTCTAGAGAAATTTCCCTTTTCCTGGGTAGACTACCCCAGTAGGTGATATTAGGTGATCTTTCTGGGATGGTCACAAAGTACTTTTAACAACAGCAGGCTGCTCTGATCTGTTACTCTCCTGCCAACATAATTCTCAGTGAACAGACTAACAGTCCAGTCCTGAGCTGCCCGCAGCGCCCAGGCTCGGCAGCTCCGAGGAGGGCTGCCGCCAACTCCTGCGCTTCCCGTGCTACCGTGGGAGGTTCCTCAGGAGAAAGGAATGTTTGTCCCCTTCCCCCAAGTAAGGGAAGCAGCCCCACAATGGCGCTACTCTCTTTAGCGCCAACCAAAAGGTTGGTGCTAAAGTAAAGGCGCTCGTGTAGGGTGCGCAGCCCTGCATGAGTGCCCCAGATCCTGCGGAGCAGAGCTCCGCGGATCCACCTCTCTCCCTCCCCAGGCATGCCTCCCGCCCGCCTCCTGTTCCGTAGCCCAGCTGGTGCTGGGCTAGCACCAGTGGGAGCCCGGTAAACGTGTCTTGCGGCACGTTTGCAACTGGATTGGGCTCTTAGGCTGCAATCCTAACCACACTTTCCTGAGAGTAAGCCGCATTGACTAAAATAGGACTTACTTCTGAGTAGACCTAGTTAGGCTTGTGCCCTTATTTGGTGTAGCATGCCACATGCTTTGATGTGGGTATGTCTCAAGAAGTTCCTTCTGCAGAATGAACTATAGCTCATTGTTACAGCAAGTTTCTTTTTCCCCATGGAGAAGGTCCCAGATTCAATACGTGACATCTCCAGGCAGTACTGGAAAGGACTTGCCTGAATACTTCCTACTTTTTGGCATGGAAAAGCATGAACTAGGTAGTCCAAGGCTCTGACCCAGCAGAAGGCAGCTTCTCATATTCACATACTCCTAATAATCCTGGTGTGCCACAATCCCTTGTGCCTATACCACTTTTGGCACACATCATCCATCCATGGAACAAACTACCCCAGTTTGGGCATCAGGAGAAGGGCTTCTCCTTTTGATTATTTTCAGTAGTAGAAACCTCTCATCTGCCAAGCAACTAAGCAGCTCAGGCAGACCCCATACAATTTTTTGTTCACAGAATTTCCACTGGTGCTTGTTCAGTCTGCAGGGACTCATAGTAATGTCAAAGTGAGTGTTCCACATAAGAGGAAGCTGAAACAGAGCACAGCGCAATGCATGCATGCAAAAGGGATCACCCACAATGGAGGTGATCATAGATCAAACAGAAAATATACTGGCTCATGACATGGTTAGGTAACACTAACTTACCAACTGCAGTATCACTGAACCACAGTGCTCTGGTTGGGTCTGTGCATGATCAAACTTCCCAATCCCCCTCATGTCCACCATCAGGTCAGTAGCTAGGCTCTTCTCAGGCACATAGGTTGTGGCTCTCCCTAATCTGACAGGCTCCCTTTCTTACAGGAAGATGTCTATGTGAGTCATGCCCGCTTTCCAAAGATGAAACATATCAAAGCACTGCATTAGAGTCTTCTGGAGAGTTCAACGCAACATCCCTTAGGACTTCCACTCACCTCATCAAGAACTTGAGGTCCCATAAAATACTGTAGGCTATTGTCTGAAAAGAAAAAACCCATGGGTAGAAACAGAGAAATACCATAATCACATCTGAAGGAGTCTGAGTAATCTCTGGTGTTTCCTGGAATAGGAGCTACTTTTCTTATCCATGGTCATGAAGAGCTCTGTGAGTTCCTGCCACACAGCTTTAGGGTAGTGAGCACTGTTTTTCTTTAAATGTGTTAGCAATTAAGAACATAACAAGAGCCATGTTAGAGCCATAACCCATAAGAGCCCTGCTAGATCAGGCCAAAGGCCCATCTAGTCCAGCTTCCTGTATCTCAGTGGCCCACCAAATGCCCCAGGGAGTACACAAGACAACAGACACAACCTGTATCCCAGTGCCCTCCCATGCATCTGGCAATCAGAGGCAGCCTGCCTCTAAAACCAAGAACTTGCACATACCTACTATGACTTGTAACCCATAATGAACTTTTCCTCCAGAAATTTGTCCAATCCCTCTTAAAGGCATCCAGACAAGACATATATGTATATGTATTATTATTATGTATAGCTTATGTATACGTATAGCTTTTCCTAACTGTTATTTTGTAAGAAATGTAAAATTTCACATGATCTCCTTATCTTTTTCCTTTCCTCCTTTTTTTTTTTAATAAAATCTGAGCCTCCTTCCCTAAAACACTAAATCCTTGGAATTAATCCTAGGATCGCTCCTCATTTGAAAGGTCTAGAGCTTATTTCTTAGGCTTTTCAACTCACCTGCATGAAAACGATTCCAAATAAACCAAAGCAGGCATAAGGAACAAACTTTCTGGCTAGGACAAGCACACACCCAGCTAAGACAGAAAAAAAAAGAAAAAATAAGAAGCACTTTAGTGGCAACAGAAGAAGGGAACAACAAGTGGCATCAGGGGAACAAAAGATCCCCTTTTCCACATGCCCTTTCCAATACCTAGCCAGAAGCAGTTGTAATTAGAGTATTCAATTTTTTATTTTTTAAATAATTCAAATGACAAGTGTCCACAAAATGGTGTTAAAACATGTTTATCATACAACCAAAAAGTAAATAGACAACAATTGTAGTTTAATACATTTGTATCCCACACGTTCCCCAATGACTTCAGAGCAATGTACAAGGGGTGATCCCATGTCATTCCTGCAACAATTATACATTATCTGTCTTCAATTTATTAATTTTTACCCCAGCTCAAGGAGCTCAGAGCACTTTTTATTGTGCTATTCTCCCAGATTATACTTATAACAACCCTGTGAGGTAGGTTAGGCTGAGAGACACAATGACTAACCAGAGATCACCCAATGAACATCATAGCTGAGAGAAGATCTGGATTCAAATTCCCCAAGTCAGAGGCTGAAAACATACATCCACTTACTTGGGAATAAGCCCCATTTAGTCCAGTGGCACTAACTTTCAAGTAAATATGGATTGGATTGGGCTGCGTGTCCACACTGGTTCTCTAATTAAAAGTTAAGGAATGTGCAGAGAAACAAGCAACTGGCCAAAGGCTGCTCAATGAATGTCATGTTTCACAAAAGGTTCAGGTATATTGTTTCATAAGAATGTGTGCAGGTAGATTGCCTATGACTACGGCAGAGCTGTTGGCAATCAAATCTAAGCTTGACTCCATTTTTTGTGGCTACTCAAATAAAATCCCAATCTGGTAGATGTGTCTACATATTATAAACACGTGTTTTGTCACTGCGAGGGAGAGAGAGTTTACAGAAGTGACTTTACCGTTTGCCCTGTCAACCTGTTTAATCATCAGAAATTCAAAGCCTTGAGTTGGTTACTATTGTGGTTATGTAGTCTTCATAACCTTTGCAAAAATTAATGTGGGTTGCTGTTAAAGTGATACTTTTGTACTGCACTTTTATTGAAATTCCTGTCTACTATACCACCAATAAACTAGACCAGTGTTTCTCAAACTATGAGAGGACTCACTCGGTGGGTTGCGAGACAATTTCAGGAGGGTCGCATAGCACCTAACTCAGCTGCCATTGGAAATACGCTGAGCATACAAGGTACAGAGCTGTAGGGGATGGTGGAAAGTAGTAGGGCTGTTCGACTGGAGACAGATCCAAGTCTGCATTCTGCTTTGATTTTTAAGCTGGAATGTTCTAATTCCAAGCTGTGCAAAATAAGAGCACAAATGTGCTGTGTAATGGGACTTTTGGTTAATCACAGCTTAGATTTGAAGCCTAAATTGATTGTGTCACTTCCAGCCATGACACCACTTTCAGGCTGACATCACTTCCAGTGGGTCCCAACAGACTGTCATTCTAAAAAGTGGGTCCTGGTGCTAAAAAGTTTGAGAACCACTGAATTAGATTGAACATTAACCCAACAAATCTTCAACAAGACAGCTTCATAACAACTCAAGTCTAATAAATGCAGATACACCATGTAGATTTTCAATCTGCTGAATTTAATTAGAATTACATCATTTAATTCAATCTGAAAATAAAATGTACACATTCATTAAGGGACTGATATTTTGCAGCTGAGATTATCCTAGCTCTTGTAGGTTCCTACTACGCTTCATGAAGGCAGGTGCTGAAAGTAACTGGCTATGAGGGAGATCAAGTTTGCATTGTGAGTTCCACCTTTGGACACAGGCTGATCACAGCTTGGTCATGGATGGAAGTGCTAGAGAGAAAACAAGCAGTTCTACGGTCCCACCTTCTGCAACTACAAAGAACCACAGTGACCACAGTCCTCCTCTTCCCAGCCATAAGCAGAAGCTCTTACCTAGCTGCCCAAACATGTTGATTAACACAAAGAGTGTGGCTAACACTACACCACTTCCCCATGACAGATTGATGTAATCCCGTTGCTCATTCCACTGGAACCACATCCTGATGCCGTCTTCCAGGAACGTACTGATCAGGCAGAGGTGAGCCAGGTGAGGTAGATAGTGCTTTGTCATTCGCAAGAACTGGAGAAGGAGGAACGCATTAGATTGAAATGTTCCCAAGGCTACAACAACATACATCAGGCTCCCTAGACATCATATTTGCCCATATGATCCCCGAGTACTTCTGATAACACAATGTGGAAGGATTACACACAAATAGCAGGTGTGTTTTCAGATTTAGCAATGGAACAATAGAACCTTGATACTGACGTTGTATTACAATCAGGTAGTAAAATCGGGACTGGTCACTCCTACAGCTCAGGCTTCAAACACTCCACTAAATGAAGCAAGTAAAAAAAGTACCTGGAGACTATCCTATGGAAACTGAAGACGAAACATTCTCAAGAACAATCTGTTCCTTAAAGCAGTGGTTCCCAAACTGTGAGCCGCCGCGGCTCCTTGGAGAGCCATAGAAACCAGACAGGGGAGCTGTGGAATCCTCGCATAAAACCTGCTGCCCTAAACCAGGTACAAGATTGTAGCCACAGCCAATGGCCCAGCAGGCCAAGGGAACCACCAGTCAAAAAAGTTTGAGAATCACTGTCTTAAGAAGTAAGGGATGTTAAATATACCCATTAGCAAATTCAGTCAATCCACCAGCCACTCTCTTTACTTTCCTTTAATTCCTCTAGTGGAAACAACCTTAATATCCATCCAGATTGTGTACCTCAGATAAGCTGATCGAATAACTAGACAGCTGTCTAGTTAATTAGCAGGTGCCTTAACTATGACTTTCCATTACCAGTTTCTATACTTCATGGTTTTGGATAGAAACTTCTGGCCATACATAAGAAGTGTGTCTGAGCAGTATCTTTGTCCAATACAGACCAACACTTTCTGATCAAGATTATATCCTGCTAGAATTTCTGAACATAATTTTAGGAGCAACATCCAACAGAGGCACATGGATTTCAAACGGAACTGCTATGCCCATCCAGACACCAGAGACTGAAACATGGCTCTTTTGTCAGGATAAACAGAACTTATGATAGCCCCAAACACAGTGAGACAAGATGTACTTCCAAAGCAATCAACCTCATTTTAATCTAGTTGTATTTCTGGTTCAGGATAGGAGAACGCCAAAATAAACTCTTTAGAGTTAAAACTGATATGGCATGGAGAAGAGGCAGCATTTGTAAGGGTGTTAGTACAGTACACAACACTGTTCAGATTTCTATAACCCTTTCCACCTGAGACTCATTGATAATGTCTGAAAAGACTTCAAACAGTAGGTATTACTTCACAAAATCCCTATTTCCAGAAACCAAATTAACTACTTAAAGCAGTACCATACAAGATCAGTCCAAAGAACTAAGCCAAGATGACTTCCAAGCAGATCCCCTAGAAATGATTGTAAACCAGAAGTTCCTGTTTGGAGAGGTCTCACTTTGGGCTAAGATATCATTCAGCACCAGAGCATCACAATGTTAAGCCATGCTCTATAGCAGGGGTCTCCAAACTTTTCGGCCAGAGGGCCGCGTCAAATACCTGGCACGGGTATTGAGGGTCGGAAAAAAATTTAAATATAAAATTTATATAAATAAGAGATAGAACTTAGATGAGTGAATAAATGAATGAATGGGCTCATTCGTTCAACGTCTCTGGCCCTTAGAACACCCTTCAGACACAATCAGAGCACAGTTCCTGTCATGTTCAGCCAAGTGGGCCAGAAGTTTTCAGGGGACAAGAGGCTGGCTGCGGGCTGGATAGAGGCTGGCTGCAGGCTGCATCTAGCCCCCAGGCAGGGGTTTGGAGACCCCTGCACTATAATGCTGCACTGGTAATTCAGTTATCATGTTACCCACTTGATTTGTTATATTGACCAAAGAGAGTAAGAGAAAATCACTCTCAGTGATGAAGTACCTTTTCATGGTATAAGATTTTTGAATGAAATGGGGGTGGGAATGGGGGGGGAAATGATTACAAGGAGTCGATAAATCCAATTAAAATAAAAATGCACATTAAAGCATGGAGAGGAAACCATATCCTTTTAATCCAGATTAATCTAAAAGATCTGTCACCACCTTGTCTGTACTCAAAATCATTGATAAATTAAATTGAAACTCCAGCCCAGACCAACTGATAAATTTGCACTTCCAGGAGAAATTCACTCTTTGACATGCCATTATAAGTATGTAAGGGGTGGTTAATATATTGGCAACTTTTATGTGGGTACCTACTCAGGTTCAGGTTCATTTGATATAAGTCAAGATACCCATAACACATTGCCTTGGAGTCAATTCACATTGCTACTGTATTCTGGAAACTCTACCTACATGGCCAGATTTCACATCAGTAATGTCTACATACAAGAAGCATATCAGACAGTACTTATGTGGAACGGATTCAACCTTGTGGAAGTGACTTCCATAGTGAAATGCAAACTATACAAGGGTTGCTAAAGTAGTAACAATCAGGAGTGATAAAAGCATTAATTTTTAAATGCTTGGGGTGGAATGTGGGGACAGAACTAGTGTATGATAGTGATTTCAAATTTCTAATGGACAACTCAGGTCCTGGATTTTGCATACATTACCTTGCTTTAAACTTTGCCAGCACAACTGAGCCTTGAAATAATAGACTGTTTGCAGACAACAGATTATCCATCAGACAAGAAGGCTCCATCTCTCCTAAAATTGATACTTTCCCAAAATGAACAGGCTTGACCTCAACAACTGCTGATGGAGCTTCCATAGCAGCTGAGAACACAAGCGAGCTTGTGAATCACAGAATCCACAGCTTAAATCTCACCTGCGCCTTGAACTCCTTAGGCCAGCCACTCTTCTCTCAACCTGATTTTTAACAACACTGGCATGCCTCATGGGGCTGCTGCTGGAACAACTATTGTGGCCATGTATTTAAGCACCCTGGACATTAGGAAGTGCTATTCGAATGCAAACTATGAAACGGTAAATTATATTTGATGAGGCCAGAAGATCCATTTAACAGCACTACCCAAGGACTCCTGTTCTTCTGACTCCACACACAAAACAGTTCTGCTCTGGCGTCTACCTCCATTCTGGGTGATGTGAGGTAGAGCCCAAGCCTATGCCTGCCTACTCAGAAGTAAGCTCCATTACAGTCAGTGGGACTTACTCTCAGGTAAGTCTGGGTAGCACTGCAGCCTCCATAACTGGTGGGGAAGAAGCGTGGGGTGGGAACAGTTTCAGCCCTGCTCCTCCTCAAGCAGGCAGAGCCTCCCTGGGATGCGACTGAGCGGTCCTGCCCCCCCCCAATGTGGTCGATGCCTCTTCAGCACCGTGGACTGTCCCCACGTTGGGACAGTACAAGGGCTCACTTCGGGGGGGTGGGGAGGCAGAAGGCAGCATCTCTCTCTCTCTCCCTCGAAGTGAAGCACCAGCAACGCTCACTCGTCACGGGCAGAAGAACGCATTTGAAAGTGAAGAAACCCCCCCCCGCGGACTCGCAAATGGTAAATCCCGAACGAGCGCTCTTCCCGCGTAAGAGGGGTGGGTGCGGGGGAGAAGTGGGCGAAAGGGGCACGCGGTCAACGGTGCCTCCCCTCCCCTCCCGCCAGATGGTCGCGTCCGAACACGCGGCTTCCAGAGCCCAAAGCGCGCTGTTCCTGGAGAGGGAAAAACCATTCCCTCGCGGGCGGGGGTGGAGAAGAACCGCTCACCTGATCAGCCAGATCTTCCGCTGCTCCCATTAAATCGCCGCTGGGCGTCATGGTCGGCTGAGGCGAGGCGAGGCCCGGCCGCGCACAATCACTGCTTCTCAATCTGGGCTCCCTTTCCAGAGGGGGCGCGCTGAGGGGGGCGGGGCCAGGCCACAACCAATCACACACCGAACCGCTCGCTGCCCTCCCCTTTCCAGGTCACGTGGGACTCGGCGGTGCCGTTGCTGGTGTGGTGGCTTTCGCCATAGAGCGCAGGGATTCGAAACGTTCCAGACAGGCAGTTACAGGTAGACGCTCCTGCTTGTATCCTTATCTCTATGGTTCCCTTTGTTTGTTTGTGTACAAACCGTATTTCCGGTCTTATAAACTCTCATTGGAGCAGTAATGGTAACAGTCTCTCCTGCTCGCAGGAGTCTATGCAGTTAGGCGGGTCTTCCTCTATATAGAGTGACTTTGATTGACAGCTGTGTGAATCCTCCCACCCCCCCCATAGAAGCAGGTGCAGGCTCTTAGACAGCCCAACCCTCTGCAGGTCTACTCAGAAGTAAGTCCCATTCTAGTCAGTGGGGCTTATTCCCAGGTAAGTGTGGACAGGATGGTAGTCTCACTCAGCTCCTTTTCTAAGGGATAATCTTGTAAAAGTTTCTATTAAATTGATTCAGTTTATTGATTTATAACCTGCATAGATGAACACCTAAAGTGGCTTCTGTTCAGAATACAGTCACATTAACTGATCAAGGATCTGGGAGCGTGTGAGGTCATGAGCTGTCCCCATATTGCAGGAGTAGGGGCTGCAAAATAGTCTCATGTCCACTTTGGAGATGGTAAGGCTAGGGCAGTGGTTCCCAAACTGTGAGTCATGGCTCCCTGGGGAGCCACACACACCAACCAGGGGATCCTCACAAAAACCCTGCTGCTCTATACAGTGTACACGATTGTAGCCCTAACGGGGAGCTGTGGCCAATAGCTGAAGTCACAACTGCTGTGTTTAGAAAATGAGGTCCCCACCTGGACCGCAGCTCTTCATTCCACTTCTGTGCTCTGGGCAGTCGCATCTGTTGCCCAGCATTCCAGAAGGCTGCACAACAGGAAGTCCAGGCAGATGCGACTGCCCAGATCTACCCAGGAGATAAGCCGTGTGGAGGCGGAACAAACAGGTCCACTCACTGGGTGGATGAATCCACCCAAATGCCGGATCCAGCCCCCCTCCCCCACCTGGTTTTAAATGGCCCTGGCCTAGATCAGAGGAGCCACCAGTTGAAAAAAGTTTGGGAACCACATGGGTAGGGGTTTAGGAATATGATCATTGGTCTATTTGCTTAGTATTGCCTAGTCTACACTGACTGGTAATGCCGTTATATATGAAGCTGAATTTGGTTTCTTGTTTTTAGTTCATGGTATCTGTTGAATAAAGAACTGGGAATTTGCACTACCAGTTTCAGCCTTGTATCCCAAAACCAGTTGCATGCAGACCTCCTCTTGCCCCATTTTTTTTTTTTAAATGGATGGGAAGTCACACAGAATGACTGAATTACAATGGTAACTTTCTCCTGGTCAAATTAGAGTGGGACGGTGTAAAAGCGAGATCAGGCCGGAATGCGTAATTAATAAAAGAAATGGATGGGGGGGGGTGAGAGAGAGCAGGATTTGACAGACACACTTGATAACAATATTTTATAACAGAAACTATTGCAATAATATGTTTTTATTACTGTAATCCCTTCCCAGCCAAAAACCATCCAGAGTAAGACAAAATGTGTCAAAATGGACATCGAATGGCGTAATCCTATCCCCACATTGTGATGCAGCAGCACTGAAATGGTCTCTGCGCAGGAACAGAGGCTGCTGAAGGTCTCACTGAGGGAAAGGAACATTTGTTCCCATAGAACAAATGAGGTAGAGCTCAATCCTATGCCTGCCTACTCAGAAATAAGCCCCATTACAGTCAGTGGGGCTTACTCTCAGGTAAGCGTGGGTAGCACTGCAGCCTTAGAACCCAATCCGTGGTGTAAGCCCCTGCAGCCCCTGTGGGGCTACTTGGACTTGCGGCAGCAAAATCACTGGTGCAAGTCTGAGCAGCCCTGTGTTGGGGAATCAGATCTGGGAAGGGGGATTGGATACAGTGGTAGCCACTGCTGCCATTCCCACCCTCTTCCCAGGTCTGATCCGCCCCTGCTCTTCCCCCACCCTGTTACACCTCCTCTCTGCCTCCATTCCACCCTTCCTCCACCAGCCCGCAGACTGGCTCGGGCAGGCTGGCACAGGCCTTTCCACCAGTGCCACAAGCCTTCTGGCTGCCGCAACTTGCCTTATAGCACATTTTAAATAACGTGCCTGCTTGTTCTGCTGGTGCTGGGCCAGTTAGGATTGGGCTGTAATTCCACTAAATTTGAGGGGTGGGTTGTGGTTTGCTATATATATCATTTGCCTAATGATTCTATTTTGGGAGGATGATCCTGTCCCTGTTTTTGAAAACTGTTTATTGCTTGGATTGGGTTCCATATATGGATTTTAGGTTGTATCAGTTTTATCACTCTTACCAAATGTGTTGTTATACAGTACATGAGCCTTGCTTTGTTTGATGCTTGAAGACCTGTCATTCAGAACTGTGGTTTGTTAAAAACAGGTTTTGGGTAAGAAGGGTTTACTACTTTTTCAATTCCTTAGGGGTATTATTTCTAAAATATTGTTCTCACATGTCTCTAAATATATACTGCCCTATTCTGCACAATGCTGAGTTTGAGAATGTCTGTTCCTGCTTGTTCCATTGTGATCTGGATGCATTTAGGCTGGGAAGGGATTAATAAAAGCATACTGTTGGAAAGGTTTCAGGTGTAAGAGATGGTTCTCAAGTGTCTCTAACACATCCTGCTATTTTTCATCCATTAATGCCTGTTCTGGCCCATTGTGATTTTTACACCATCTCAAAGTCTATGATAAAAACCTAATGCAGTCCTTACAGACAGTACCTGTCTAAAATTGAGCTGATTTTCCATTCTAATTTCCAGTGCAAAGTTTATAGGGATCCATGATAGAGCTGCTAAGGAATACAGTAATTTAGGGAATCAACCAATGGCGGCTTATAATTTTTACTGGAAGTTTCAACAGTGTGTGATTCTAGGTTTTTTTCAACCTTACCTCTGTGTTTCAGATTGGTGGCCATTGTAGTATTCTTTCATTTGCTGCCCTCTAGTGTTGCCATGGCAACAGCACAATGTGCATGAGTCTGGTGCTCGATATTGTCAGTAAATGCGTGAAAAGTGTCAGACTGAGTCAAATGCGTGGAACATTAATGCTACATACACAACAGTACTTTTACTATGGATTCAGTAATGATGGGAATAGGACCCTGTTCTGTATTTGCAATAACTGAAACAAATGAGATTTCCCAAGCAACCTAGAATAATGATAATCAATAGCATTTTCACTACTGAAAGCACCACATACATTATCGTGCAATTCTTTTGTGACCTCTGTTAAATATGCCAGTTGAGAGAATACTGTGCATGTCTACTCAAAAGTAAGTCCTATTGTGTTCAGCGAGGCTCACTTCCAGGAAAGTGTGTACAGTATAGGATTGCAGCCAGGGGGCCCAATCCTATCCAATTTTCCAGTGCTGGTGCAGCCATGCCAGTGGAGCATGCACTGCATCCTGTGGTGGGGAGGTAGTCACAGAGGCCCTCTTAAGGCATGGGAACATTTGTTCCCTTACCTTGGGGTTGTATTGTGGTTGCACTGGTGCTGAAAAATTGAATAGGATTGGACCCTGAGTGAATTCATGGCACAAGCAAGATTTGAACTATTAGGGGCTTCTGGATTTGTAGTTTAGTCTCATGAAGTGCAATCCCCTTAAAATTATGCAGTTTACAGGATATTCTAGAAGGCATTTTACAATTTTTACAGCATTTTACAAGGGCCTCCGTGACCCGGATCCAGACTACCTGAAAGACAAGTCTCCTTCCATACATTCCAGCCCATCCTCTCAGGTCAGCTGAAGGGGCTCTTCTACAAGTGCCGCCTTTGTCCCAAGTGAGAGGGGTGGCAAGCCTTCTCTGTAGTGGCACCACAACTACAGAATGCTCTCCCAGGGGAACTGAGAGTAACTCCCTCTCATGGCTTTTCAGCAAAGGGTCAAAACATATCTGTTTCATCTGACATTTGGTTGCTGAGTGGATTTTTGCCCTCCGTGTCTCTGATATACTGTGGTGACTTGACTGTCTTCCTGGACTCGTTAGTTCTCCATTGCTCAATGAGTTCTTGTCTCTTTTTTCCCTTAAATTTTTTTGCTCTGTTTTGATATTGTTTTTCATCATGCAATGTTAAAATTAATGCTTTGTTTAATGTTTTTTACTTGTTGTGATACTTTGTACTTGATAAAGCTTTGTAAGCCACCTTGTGCATTTGCTTCTGCATGGGAAAGGCAGGGAATGAATGAATGAAATTACTGTAGCATACAGGTGTGACCAGTTAATTGGTGCATATGACATTGAGAGAATTATGCATAACTATTCCATCATATAACTTCCTCCCATTTCTGAGTTGTGATGCTGGGGAAAGAGGGGTTTAATCCTTTCATTCACACAACTTTTTTTACTTAAATCATATGATTTCAGTCAGGGAAATGGTGCAGGGTGAAGTAAACTACCATATTGTACCCGTCTGTTTTCCGCTCTGCAGCTAATAGCAACTATGGAGGAATGATTTCAGTCAGGGGAATGTTGCAGGATGAAAGGGTTAAACACCCTCCCCCCCATCCTGCAGCTTTAATACAATGTTCCCACATAAGCTTTTAATCAAAGAAAAATAGATTGGAAGAACCAGATCTCCTACATCATACCTAGTTTGGCCACCCATAGAGTGGCCATAGAAAGGCAGTGAATATATTGAGGCACAGAGGAGCAGTGAGAAAGACATATTTCTAGCATAGTCCTAGACATGTCTACTTAGAAGTGTGTATAGGATTGCAGCCTTAGAGGACATGGGGGAACAGAAGTGATGGCCACCCCTTGAGATGCATAGGTCAGCTTTCTGTTATAAATTTTCTGATAAATAGTGTGTCTAGATTGATACTTATTTATCCCTTCTTTGTCAAACTCAGACTAAACCAAAAACAAAACAAAACCAGCCTGGATACATGATTGATGTTTATTTAGATACAAAAGTCTGCTATCATAGATAATTGACAAACGTAATTTGCACTATGTTTTCTGCATATTATAGAAAGATATCTGGTAATATAGCTATTATGATCTTTACTTGAATTAGGCTGCAATCCTATACATATTTACATGATAGTAAGTCTCACTGAACTCAGTGGAGCCTACTTCTGAGTAGACATGCATAGGTTTACACTGTAAATGCTTCTTGCTTGGTTTGCTTTAAGCCATTTCTGCCCAACGTTGCATATAGGCAACAGGGACCAAATGTGTACACCTGTGGGCCAGGCAGAAATGGGTTAAAGGGGATTGGACAAATTCCAAGAGGACAAGTCCATCATTGGCTACTATTAATAACCGTTGTGTGCTACCTCTGAGTTGGTGGCAGTATGCCTCTGAATTCCAGCTACAGCAAAGCAATGGTGGGAGAGAAGTATGCCTTCCTCTCCTGCCTGTGGGCTTCCCAAAGGGCTACTATGGCAAACAGGATTCTGGACTAGATGGGCCTTTGGCTTGATCCACCAGGGTATTCTTATGTAGTTTACTATTCTTCCTCCTATCAAGAGAAGTTAGTAAGTAGGACATGATAGCAACATTCAATACCAGATGTTGTACAAACTGTTGTAATATTTGATGAATGTTCATTTATGTTAAGTACATGAAGCAAGAAAATGGAGCTGAAGATAACTACATAAACCAGCTATTTTCATGTAGTTTGGTGACATTCTTTGACCAGAGTTTGTTTTTTAAAATACAAACTATCACAAGAAAGAATGGGAATATTGCAATTCACTTCTGTGGAGGAAGGAGTGTGTATGCATGCCCTCTAGAGGATGACATTGCACAGTATTGAAAGGGCTGAATATGACTAATAAATGGCATATATAAAGTCCAATTATTCCAACAGAGACTGCTGAAGAGACTGGAGGTGACCCCTCCTGGGCATTTTCATGGGCAGTCAGGAAGGCAGAGTCTCCCTGAGTGTTTTATGGCCTTTATTTATGGTCTGAGGCTGCTGAACAGTCGTACCATTAAGACTGCAATCCTATCCTTACTTACCTGAGAATAAACCCCATTGACTATAATGGGGCTTACTTCTGAGTAGACATGGATAGGTTGAGCTCTAACTCCATCTGTTCTGATAAAAAGTGTATTTTATACTATTTGTTGTAAGTCACTTTGTGAGCTTATTTAGCTGAAAAATAACCAATAAATACACATACATTCACAACCTCTGTTGCAGCTTCTGTTGTTGGTGCACCTCAATACAGATTTTCTCAACTGCAGCACTTCATGAGTAAATGGCACCCATTAACTTATGTAAAAGAAAGTTTTACCTGGGGACATCGCTGGAGTCTCAGCATTCTATACTACTGGTCTGTGCTTTAAGAATCCAGCCTGCATAGTCCCATCACATACTCATTCTGGGATCTGTCTCTTGATCACACTGAAGCATGATGGCAGGGCCTACTTCAGGCCAATTTGACCAATTTGGGCCCTGCTCCTAAGGAGCCCCTGCACTAAGCTGGTGAATTGTGGCATTTGCCTGAGTTGAGAGATCACTTCTAGGCGGTGCCAAGGGAGCATTTGCAAAGTTTGCAAAGCAGATGTGTGTCCCCCTGGCCTCAGAGTCAGGGCCCATCTTGGGGCAGTTTGGCTGAATTGGGCCCTGCCTGCACATAGAATGGCCTCACACTGGGGTGGCGAGCAGAGCACCTTGCTCTGTAGCGGGCAGGAATCTTCTATGTTGAGGTTTCGCAAGGAGAAGGTGGCAAGCAGTTTTTGCTGCTGAATGGCCCTCACTCCTACCCCTGTGGCCAATTGACTCAAAATCACTCCCCCAGAAGCAGTTGGTGGAAATGTCATCATGTCACTGCCACCTACTTCTGAGTGCAGCACTACATGTCTTGGTAGTCTTCAGACTGCCTCATTATAAATGTGATCTGTGTCAGGCTACCTTTGAAAATAATGCTGAAAATTCATTTCACTCAAGGAGGCAAAACTGTTAAATGGTACCCACTGCATTACTATATATCACTGGGTTGCAACATTGTAATTATTATTATTATTATTATTATTATTATTATTATTAACAGTATTTATATACCGCTTTTCAACTAAAAGTTCACAAAGCGGTTTACAGAGAAAAATCAAATAACTAAATGGCTCCCAAAAGGGCTCACAATCTAAAAAAATGCAAATGAATACCAGCAGACAGCCACTAGAACAGACAGTGCTGGGGTGAGGTGGGCCAGTTACTCTCCCCCTGCTAAAAAAAGGAGCACCCACTAGAAAAAGTGCCTCTTACCCAATTAGCAGGGGTAGCAGGGGTACTAGCTCCCAATTAGTTGCTGAGTGCAGTTCACAGTGCTGGATGTGACCTATAAGCCCCTAAACTGTTTTGGGCTGGGGTACCTGAAATTCAGGCTGCTCCCATATGAACATGTTTGCTTGCTCAGGTCATCATCAAGGCCCTGTTTCTTATACTCCTTCCTCCAAAGACTAGGATAGCTGTCAGCAGAATTGTGGGCTTTTTGCTGGTAACACTACAGGTATGGAACTCCTTTCCAAGACTGCCTTAGTTAGCCCATTCCTATCACGCTACTCATTTAACAGTCTATTTTCTGGTACCTATTCCTGGTAAATCACTAACCCTCCCTTCTCTCTTTGTTTGCTTTTGAAGACATTTGGGGGAAGAGGTGTGCTAGCATGCATTGAAATGGCCATTTTTTGTGTTTCAGTCCCTTCCCTCAGATCTTTAGAAGTTATAGCAATGAGGGGCAGATACACCATGATTCTTGTGCATATGCATGTAAATGCATGTGCATTAACACTAAGGTGTCATGTAGCAGATGGTCTGCCCTTTCACATTCTGCAGTTGGCAAGGTACTTTTTGACTGCCTATGTTCTGCTTTCCCTCCACCACTGCCCATAACCACATATTTAGATAATGAATGTTACTGACCCCCACTTTACAATGGGTTTGTTTTACAATCAAATCACTTTATAATGGAATCTCAATACTAAAGCAAGGTTCACTGTCCAATGTGTTGTTCACTTTATGATGGGCTCATGATCACCACCAATAGGACCTTGTGGATGATAGAGTAGCCAGTCAGTGACATGAATGCTTGGTGGCATCTCGGCCAACATCATGGCTGTGTATCTAGAAGGAAAGATACAGCTGATGCAAATGCAAGCCATCTGGGTAGCATCTCAGCCAGTAGCAGCATTTTTAACATTGTGGTTGTGTGTCTTGAGGGAAGGCTACAGCCTTCTAATTTGTGTTTCATAATTACAGTGTTTCGTAAACTGATAAACATGGTCTGTAAAGAGTGCAATAGGCACTCATGTTTTAAATCATGTTTTATAGAGAGCTTCGTTCTGAGGCAGAAACTTCAACTTCTGAATTCTTGGAACAAATTTTTTAAAATGCATTATTGAGTTCAGGCTACAACATTTTCACAATACGATGGTGTCTCCAGAACAGATTACTGTCATCAAGTGGGGGTCCACTGTATTCTGTAGTAGGGACAACCAGATTCATTGTGAGTATTAACAAAATGAAAATATTATGGTTCTTTTACTAACACAGACTCTGCTTCAGAAACAGGAAAGACAACTCATTACAGAACACAGGTAAATGAATGATCTTTAACATAAAAGAGAGAGAGGATTGCCTGTTCTCTTTTTATCTGTAAATTATTGGAGGGTATAGCAGTATATACCCCCGCATATACCTATACCTGTAGTCCTGTATATACCTGTAGTCCCTGCAAAACAGACATGTCAGCTGGAGAAACTTTTTTGAGGGTAAGGGTGGGGAAAGTGTCATTAGCTGACTTTCATCTGTTTCAAGCATGAAACCCATCCCGATAAAAATGCAGCAAACCTGTAACTTCTGCGTTATAAACTTCTAAACCCCACTTCCTTCCCAGATCTGCAGTTAGCATCCGGGAATGTTGTCTTCCCCCCCCCCCCCCGCGCCAAGTAGTGTAGACCATGAGCAGCTAATCCCAGTGCAGGGGGAGGGGGCAGGCTGTGAGCGGGAGAAAGTGCTATAAATAACCATCTGGGAACATTGAGTTCTGTGCTGACGCATGTTACGCAGCAAATATACTGCGACCCCAGCCCAGCACACAAACCCCTTGTGCTTCATTCCCTGCTCATAATTTCATGCTTCCTTGTTCTTCTTCCATCTCTGTTTGCAGAGCTGGCTTAAGACATCTGCTGCTCCAGACAGAAAATCTGAATAATACTTCCCTCTTGCTCATTAACATAGGGTAGAATCCACCAGGAAAGTTCCCTTGGCCACGCTCCATTGACATTCTCTTAGGCAGCTCTCATTCATTTCAAATCCTCCACATCTGTCCCCTCTTCCTCCACTCCAGATATGTATTCAGAATTGTGTGCATCTGGCTCTCCCCTGTAGTTTGAAGCAGGACGCTCCCTGTCCTCCAGACTAGTGGCAGGTGCAGCTTAAGGACTCCCTGTCACAGAAAGGACAGCCCCAGCTCACTCATATTTCAGCTGCAGAGTGGTCACTGAGGGCAAAGCTGAGAACCTTCCACAGTTTCCTGGAATGAGCCTGAGCTACCAAGTTCAACCAGAACTGGAGGAAATGGCGGACGGGAGGAGGAGAAAGCCATGAGTTTGGGCTTTCAGACATCTTCAGGCCTTTCTCTCCAGCCCAGTGGCACCTTTGCAAATGTTTTCTTTGGATACAGGCTGGCTCTGGATACACATACTGGCTCTCTCCTCTCTGGTTGCTCCCCATCTCACCATCCCTGCTGGATTTGTTGATCCTGCCTGGCTGATGTCGAGGGATCTGGGCTGAGGACCAAGACAATCTGGCATAAAGCCAGTGCCTTACATAACAAGGAATGAGTAGCTTGTGTAATCTCCACAGTGTGTGTGTGTGTGTGTGTGTGTGTGTGTGTGTGTGTGTGTGTGTGGATGAAGGACACTGGATATAATGGAAAATCGGTACTTTATCTTAAGTACACCTGCATACTGCTGTGGTCCCTTCATAGGATCTCCCCTCCTAGCGAAGACCCAATTGCCATATCCTAGTCAGGGAGTTCTTTATGTAACTGGGGTGAGATAAAGGCAGAATCAAAATCTTGGAGTAATTCAAAAACAAGGAGCTTCACTGGAGTCACAGTGCTATGGCAACTGCAAATGGGCTAGGGTAGACAGAATACAACTAGACAGTGGTCTGGAGAAGAACAAATGTAGACCCCCCCCACACACACATACACACATTCTTTCTCAGTTCACAGAAATCTATGACTCACAATGGTGATGGCAGCCTACTCTGGGCTGTGCTTGAGAAGAGTCCCAGTGTAAGCAAAATATATATATTTTGCATATCTGTGCAAAGCGGGGGGGGGGGGAGACCTTGTTCAGGGTACCTTTTCACTTCACTGCCTGAGCTCAGGTTTAGCACACAAACATGAAACTGATGGCATAGCATGCTGCCATCTGGATATGCCCTCAGAGATAGAATAGTGGTAACAGAATACAGTAAATTGTCTGGACAGCAGCATTGCCCTAAAATAGTGGTTCCCAAAATGTGTGCCATGGTGCCCTGCAACAAACTCACGGGGGGGGGGGAGCTGTAGGATGTGCCCAGAAGCCTCTTCTTACCAGCTCTCACAGCATTGCCATTTTGAATCACATGAATCTCATGCAATTCTCACAAGATCTTACATTATCACGATGGCAACACCACCATGATGGGGCACTGTGGAGGAACATAAGAACAGCCCCACTGGATCAAGCCATAGGCCCATATAGTCCAACTTCCTGCATCTCACAGTGGCCAACCAAATGCCCCAGGGAGCACACCAGATAACAAGAGACCTGCATCCTGGTGCCCTCCCTTGCATCTGGCATTCTGACACAACCCATTTCTAAAATCAGGAGGTTGCACATACACATCATGGTTTGTAACCTGCGATGGACTTTTCCTCCAGAAATTTGTCTGATCCCCTTTTAAAGGTATCTAGGCCAGATGCCACCAACACACCCTGTGGTAAGGAGTTCCACAGACTAACTAAACACTCCCAACACTCAATTTTAGTGAAAGGCAATCAATTTTAGTGGATGCATAGGAAGGGTGCCATGACCATGGTACTTTTGGTGACTGCTGCCCTGAAAGAAAGACAGCCATTTCTCATGTAGCATAATGTTTTTGTGGTGTGACTAAGGGTAAAACAGGTCTTGTAGCACAATCCCATACTTGTTTACTCAGAAGTAAGTCTTCTCAGATAAGTGTAAAACAGCTTATCTGTTTTACAGATAAGTGAGAAGGCACAGTGAGAAGGTGCTAAACTTGTTAAGGCAAACCATCAGTTTTTTGACAATTGACAAAGCACACCACACTGCTAGTTAGGGGCTCATATCTCCCAATGGCCCTATTAATATATGAGCCTCCCCCAAACTCCCACGGCACACTTGCAGACCATTCACGGCACAGTGATTGAAAATTGCTGGTGTAAAGGATTGCAACCTTAATGTTCCAATGTAGAGACGAAACACATAAAACGTTTACAATTTATTAGGAAAGCAGGATGTCAAATTCAAGCACCAAAGAAACCCTCCATGAACTCTACACCAACTGAGATAAACAGCAGGGAGTTGAATACCGCCCTAGACTTGACCTATCTTGTTTTGCCTCCCTCATTGCACTTTGCACCCAAAGGAGTCTGTTTGTTAAAAGTTTCCTAGAAATCCAAGTAAATTATTAGCTAAGAAGATGTCTGCCAGTTGGCTAACTGGAGGAGGGAAAAGAATGTTATATAGGAAATAACAGGGCTGAAGTAAGGTTATATAATTATAATGTGTATTGCATATATATTATATGTATTGTTTTATGTAATAAAATAATAAAAGAAATATACAATATAAAATAAAATGCTGTTATGATAACAAATATGCACAGCCCACCAGACGTTGGTGGCTGAATTTGGCCTGTTGTATATCCAGTCCTTTCCAAGTACTTAGGTATTCACATAAGTTTTTATAATATGTATGCTGTCCCAAGTAAGGCTACTTTCTGTTGTTGGTGTGTAGCAATTTCATTTACACCCAAGATGTTCAGGTGTTTTTCAAAGTCTTTTGGTACTGTACCTAGAGAGCACCAGTGATTGGTACAATTTTAGCCCTTTTCTGCCATACATATTTGACTTCAGTTTGCAAATCCTTCTACTTAGTGATATTTTCCTGTTCTTTCTCTTCACTGTCAATTTTCTGACTCAGTTTGACTCTAGGGAAGTACAGGCCTATGAACTGCAAGGTGCCATGTAGTCCACCATTGCCATTTCTCATGCAGCCACTCATGAAGTTTATTAGGAACTCTTGCTAAATACTAAAAGGCAATTATGCTTTCTTAGTTCAGACAGACCTAAAGTTAGACCTGGAAGATCCAGGTTCAAATCCCTGTTCAGGCATGAAGCTTCCTGGGTGACCTTGGGCCAGTCACTATCTCTCAGCCTCACCTACCTCATAGGGTGGTTGGGAAGAGTAGGGAAGTAACTATGTATGGCACCCTGAGCTCCTTGGAGCAAGGGAGGCATAAAAATGTGAAAAACAAATACTGTATATGTAATCAAAAGAATGTCCTCTGGTTTCAAAGCAGTGCAGGACAAGCTACTGCACTGCATTCATACAGCAGACAGAAAAGAGCCTTCAGCAACATTCACAGATGAAAACAGGGACATGCTTCTAACACCCAATTCTCATATCAAGGATTGCTGCCCAAGGGCCTTTCCCTGCCAGCTTTACACTTGCTAAAGTCTCACCAGTCTGTGCTGTAAGCTGCAGTTGTCTGCCTTCCACTGAATTAAAAGGGATAAAGTTGTTTGTTCTTTTGGTTAAAGACGCCCCAGAAAAACATCCTTGAAACATTCAGAAAAACTTATCCTACAGTACGTTTTCAACAGTTCAAACTATTGAACTCTAGTGTGTGAATTGATGGGTTGTTCACTGCTTGGTACCTTCAGATTCATACTCATACATTGTCAACTGAAACAGACTGAACTCTCTTTAACTTCTGTGTTGCCTTCTAACAAAGGCAAAAATAGGCAGTGTGATTTAGCAGGGGAAAGTATAAAAAGTACAGAGTGTGCCTGGTAAAGAAGGAGAATAGCAGCATCCGCAATGTATGTTCTTAGCTAGCTATATAATGTAGAACAAGATAACTTTTTAACAGAAGTCTTGTACTGTCAGTCACTGCAAGTAAACAGCTCTTGATCCATGACTTATATGGCACCTTTAAGGTATGCCTGAAAATCATAATGTATCATATTTGCTGATTACACAGGTCAACACACATTTTGCTTCCTTAAACATTACACCAATCCCTGGGTATATTTGGGGTGCTGATTCCAAAAATGGCATCTGTTTTGCCCTATCACATCTAGTTTTGGAGATATAGTATAGCCTCTTTAGTGAATGGTTCAAGCAGCTTCCAGCCATGGCTTCCTCATGAGGAAGCTGCTTGAACCATTCACTAATGAGGCTATACTATATCTCCAAAACTAGACGTGATGGGGCAAAATGGATGCCATTTTTGGTATCAGCACCCCAAATTTATATCAAACCATCATAGAGTTTGGGAAAAACTTTTCTGACCCTCAATTTTGTAGGCCTGTGTTACAGAAGCTAATGACCTGGCTACAGTTCTTGGTATTTGGAGTGATGACAATAATCTGTACGCTCTGCCAGTTCATGGACTGCGGCTCTCCCATGCACACTTCTCCAGCCCGACTGAACTAGATGGTATTTACTTCTAAGAGAGCCTGCTGAAGCTCAAATGGTAAGATTAGCAGAAGCTTCCTAACTTCTCTTTTCCAGCTGAAGGATACTATGAACTGAAGTTCAGATGCCAACTCCGTCATGTACATTTCAAGTACAATCTAAGCAAGGCCCCTCCATCCGCCCCCCACAACTGCAGTTTCTCCATGTGTAAAATAGGAATAATGGTGACCTACTTTGCAGAGTGATTGTTGCCAGGACAAAGAAGAGAGACTGCAACCTCTTCTGCACACTGAACACAAGCTACGATGCAGACAGTTACACTTTCCTGGGAGTAAGCCATATGAAAAACAATGGGACTTACTTCTGGGCAGACATGCATACTGTGCTGTAAATCTTTGGTTATCTACGGTAAGTCCTTCCTTCCTTCCTTCCTTCCTTCCTTCCTTCCTTCCTTCCTTCCTAGTTTTACAGTGCTTGGAGAGTCTCCAGTGTAATGACTGCGGCAACACAGTATGTTGGACCAGCCCTACTGCTCCAAAGCTGGAAAGTTGTTCAGAATAGGTAATATTGGGCTAGATTCTCTTGCTCAGCAGGGGTCAGCCCCTGCCGGCTTGCTAATAGCCCAGGATGATTGGCTGGTGCTTGTCAACAGGAATGAAAGACAGGAGAAGATCTCCTGACAGTTGGGAATCTGGTCCTTTTTGGGAATGAAATACCCATCAGAGTCTGGGAAGATGATGTCCTCCAGCAGATGAGAGTGGGGCAGGGGAACAGTTTGGAGCCGGTTTTCAGATTCTGAGCAAGGGAGCTAGATGGTGCTGAAGTATTGTTGGAGTGTAGCTGGGGACTTGATGTGCTGCCTGCTAAAGGAGTCTGTTTACCCCCACTATGCTTTGCTTGGGCAAATACTGTGATTACAAGATGTGCCTACTGTTCTCTAGGACTCTCTTATCCAAAGGAAAATAGCAAAGGAAATACGGTAAACTTGCTCAGGAAAGGGGGTGGGAGGAGTTCACAGCAATGTGCTCATATTATTTGCCAGCATAATATTGAGGTCAAAATATTGTCTGGGGCCATGGCGAAAAGTGTGCCTAATGCTGCATGGGAGAAACAATGTTAGGATAGTCAGTATCCTATTCATAGTGCCTGGATTGGGATCCCACCTTATCCATGAAAGGCTGTTTGCAACGTAAGTTTTTGAACTCAATGCACCGGTCAAATGCGAGGGCAGGCACAGGACAAACAGCACACACAAAATTCCCTGGCACATGCCTGCTGACAGCTGCTTCGACAGCATTCCCTGTGCCAAGATATGGAAACCGGCCCTCCAAACACATGACCTCAACAGGGAAGCAGAGCAAGGAAGCCACACAGAGAAGGTACCTGAACACCACTGCTCTCTGAAATGACTCCTTCCATTCTCCCTTTCTTCCCCTTATTTGTGACCAGAACTCCATCCCAGAACTCCATCCCAGAACTCCTGGGTACAGTCACTTGCTGTCTCTCTCTCTTCCTCCACACCCCAACCCCAAACCCACCTGTAACACCTGACCTTGACACTTTATCTTCAAATGCCTTATCTGACGCCTTATCTTCAAATTAATCCTTAGAGTGTGTACAGTACATTTGCTGCCATTCATCCTATGTGGCCCTTGCCCTCCCTCCCTTCTCTCTGTTATTTTTCCCTGTACATCTAAATTTAGATTGAAAGTTCAAGCTGGTTCAGATGACCCCTCTGATCCCAAACTGGCTGTGCATATGCACCCTGTCCCCTCCCCTTGCCTTAATTTTCTCAATTGTGTGTGTATGGTGGTGGTGGTGCTGGGGTAATCTGAAGCTAAGTAAGTTTAGCAACATATGTAAGTTTGCAGTTCAGATGAACTGCCACCTCTGCAATTGAGAGAAGTAAGCAGGACTAGACAGGAGGAACCAGGGTGTGCACACAAGTTTTCCTGAGCATGTCCATAATTGTGTGGGGTCAGTTCAGGATCAAACAATATTGTCCAACCTAGCCCTTGAAACACCTACTGGAAGATGGGGTAGTATCTCTGCAAATCTCCCATTCATTTAAATGATGCTTGCACAGAACCTCCCAGGGGATTATTCTTTATGTTTGATACAGTATCTTTTATGCACATGATGCTTTGCACAATGAACAGGGGGGGGGAACAGTTCCCTGCCCCAAGAGGCTCACAATCTGACATGAGGGAAGCAACTGAGGGCCCAGTCCTATCCAATTTTCCACTGCTGGTGCTACTGTAACAATGGGGCGTGCACCGCATCCTATGGTGTGGAGGCAGTCACAGAGGCCTCCTCAAGGTCTGGGACCATTTGTTCCCTTACCTCAGGGCTGCTTTGAGGTTGCACCGGTACTGGAAAGTTGGATAGGATTGGACCCTAAGGAAGGAAATGGAAAGGAACTGGAGCCAGGAATAAATTGGCAGAAAATATGCAACAAGTGCACATTTCTATGCAAGGCCTGAGGCCAGGGACTAGGACTTGGGCCAACTGCTCCAGTAGAACTGGGTGCCAACTGAACACCAACTTTAGGCTTGCCAGCTTCTGAAATGGGCCCAGTAGCTGTCCCTTTATCCCAGTGCTTTGATCTACAGTCACAAGCAGTCAATGGAAACTCCATGTAATGCTTTACTGGTTGATCTCTACAGATCACACTTTTATCAAAAGCAGGCCAACCTGATTGGGGATTTTTTTCTCCTAGCTTGTTGGGCAGCCCTGGCAGAGGTGGGATGAGTTAGCAGGATGTACTGCTAACTCATCCCATACAGAAACAAAACCTAAATGTGTGCACCTGAACAAAATGCACAATTCAAAATGCAATAATGTACTCAGATGGGAGGGGGATAGACAGGGGCTGCCAGGGCCCTAGGAGAGTGGGTAAAGGGGGTAATTTGTACCCAGGCCCAGGGTCAGAAAGGGGGCCCAGGAGCCAAAGGAGGGGACCCAGAAATTTCCTGGGATCTTATATTTTCCAATCTCACTCAGACTCACTGCCTGCACGGGATGCACATGGCAGCAACTACTGCCAGAAGCCACACGCACTAGGACCAGGAATGCATACATTCCTTAACAGTATCACAGCTGGGAGGAAGCTGGCCTGCTCCAGGAGTTCTTTGGCTTGTGGATCTGCTTACAATGGATGGGAGTTTAGAGACACAGCTGCAGGGCTACAGCTGCTGCAGAAGTGGTGCCCACCCCCACTCCGTTTCCCCCCTCTGTCTTTAGGAAGGGGCCCCAAAGAAACTTTGTACCCCCTGATAGAATTCCTTTCGGAGGCCCTGGGGGCAGACCCCCCCCCAGCAGCTGTTTGTGGAAGACCACAGGAATGGGGCATAATTTGACTAAATAGCCAACATGAGGGGGGGGGAGGATAAAACAAAAGGACTGACAGTCAATCAGTGTTTAAGGGGGGGGGGAGTTATGGAAATCCACAAGCCCTGCTCCCCCCAACACTGATGGACTGTCAGTGCCTTAGTTTTATCTCCGCCTCCTGGGGCAGAGAGTCGCCTCCTTGCTTGCCATGCCCCGCTGATAGAGGGCTATACATGGAGTGCCAATGTATAGTCCGAAGTCGACGCTCGCCCCCCGCCTGCCGCCCTGCCTCGCGAGCCGGGGTGAAGTCGGGTAAGGCGGCGTCCTCGGCTGAACCGGGTCTGGACGAGGGCGGTCGCGGTGCGCCGTGGGGAGGCGCCAGCCGCGGACTGAGCCGTAGCTGCTCTGTGCGTTGAAGGCAGCGGAGCGGAGCGGAGCGGGGCGCCATCCAGTCGAGCCGGGAGGCTGCCGGGGGAGCAGGCCGGCGAAGAGACAGCGAGGACTGCGGAGCTGCTAGGCGGAGGAAGACCCTCGCCCTTGCGCGCAGCCCTCCCCTCCCATCTAGTGGCGGTGAGTAAGATGGGGCTGCCCGGCACAAGGACAAGATCCTGGGGCGGTGGCAGCAGCACCCAGACGTCCAGGAGACAAAGGGGGGCGCCCCCTCCTGACCGGTCTTCCAGCCCAAGCCTACGCTTGCTTACCCAGAAGTAAGCCCCATCAGAGCCAATGGGGCTTACTCCCAGGAAAGTGTGGGGCGGATTGGGCTGTTCTTTCGTTTTACCACCGCGGTGAATTTCTGGACGTCTCTTCCTTCACGAAGGGCTTGGAACCTCCAACCTGCTTTCAGTGCTCCATTTTTATTTTTTTTTGCGTGGAGGTGCCATTGAGCATGTGCAGAGCGCACTTCCCCCTCAACCCCAGGACACTCCAGTTCACTCCCATCGGCCATTTGGGAAGGACTCCTCAGACACGTCAAAAGACATGATGATTTCCAGGCAGACTTGAGCCCAATAAGCTCAAGTGTGCCTGGCTCGTCACATTTTCGGGAGAAATTAAGGGTTTCCTGGAGATGCTAGCCTAGTGGCGCTGTCTTTCAGATTCAAATGTGTGCCAGGGTGGCTCTTCCTGCCCCATAGCTTTAAAGTGATCGTCAGGGTGGAAACTTTGATCCTGCAACCCAAATACACTGGGGCATGCTACAGATTTTCAAGATGCTGTAAAAGATGTGTAGTAAGAGCCTGGGCTGTGGAGACTGTTTCTAATGGAAGTCTACTGCCCTAGTGTGGGACTGGTTGTGACCGCACAAGTGACCAGGTGGCTGCATGGGACACAGTGTTCTGAGGTGGCACTGTGAAGCAGCAACAGATGCACCCCCATCACCCTGGCAACATTGCATGGGATTCTGGATTACATCATGAGTGACGTGGTGCAGCCACATTTTGAGTTGGCCTTGATCCTGCATGTTGCTACACCTAGTTGACTATAGCACAGTGTTGGGGTTCAGTGCCTACCCAGGTGAGATTGTTTATCCTGCAGCTCTCCATAGGAGGCCATCACTAGCGTGTGGGAGGCTTAAAATGGAGGGATATGAAAGTGTTTTGTGTTTGCTTTGGCTGAAATTATTTGGCTGACATTTTGCAGAACATGGTGTCGTTCAGAAGTTTGCAGGGTGCATTTTCACCGTGCTAAGCAAATGTTGTTTTTTGCGCTTCCCCCCCCCCCATAGAAGGTTTCAGTGCAGCCTTTTACATATTTGGTTTTTCTGTGAGAATAAGGATGCTTCTGGTTACTTTGTAATATCAGTTTGTTTAGATATATACAGTGTTTATATGTTAAGCAATAGTTGTAGACTTGAAACAGTTCTAGTGACCCCAACAGCAAATGCATAGCTAGCTGGAAATCCAGACTTGTTCCCCCCCTTCTTTCCTCAGACTCAGAACTGCTTATTTTGTTTTTCCTTCTTCCACACAGTGTCCCATTCAAACAGAATACTGGTCTCAGGGACTCAGTGTGACACACATTCCAGTGACCTTGTGTAGCCTGCAGTCTCAAAGGCTATTAATCAAGCACCTTTTGCTGCTAACACAGAAGTCTAGAGACAGCAAGAGCCATTTTGCATTTCATAAAGCATGTCTTTCAACAGAACTATATCCTTTTCCCCTGTTTCATTTGTGTCTCTCTCATTCACACTACATAGCCAGTGTGACACCATAGTAGTGATGGTGATAGTAGTAGTAGTAGTAGTAGTAGTAGTAGTAGTAGTAGTAGTGGGGTTATGCATAGATAGATGGTATCAAAATATTGAAGCTTATCTTCCTAGATTTTTATTAAATCAGTTGTGTTATCTCCCAGCCTTCCTCCTATTGTGGGTCAGCACATCCAGTCCTGTTTCTGAACTGGAAGGCTTCCAGCAAATTGGGAAGCAGGAGGTCTGCTGGTGGGAGGAAGTGGCTATGGGGGAGTGACCTAGTTACAGCACTGTGTAGAAAAGGAACAGAACAGAGAAGCAATTTGAGGTCACCGGCTCACACTCTCAGCCCGGGAATAGATTAAAGTCTTGACTTCGGAGGGGCTGAGGATGGACTTTGGTCTTACTTCCCAGTTGCTGTGGAGTTGGGGCTGATCTTGGTGTAAAAGCATTGGCATCTGGCGGGGCTGATCCTCACTCTGCCACATTTTTCCTGGTGTATTTCAGAAAAGCTAATGAGGTGTACCATCTAGACTGGGAACATCAGCTCCTGTATCTGAAATATATTTATCCCAACTTTCTCATAAGAGTCAGTATGTCTTTTTTATGAAGCAAAACTGAAACAGAGCCCCAAAGCATAAACAGCCACAAAAATACCAGAAAGAGTAGCAGATTAACAGAGAAAGTGCCTGTGAGAAGAGCCAGGTCCTTAGCCACTGACCAGCAGCACTGCTGGAGGGGGGGGGGGTCCTGGGGCAAATGCCTGCACTCTTTGGTGCCTCAATAGCAGGGGATGGACTGGCTGATCTCTGATGCTACCTGTCCCTGTAACTAAACACTCGCAAGAAGGCAGATGAATGTACATTACAAGACATGGAATCTCACACAGTGGGGCCTGTTATTGAGGGCTAAATGTAGACATGTGCCCAAATGCACAGTGTGGCCCACTGGATGATAAGTGCCCAATCCTAACCAGTACACACCAGCTTACTGCCGGCATGCACTGTTGCAAACATTCCAGAAGGTGCTAGCTCAGTGCCACTGAGTGGTAGGTGGGGGTGTGGGGGGAGGCATTCCGGGGTGGGGGGAAGGCAGGCAGAGGGCAGGGAGAGGGTGGGGAGGAAGCATGCTGGGGAGAGAGCAGGGAGGAAAGGACTGGGACTGGTGGAGCTTCTCTCCACTGGAACCTACATTCTAGCTCAGCACTCTCCTCCCACCCACATTTCTTCTTCCTCTCTGTCCCCTGCTTCCTTTTCCAATCTAGGAGTGGAAGATAAAGGAGTAGCAGTAGAGGTAAGTAGGCAGAGATGAGTGCCCCTCACCTGCCTGAGGCAACTGTTTCAGTTGGCCTCATAGTTAGGCCAGCTTTGAGTGAGTTCATGGAAAGTGAGATTTGAACTAGAAGCCTTCCTGATTAATCCCTTAGGCTTCACTAGGCTACACCACTGAAGTCCTGCCAAGTATTTCTCATACATTGAGGATCTGGGTTCACATCCCTTCTTATCAAGTCACTCTTGGATCTCAATTGCCTAACTATTTTTTAATATTTTTTTTCACATTTTTATATCACCAAGGAGCTCAAGGTGATGTACATTGTTCCTCCCCTCTTTTTTTCCTCACAACAACCCTGTGAGGTAGGTGAGGTTGCGAGATGATGACTGGTTCAAGGTAACCCAGTAAGCTTCATGACTGTGAAGGGATTTGAATCTGGATCTTCCAGGTCTGAGTCCAACTCTTGAACCTTTACACTCATCCCAAACTCCCTAACCACTACACCACCCTGGCTCATTCGTAAATTGAGTCATAAATAGTAACTTACCTACTTACAGGATTGTTGTGAGAATAAATATTATGGAACCAGAAGCTTAAAAAAGCTTTTGAAATGACTAACAGCATTAACATTGTCAGCTTTGCCTTTTGTACGCATGGGTGTGTTGGAACAAAGCAACCTCTTGGCAACATTATCTCTTCCCTGGAATAGGGAAACCTGTACAGGGAAACCTACAGATGAACTGCAAGGAATGGTATGCATTTATAAGGGGGAGTGGCATTGTGTGGTTGTACTTGTTTGTGCACAGGTGATTGGCCACTCTGATATTACCCACAATGCAGAGGCAGGAGAGGGCATTACTACTGCAAGAGTCATTGAAGTTACCTTCAACTGCATGACCACTAGATGGCAGGCTAGGCACATGCTGACACCACATCTTTCCCTATTGTCCCAGCTCTAATTCAATAGTTAGGCACACTGATTAAAGGCAGGCATAGCATCATGCTCTAATGTGCTCTTTTTCTCTCTGCTGTTTAGGTACTGAGGAGATGGACCTGCCACTAGAAGATTCTGCAGCTCAGCCTCTTTCCGAGCTTCCAAAGCCACCTCCATCTGCCCCAAATGTGTGTGAGCTGCGCACTGCTGTGTCGTGCTTTGCTGAGGAGACGGTTTCGCTGCTGTCAGCCAATGGCCTGCTAAGCCACTCTCTACTCAGGACCACCGAAAGTTCTGGGGAACATCCGAGGGAACCAGCCAGGCCCTCTACCGCCGTGCGACGCAAGAGGGAATTTACCCCAGATGAAAAGAAGGATGACGGCTACTGGGACAAGAGGAAGAAGAACAACGAAGCAGCCAAGCGCTCTCGAGAAAAGCGGCGTGTCAGTGACCTGGCACTGGAGGGGCGAGTGTTGGCACTGCTGGAGGAGAATGCCCGCCTCAGGGCCGAGCTCCTGGCCCTCAAGTTCCGCTTTGGCTTGATTCAGGACCCATCGGAGCATTCTCGACCTGCGGTGGCTCTGGCTACTGAACCCCACCGGCCAACCACAACACCCCAGCACTACCCAGTGGCTCCTGACCCACCAAGGTACACCTGTTCCTTCCGGCCAGAGCCTGGCACCAACTCTGAGGACTCGGGGTTTTCCACGCCAGGCAGCTCCAGCATGGGAAGCCCTGTCTTTTTTGAGGAGCGGGACAAAGCAGAGGAAGGACTTATTTATGATGGGCACTGCCTGGTGCCTGATGCCCCAGCTGATGGAGCCGATTTCGGCCGAGCTGTCCGTTATGATTCTGGGGAGAGTGTTAAAGGTCTCCCCCACAAGCTGCGTTTCAAAATGGCTGGGGGGTCCGAGGAGATGGCTGGGGAGCCCCCAGGACATTATCCACCATCTCCACCAGTAGGGACTTGGAGGGGGCCAGCCACACGGGAGGAACCAAGAAACGGAGGAGTGCCCACGGGTGGTATGGTGTTTGATGGTTGCTGTGAAACAGAGGCCTCCAGAACCCATTTGCCAGCCCTCCAGGGATCTGGGTTCCAGACGGAAAACAGCACCTTGCGGAGCCAGCTAGCCTCGCTTTCAGCTGAGGTGGCCCAGCTGAAAAAGCTCTTCTCCGAACAGATCCTGATCAAAATGAACTGAGAGGATAGAGAGAGGCCAAGCAGAAAGGCTGGCGCTTGCTACGCTCCCTTTTCTCTTCCTACTGTCAAAGCCCAGCATGTGTATATTTGTACAGAACTTGGCCCTGTGGGGCTCCTCTTTTTCTTCTTCTTCTATTTGCATTAATGAAAACCCCTTCTTAGAAAGTGCCCTTCATGGTGACAGTCCTCTTCCAGTGTTTCAGGGTACCCTTTCCACAGGAGCTTTAAACCCTTGCACATTTCAGAAGATTCTGGGTCATGTTCTCAGCTCATGTGGAGGGAATGTGCCCCAGAACACACTGTAAGGGAAGATTAGTGATGGCTGGTAGGCTGTCTTTTGGAAGCTCATCCACTATTGCTCATCCTCTCTTCTGAGGATCCTTGGAACTACTGTCCTGTTCAAGCCTCCCAGCTCCATCTCTTCCCTCCCCACTGGCACAGGCCAATTAATCTAGTTCCGTCTCCCCAGCACCAGAACTGAAGAACTATTGGTTTCCCCCTGCCCATGCCATTCCCTGATAATCTCTGATCCCAACCACGGCAATGTTTCATTCCCATTTGTTTTCCTAGATTGGAATGATGGGGTAGTTTAAACACACAGATGTAGGGAGCGTTAAAAATCACCTCTCTGCAATAGCCAGGCCAAGAAATAGACAGGGTGGGAAAGAAAGGTGGGGTGGGGTGAGGGCATAAAATGGGTATCTGTATTGGGGACAGCGCAGTCTCTCTCACATCTTGGGCTTAGACCTGCCTGGAAGCCAAAACTTTGTCCATCCTTGAGGTTTGAATATTTGCTTGGGGTGGAGGAAAAGCACTTTGCACCATCTTAATAGTACTCTTCTTTATTAGTACTTATGTTTCAGTGTGAAATCCTGGCATTGAAAACATGGTGTCAACTGCAGTATTTTTAGTTGAATAAGCACCTACCTTTAAACTAATCAATTCATTGATTTGGTTTAAACAAATTAGTGTATTGCTGTATCCCTCTGTATGGATTCCTTTTTGAGAAAAACTACCATTTTAAATAAAAGTTTCCACTAATGGTCAAATGGAAGGATGTTTCTTTTTTGTTCCCTGCCATGGTAACACACCTGAATCAAAATAGCCTCATAAAATAGTCTTGGATTCATTGATTTAAACTTGGCCTCTATCAATTAATCATCTAACGGTGCAATCTTAACCAACTTTCCAGCACTGACATAGCTGTGCTAATCTGGCATGCACTGCATCTTGCAGTGGGGAGGCAGTCAAGGGGGCCTCCTCAAGGTAAGGGCATGTTTGTTACCTTACCTTGGGGCTGCATTGCAACTAAGTCAGTGCTGGAAAGTTGGTTAGAATTGCGCTCTAATTTCCTGATAGACTGTGTCCGATGTGGTTGGGCTGCGCATGTAGCAGAATAGGATGATAATAGACCATGATGGCAGGCAGAGGATGACATTTTTGAATGCTTCCCCACACACACACACACACACATACACGTACAGAGAGAGAGAGAGAACTGTAAAAATCTCTAAAACACCACAGTCCATACTATCAACTCTTATGCACCATTTGTAGACCAAATCTGAATGAATGAAATACCAATGGGAGCCTCGCATTCAAGCACCAATATTTATCAGGTTAGCTCCAAGTTTGTTTCAGGCAGGAGATTCTAGGCCACTGTGCATTTTGCTACCTCTGATCATCATCTTTGTTTCTCATTAAAGCATACGTTTCACTTAACCACAAGGGAATTATCACTCAAGGCTTCCCAGGTATAGTGCTATCAAAAAGTCACACAGTACTGAATATAGTCCCTGCACACAGAAAACTAGTATATCAAGAAGGAGGCTGAGTTATTACTCTCCTTTCTGACTCTACCTTTAAGCCAGCTTCTGCGTATTGCGAATGTGCTGTGAAGCATGTTTGCACTACCTCGGGAATCAGGGAGCAGCACAAGGACACATGCCGGCCTCCTCATGCCAAATCTGATTCTGGCTAAGGTGAGTTCACACTAGCCAAGGGCAGCCAGTAAAGGGGGTTGAGGAGGGCGGTAGTGGGTGTTTTGGGGTGGGGGAAGGGCAATCCAGTGGACAGTCCGGGCCTGAGAGGAAGGTGAAACCTGCCCCCGGCACTTAGGATAGATCCTACCCCCCCCAAGCAACCTGGTGTTACACTTGGCTGCTCAGATTTGCGCCAATGATTTCACTGGCATACATCAGACTACTCTGAGGAACCCCATTGAGGAACCAAAGAGGAACCCCATTGAGGTGGTTTCCACGTGGCATGGGATAAGGGGAAATAAATTCTCTTACTCTGAGTTGTGTGGGATCCACCTCAAACCCTGTGCTGGATACAGCACAGGCCAGCTAGCCTGCCTGTTCCACCACAGGTTAGGATTGGAACCTGAGTTTTGTTGGAGGAGGGATCTTTAGGAACATTCAGTCATGCTGCCACCACCCATCCCCTCTCCATAGTCTGAAACCATATGGGGCATAATAGCACTGCCACCTGCTCTGCTGTTGTTGTGAACTAGGCCATGGAGAATTCCAGTTGTGGGAATGATCCGGCTTCTCAGCAGCCTGGAAGAACTACTCTACTTGTCCAATATGTGGACCAGCTTAGAGGAAGGCAGCAGGACGTGGGTCTCAGGGAAGAGCCACTGGAACTGGCATAGGGGCAGGAAAGGGTTAGGCACAGCCAAGATGGAAAAGTGAATGTGTGACTTTCAAGGAAAGTTTGCTTAGAGAGGAAGCCCCACCCCCCAAATCCTGAGTCTCTTGCCAAGCTTAGAATGTTGCCTCAGAAGTGATGTCACAACAGGAAGTGACATCACACTCGGGCTTTTTAAAAAGTGAAAAATGGGAGGAACCCACCATCTCCCCCCAGCAGCTCGCCACCCACTTGCTCTGCTGCCTCCCCTCAGTCAGTGGCATAGCTAAGGCATCTATCTGCTACCTGAGGTCAAAGAAGATTTGTAGCCCCCAACACAGACAAAATCAAATTTAATTCAGTAAACAAATAAAAAGTATGCCCCTTATCAGTCAGAGACACTGTGCTGCGGTGAAGACGAATGGTTATTCTCTCCTTGCTAAATATAAGAGAGGCACCACTTGAAGAAGTGCCTTTTTACACAGTTAGCAAGGGAAACTGTATTATGATACATGGAAATGAGAGCTGACTCATATTAACACCTTTTTTATTTCATGCTGTATCATGATAATATGTCATTGCAACATATCAATAATATAATAACATGTCATTGCCTCTCAGAACAATCATAGGTCAGTTTTGAGTTAAGAAAATCCACTTTTTGTTCCATAAGGCAGTTGTGTTTTCATTTTATGGTTAATTGGCCATGTTTGATAGAATACAGATATTCCAGTGCAGTTTGCTTCATTGCATTCACCATTAAATTACTTTTCCAATGATATATAACATGATGGTATTATTCATACATACTAAGATTTTCACAGTTTGAGAAACATTGCCCCACTGTGTTCAGTGGGGCGAACCTTCAGGAAGTTGTGGCAAGAACTGCAGCCACAGGCTTCAATCCCATGCAGCCCGCCCTTGGTGTAAGTGCCATTGAACTCAGTTGGACGTTCATCTAAGTGGACATGCCTAGGCTGGCACTGACAGCATCACATGCTGCCAGGCTACCAACACAGGCTGCAATCTCATACATACTTACCTGAGAGTGAGTTCCATTTAATGTAAAGGGTATTACATCTGAGTTGACATGTGTAGGAGTGTGCTGACATTACTGTACCAAATCAAAGGGTTGCATGACAGCCCATGCCCACAGGTACTGCCACTGCACCACAACCTGGCATTACCCACAGAGACCACAAAGAGGAACCCGAGGTTCATTGTGACTTATGGTTTGTTAAAATTCCAGTTTCTCCATGTAACACGACGGCCTGAGTGTCACTAAAGCTAGTACTGGTGGAGGGGAATGCACAGACTTGTTAGAAGTTGTTTTTAAAAGACATACAGGTATACACAGGTACACACAGAATTTTTTAATTATGTGCAACTGTTTTAATTATTGTTTTTAATTGCTATTTTTGTATTTGTAATTGTTGTAAGCCGCCTTGTGTGCCCATGGGGCAAAAAGGCTGGATATAAATTAATAAAATAATAATAATACACAAAAGGTAAAAGGAAAATGTTTCATGGAGTGGCAGAGGCATTGCCACAGTGGGAGTCATGTAAGCACATTGCACTCAAGAGGTGCAGCAAAGAGCAGTCGGGAATGCAGCCAAGCAAGCAACCTCCCTGCTGTGGAAACCACATACTTTTAATTGGAAGTGCACATTCCTAAGCCAAGATACGCACAGAGAAAAAAGCACTCTGCCCATGCTCAGTAAAAGGATCTTTGGCACAGGTTAGTTTAGTGTTGCTCAATGAAACAGTGATGTATTAGACAGCAGGATAGTTTTTTTTTAAATATTGCTATAGATGATTTTGCACACCCACAACTCACACCAAAGGCGTGAAGGAAAAGCACACTAACAAAGCCTGGAGGCAGCCTCTTTGTACCAGCCAGAATTTGCTTCTAATTGGTCAGTAATTTTAAATGGAGTCAAGTCAGATCCAGATGCAACACAAGCCCTGCAGTCTAGCACTAAACAAGAGTTCACTATTTCTGCTGCACTGATGGGAAGTACTTTGTGGGTCAACAAATGGAGCCGTCTGAGAAATGGAAACATCAAAGGCAAAAGGGAAGACTTAATGAGGAAGTGGCATCTGTGGCAACAAATGTGGCCAGTAGGTTACTTTAGGAGTTCTGGACACTGGCTTAACACCTTTTCTTCAAGAAAAACCACTGATTGAACAGTTTTCTGAAAGGTTGCCATACTGAGAACCTCCACTAGATGGCACAGGAATCCAAGCGTAATGACAATTACTGATCTACTTCCTACCTGCCAGTCCTCCTTCCTACCTGCAAGTGTGTGGCCTTTTTTTCACTCCCTTACTCCAGGTTGGCAACCACTCTGCAGACCATGCTCTGTTTCCACACAAATGATGTTGCATATTCGTGCTTTTGTGCTTGTATCCCCTCAAAAAAAAAATGTCAGATGCTATATGTCAGATATGTAAAAAAAAAAAAATGTCAGATGCTCCTGTTCTATAAAGACTAGCAATGGAAGATTTGGCTGCTTGTTTCAAATCATTATAGGAAATTTGGTTTCCTGCCGCTTTGCTGTTCTCTCTCAGTCCCTCTCCCAATCTCACTTGCCTTTCTCTCCCCCCCCCCCACCTGCCCTGTCCTGACAATCCCCGACCCATAAAGTATTGCCTTTCTACTCTATAAATTATGCAGGTAGTCTCTGACTCATAGATGTCCAACTTACAGGAAGCCATGTTGGAACTTTTGCACAGACACAATCTGTCCAGCCTTGTGCATTTGCCCGTGCATGATAGCACCGTTCCAACTTGTGTCAGTGCCAACTTTCAGACAAATATCTGGAAAAGAACCAGGCTGTAAGCCAGGAACTACCTGTACACCAATTTAACAGGCATGGCTACTCCCAAAGTATCCTGGGAATTGCAGTTTGGTGAGCATGCTATTTTAGGTTAGAGATCCCTAACCTTGCCCACTCAAACTAAAGTACCCAGACCTCCCTGGGAAAAGAGAGCAACTGCTAAACCAGTTTATGTCTGTGGTATAAACATGCCCTATGTGTGAAAGATGGTTTCCTTCTCCAATTGACCTCCCGTTTCCCTCCACAGATATTGCCTTTTTGCCAGCCTTCTATGATTGACACATTTCCCCTGAAATTATTATGTTTATGAATATTCATCACATTATGGGTTGCCAAGTCTGTTTCAAATTCCTGGAAATTTTTTTTGCCCCAACATGACATAATGTTGGAAATCTCTACAGGCTGTTAAAATCTTCAGGATTGCTTTCAGGAGTCACCTGATCTGACCGGACAGAATGGATACTCATCTGGGATAAGGAAAGAAAGACGTACTGTCAGCATATAGTATGTAGTAATGAGTGCTGGTTAGGGAGGGAGAGAGGAAAGGAGGTACAAAAAAGAAACAAAATATAAAAGTGCTACAGTAATAAGACATTATAATGTTACTAATTGGGTTACTGATTTTTTTTTTTCGTTTTCAGTGTTTTGGAAAGATATAAAGGGGAGAAGGAGAATGGGCAGCCCAATCTAGTGCAAATTCCCCTGTGCCAATGCAACGGGGCCAGTATGGGCTGCACTGCACCCCACTGGAGGAATTTAGCAGGTGGAAGGTCTCTTTGGGATAAGGACACTTTTCTTGCCCTGGGGAAAGCCCCAGCCTGCACAATGGGTCTACTTAGATTTGCACGAGCCATATGGCTGACGCAGGTCCACATGCACCTGTGATGGCAGATCAGACCTACAAAGGGGAAAAGGATGCAACACATACCAGTGCCTCCAAACATGCCCCCTCCCAGCCCCAGGCACCACCCTCCCATGCCTTCGCACCAGTGCCAGCAACTTGCAAAGTGCTTTATGGCACTTTTACATTGGCAAGCACCAATGCTGGCATGCAGGCTGGCCAGGATTGTGCCATAAGTAATGAATTGTGAAAGTATGCTGTTTCTTTATTCAACAGTACTTCCCCCTTCTATCTCAAAGCAAAAATGGCACGAATATGTAGTGATATATTTTTGGATTTTGTTCTTGTTGATAGGAGCCTGATAGAGGCTTTTGTTATAAACTTGCTCAATAAAAGCAAACAAAAAAATAAATACATAAAATGTTCATTGATATTCCTTGGCAACAGAGCAACTCACATGGTAACAAGGAAGGGGAAAACTATCAGGTTCAATAAATACCATCCATATGCCTTTCTTCAAGGTAGCACGTCTGTCAAATCACAATATTTTACAAGTGATGCCAGGCAACATAACCCTCTTATCCAGTGCCAACATTATTTTGTGAACTTGTTTCTTTTTAAATTTTCTTCCTTTGCTTCTTCGTCATATCCTTAGCTTTGCACTTTCTCGGTGTGTTATTGCGGTGTTGGAGCACTCAACCTCTAATTTAAAACACAGATTTTTTTTAAAGAAGAAAACTATACACATGCTTACTTCTTCCCCACTGCTATTTCAGGGACTTGTTGTATGTGTTTAAACAACACAACATCCTTACTTGCTGCCTGTTTCACTGCTATGCAAAGCCAGCATTACAAGACTTGACTCTTATACCAAACAGAAACCTACAGCCCAATCCTATGCATGTCTACTCTGACATACATCCCATTAACTTCAATGGAACCTATTCCCAGGTAAGTAGCATATGATTGCAGCCATCAGTCTTCCTCTGAAGCAAGGCTACCCCTCCCATTCATTTTGCAGGGACAACCGTGCATTACAGGCACACACACACTCACCCATATCTGTGGGGAATACATTCCTGCACATTCCCAGTAGCTCACTAATTGCTCACGCCAAAGGGGGCCCCAACACTTGGGGACAGCAATTATTTTAAGTTTCTTCTGAATTCTTAGGAGTCACTAGTGTCTGTTTTTTGGAAATTTTTTTGACTGTACTAGAAACCCAAAAAAGATAATATATTCCCAACAATTCTGTTCACTTACATTTTGAATTTTGACTAAATCATTCACAGTCACTAAAACAAGTGGTTTTCTAGAAATTTACTTTTCAAAGGTAAGTTTTTGTTTATTTATAGGCTTACATCTATGCAATTTTATATGATAATGAGCTTAGATTAAATTTTGCACACACTTTTCAATTACTCTCCATTCTGCCATAGAGATATCAAGTCTATAATCAATTTTATTTAGTTCTCTAAGATTCTAGAGGCCTTGGCTGTGAGCCTCAGGCCCCCACAAACAATGTTTCCAATTGGGCCCCGTAGCTCCTAAGGCCAGCCCTGTTCCTGCGCCCCCTCCTGCGGATACTGAAACCACAGATAAAACGGAACCCTACACTTACTGTGGTACCAAACACTCCTGCCTCTGCCTTTGCAGCCTGTTGTAGAATACTAGAAGAGGAATGCAACAAGCAGGCAGCCAGAATGCTAAAGAAGGGAGACAAAGAGAATGCTACCAAGAAGCAGGAAACCTCAGGCTCACTGCTTGTTGCATTCCTCTTCTAGCATTCTACAACAGGCTGAAAAGGAAGAGACAGGAGCACTTTGCGCCACAGTAAAGGAAGAGAAATTGGTAATGGATATGGGGGGTGTGGAGAACCGGATATAAGTGTATCCACGGATATTGGGGGACGTCGACACCTGTACTTGTGTTGAGATAGGGCTAGCACATTTCCTTTCTCCCTTTCCAAGTGAAACTTTTCAGAGCAGCTGAAAGGTTACCACTCAAGTGAACATCTAGCACCCTTCCTGATGCAGGTACTGGTTATGTTATCAAAAAAGCTTGCAAGAGGGATTATTAATACATGTTTCCCTTTTAAACGAAGCAGGGGACCAATCCTAACTGCAGCGTTCAGAGAGTGAATATAGCTAAATATTCTAAATATAGAGAGTGAATATAGCTAAAAATATGCAGCTTCCATAAAAGGGGTCAGCAGAATGCAGAGAACCCCTCCCTGAAAAGTTGGACTAAGGGCCCAATCCAATCCAACTTTCCAGCACTGGTGCAACCAAAATGCAGCCCCAAGGTAAGGGAACAAGTATTCCCATACTGTGAGGATGCCTCTGTGTCTGCTTCCCCACCACAGGATGGGCCCCTGTAGCTCCTAAGGCCAACCCTGTTCCTGCTCCCCTTCAGTGGATATTGAAACAACAGATAAAATGGAACCCTATACTTACTGTGGAACCAAACCTTACCACAGGATGCACTGCATGCCCCATTGGCACGGCTGCACCAGCACAGGAAAACTGGGTATCTGTGACTGCAACCCACTGCAGGATGCAGCACACGCCCTGTTGGCACGGCTGCATCAGTGCTAGGATGTTGGATGGGATTGGGTCCTAAAAGAGAAATGGCTTCCATGTCAAAGATCACATACTTATTATAAAAGAACAGATATAAATGCAAATATAAACTAAATACAATTTTAACACGTAACAATAAAGAAACAGCAATTTGCCTATAGAGGTGTTTGAAAATAGTGGGGTTTTGTTTTTTGTTTTTTTCAAACTCAGAAGCAAGCACATTGTGTTCAGTAAGACTTAGGTTCCAATCCTAACCCCTTACATCATTGCTTTCCAGTACTGGCACAGCAGTGCAAATGGGACGTGTGCTGCGTCCTGCAGTTGGGTGTCACTCACAGAGGCCTCCTCAAAGTAAGGGAATGTTTGTTCCCTTACCTCAGAGCTGCATTGTCCTTATGTCGGTGATGGAAAGCACTGACATAAGGGCTTAGGATTGCGCCCTCAGGCTCCAATCCTATGCACACTTACCTGGGAGTAAGCCCCATTTATAATGTGACTTACTTCTGAGTAGACATGCATAGGATTGGGCTGTTAGGCTGTAATCCTATCTTACCAGAGACAAACACCTCTACCATAAGATATATGTTCCCAATTAGTGAGTATGTGCTTTTGCGGTAAGTATTTGGTGCATCCAAGGGTGAAAGAAAACAAAAGAAGACAATAGGATTTAAGGGTTAAGGGTTAAAGGGATCCTTGTTCTTTTACCCCAAGCCCTAAACTAAGGCTCTGAATAGTCTGGAGACCATAGCTTGAGGCAGCATCCATGAACCTTGTTGCACCAGATTAGAGTAACAAATTGCTGTCGAAATCCTTCAGTATTTAAGGGATCCTGGAGTTGCTGCTTACGAGCAACTCTCTGGTAAGACTGTCAGTCTGGTTACTGTGGTATAAAAGGGGCTCTGGAAGTTTCAGGATTGGTGTGTTAATGTATAAACTGGTATGTGCATGGATTCAGATTGGGTACTGATGTGCCTCTTTCTGGCATAGAAGCGCAGGAAATATTTCTAACCAAGATGCAGACGTGCAGGACACAACACACAATGTGTAAATTTGAATCACACATACAGTTCTAACGTGCAGACGTGACAGGACAGATACCGACAGCAGGTGAACATTACATAGCATATGGGAGTGGGATGAGATCATTGTACATTTCAAAGGTTGGATTCAGTGGAAACATGCAAAATGCAGCTACTGTACATTGAAAGGCTGCATTCAGTAGCGACGTGAGGAATGCTGATACAAGCAAGAGGTTACGTAATGACATTTATTCAATGGAAACAGGAGGTGCATTGAAGGTTGCATAACAGGAGCACATTCTTTTCCCAGGGTGGGTTACAATAAAATCACAGACAGAGTTCAAGGTGGAGGTTTTGAGGCTTCACCTGAGATTTCTTAAATCTCAGAATTCGTATGATTCACGCAGCATATGGATCCCCAGTAAATTAGTGCATGTTGCAGTGCAGGGTTGACCACTAAATGGCAGGGGCAGGCAGCTTTGGCTTGAGTGATGCCGCCTGGCATTGGATGTATGTATAGTCCATAATTAAACAGGAGAGCATAACACAATGGAAAGCATGGAAAATAATACAGGACAAACAGTAGTCTTAACAATACAGCAATAAAGAACACAAGACAGAGAGACTGGAGATACAGAGTTCTGTTGCCCACAAGTGTAAATTAAATGCATATTCAAATGCACCTGTCATCCACCCTGTCAGTGTATTCTTGTATCCTCATTCATAATATGATGTGACTATTTATAAGCACACTTTACATTTCGATTATGTATAATGCATGACATATCATAGGTATGTCATTAGGACTCCAAACCAATGCTTGATGCCTACTGGCAGTACTCCTGCACTGGTGCTGATTGACATAAAACAGTCAGCAACACTTGCAAAACGTGCTCTGATAGTGTGCACTCAGCATGCTGCTGGGACCTTCAGCTGGAAGGCCTGCATCTTCCTGCCCACACCATCTCTTCCCCACTGCTCCCTGGAGCAGATAAGTCAGCAGGAAAAGCAGGAGGTGGGAGAACAGGGCAGTGGATGGACTGATCTGGGAAGGGGGTTGATATGGTGGCAGTGGTGGCCACCAAATCCTATCCCCAAATCTTGCGCTGTGGGTCCATACAGACTGACAGCTGTTTAGCTGGCGCAGGTCTGGATAGATACCCCTGTCCCATGAAGGATTACCCCTTGATAAAGGAATAATTGTTCCCTTACCCAGAGGAGATCTGCCCCACCATAGGATGCAGTGGTTGCCATTTTGGCACTGTTGCATTGGCAGGGAGAAGAAATGGATATAAATTGGCCATAGGAATTAGTGTAGTTGGATAAGAATGCAAGGTTTGGAGTAATTTCTGATAATCTGGGGAAAAATAAACCCTGTGTCTCTAGAAGAAAGGGCAAATGCTCAGGGGTTTATATCATTTTTGGGACATATACACAGGACCGGCTCATCCATAAAGCCAACTGAAGTAGTTGCCCCAGGTGGCAGTTTGAAGGGGTTTGCCCATCTTGGTCCTCCTATTTGCCTCCACTGGTCTTCGTTTTACTTCCATTCCCTGGATGGAAAAGGGGGAATGAGAGAGAGAGAGAGAGAAGATTTGTGAAGGGGAGGAGAGTGTTTAGCATTGGAGAGTGGGAGGAATAGAGGCTGGTACACCACTGGGTAAGGGGGCAGCATTTAGCGTGCCGCCTCAGGCCCAGGGCAGCCCATCAATTACCTGAGATGATGATTGCATCAGCAGCAAATTGTGGGGGGTGAGGAGCAGCAGATTCAGGGTGTCCTTCACCCTGAATCTGCTGCCATCACTGCTTCCCTTGAGCTTGTTGTGGATACAACCCGCATTAATTCACTTTCCACTGGCTAAAAGTGAGTGGAAAAAATATCACTTGCCTCCTTAATCTTGCGCCTGGCACGGTTTCTTTGAATGCCGAAGTGCAGGACTTCCAATTTGATTTATAGGGACCATGTGAACAAAGGCACACCTTCATTTGTGCAGCTCCTAAGTCAGCCTGGAAATCCTGTACTTCTGCAACTGAAGATAACATGAGAGGAGTGTAGTAAGTGGCTTCTCCTCCCCCCCCCCCCAATTGTGCAATGGTGGTGGACTTGAGGCGGCATCGGGCAGTGTTCTGGGTCATGCTGCCACTACTCAGGTGTCAGGAAGCCTTGGGCTGGCCCTGCAAGTATGAGAGAGATCCTGACAGTATCTTTGGGAAGACCATGCAACCTGGGTGCCATTTTGAAGCAGAGTCATGCCAGAGAACTGTGGAAATTTATTTTATTGCATACCTATTCAGTTCACTCTAGAATGCCAACAAGGTGTCCTAGTTCTGTCTCTCTTCTTCATACCTGTGAGGAAGACACAGGCTGAAATAATATGAAAAGGGACAGGAACTTTGTCCACACAGTTGCATTCCTGGGGAGGGACACAGTGCTAAGCTTTGCAGGGCACCTCAGCACATTGCGTAAGCTGCCCTACCCCCTCACCTTCTGAGCCATTCCAGGCAGCAGAGCAGACGAGATGATGCTGCCTGGAATGACTCCAAGGGGGAGGAGCTGCTTACAGCGTGCACTGAGGAGCCTGCAAAACTTAGTGCTGTGCCCCCCTCTGGGAATGCCACTGCATTCACATAGCAAAATATGCAAAGCTGAGGGGACAGCTTGGACAGTCCTTGAATGTTCAGCTTTCATTTTCTAATACAGTCCATATTAAACTTGGTGGGGGAGGGTTAACCTGGCCCTTATTCTTGAGCCACATCCCAGCAAGCTGCAATGATCCACTTTTTGCGTGTCCAAGCAAGAAGCGGATAGTCTGCCTCCTTACATTGCTCCCTGAGCAGATTCCAGTTCAGACTTCTGGCTTTGTTTACGGGAACAGTGCAAATGAATAAACACCTTCATTTGCACAGTCCTTTTAACTATAATCAGAAGTCTCACACTTCTGGGTTTGACAAGACCAAGTGAGAAGCATAGTAAGGAAGGATTTTTCCCCTACAGTACTGCAGCAGAAGCAGCAGCTGTGGTGTCAGCCTGTTTCAAAATGTTGGAAGTGTTTCCTGTAGATTATCTTTGCAATCCTTACAATAGCCCTGTAAAGTAGGTCTGGCTGTGGCCACATAGTGATAAGAGTACCTGCACATGCTAAGAAGGATTCTCCTCTTCCACCAAATTGTAACCACAGAACTAAATCACAGCCAATGCTTTTTGCTTTTTTTTAAAAATAAGAATTGCTTTCTTCCTTTAAAAGTGTGGTGAGCATCCCTGGATGGCCAGCATGAAAGTCAAAGGGCAGCAGAATATTTAGCATGGCAACAGCATGAAGCTGCAGAGAGGCAGAGAACATATGGGAACTTCTGATGAACCAAGCAATGCTTCCCTCTCCTGCCCTGGCTGTTTAGTTTCAGGAGGACTGAGATGCTCTATTCTTATTCTCTTCTAATGCCAGGGTGGGATTAGTGCCCTGATCCACAGAACCTTAAACACTCAGCAGAAAGTTCCATAAGTTATATGCCACTCTCTGCATAAAACTTCAGTGTGCTTGTCTGGACTCAGAAGATAACATACATGTAGAAACTCTACACCCCTCCCCACATGCCCAAATTCAAAAGTTTGAGAAAAGGGACATTTGTTTCATTTCAAAATGCTTACATACTGCATTTCCCATCCAACAGGAGGCGTTCAAGGCAGCTGACAACAAACTTTACAAGCATGAAAATCAATAAAACAGTAAACAAACACAGGACTGACAAAAATGCATCAAAAAAACTTCAAAGCATAAACAATCTGGCAACACAAAAACAAACCAAAACAGCAGAACCCCCAAAAGCAAGCCCCCCCCCCAATTTGCTAAATAAACACACAAGTTTTCAGCTGCCTCCTGGATGTTGGCAGAGGAGAGAGGGAGAGTTCTATTGTCAAGGACTTCCACATCAAGGGTGAGGCCACAGAGAAGGTCCTCTCTTGCGCCACCACCAGCCAGACTTTTGATGCACCCACAGGATATCTCCTCCCCCCCACATCTGACCTCAGGGAGAGCCCATTTCATAAGGGGAGAAGCGGTCCTTCCAGTACCCTGGTCCTAAGCCATTTAAGGCTTTAAAGATAATAACCAACAGCTTGAATTGCACCCAGAAATAGACAGGCAACCCATGGAGGTGACATAACCATGGAAAAACCCGGTCAAGGTGCCTGCCATTGGTCAGCAATTGTGCAGCAGCATTCTGCACTGGTTGAAGTCCCTGGGTGGTCTTCAAAGGCAGCCCCTGTAAAATGTGTTACAGTTATACAATTTTGAAGTAACCAGTGTGCATATACCTGTAGCCAGGCCTAACTGATCCAGGAAAGGACACCAACCTAAGCTGGGCAAAGCCACATCTGCCAGCTGGGCATCGAGGAGCAAAGCTGGGTTCAAGATTACCCCCGAAAGGCAAACCTGATCCTTCAAGAGGAAAGGTACTCCTCCAGATTAGGCTGTTGATCCACACTCTGCCATAAGAAGCACTTTGAAATTACCTAAGTGTGTTCATCCCCATCACTGATCCTGGACAGCAATTTGAGAAACTTAGAATGCTATTGCCATTTATACCCCTCTCCTCCCTTATTGGTTAGGGCAGCCATTTTCAACCACTGTGCACACCAGTGGTGCTGCAAATGGTCTGCAGGTGTGCCTTGGAAGTTTGGGGGAGGGTCATTTATTAGTCGGGCCATTGAGGGATGTGAGCCCCCCACCAGCAGTGCCATATGCCTTGCCAACTGTGGTGCGCCCTGGCAATTTTAGAGCCCTGTCGGTGTGCTGTGGAATGAATAAGGTTGCAAACCGCAGCACTGGGGCTTCTAAATTGGGGGTGGTGGTCGTCGTGGTTTCAGATTGGAAGTTCCTCTGGGCAGGGACCTGGTTTGGGCTGGTGACAGTCAGCCCAAGCCTATGAATGTCTATGCAGAAGTAAGTCCCACTTGAGACAATGGGGCTTACTCCCAGGAAAGCGTGGCTAGCATTGGAGTCTTAGAGTCCACTCCTCTGCATGTCTACTCAGAAGTAAGTTCCAGTTGAGTCAATGGGGCTTACTCCCAGGAAAGTGTGGCTAGGCGTCCAGTGCTAGGGGCGCAGCTGGCGCTGCAAGAATGACGGTTCTGCCAACTTTGGAGCTGGGGGGTCCGTTTGCCCCCCTCTCGGGGGCGGGGAAGAGAGCACTCGCCCGGGGCTTGGAGGAGAGCCGCTCGCTGGCGCCGGCCCTTCCCCAGCGCAGCAGCAGCGCCTCCCGCCTGGCTCCAGCCCAGCCTCTCCTCCTCCCCCGCCTTCCCTTCCCCCGTCGGTTTTGTTTTGTGCGGCGACTCCAGGAGCGTGACGGAGGCGCAGAAGCGCTTATGCAACCGGCTGACCTACTAACACAAATTCTCCGGGCTAGGGAAGTAGGGCGGCGGCGGCGGCGCTTGGAGAAGACGCGCGGCGGCGGCAGCAGCAGCAGCAGGGCGAGAGCAGCAGCACGGAGGGTCCCTGGACGGCCACGCGGGGAGGCGAAGCCACGTCCTGCCCAGAGGTACCTACTCGGCGCAGCGCGAGGGCTGCAGCGAGCCTTTCCTTCCCGGGCACTGGGAGACGGGGCTGTGGAGAGCGCCTGCAGCCTCGCCTCGCCTCGCCTCCCCCTGCAAGGCAGCGAGCGAGTGCGTGCGCGCTTTGTTTGTGGGGAAGGCGCAGGGCGTGCGTGCAGCCAGCATGCGGCTCTGTTTGGGGTGCGTGCGCGCCCCGTCCCCGCTCCCGGGCTCTCTCTCTCCTGCGGGCGCGCACAGCCCAGCGGGGAAGTTCTCCTGCGCAGGCCCTTGGCCTCCACGCGGGGCTGCCGCTTGCGCAGGAGAACGCTGTCCACGGGCCGCGCGCGCACACACCCCTCCCCGCCTGCACGCAGCAGCACAACACAAACATTCCCGCCCCTCCTCCCGCTTCCAGCCTGACCTACTTTTCCCTTCTTTCCCTCTGTGTGGTGCGTGCGTGCGCGCGCGAAGCGGCCAAGCCCTGAAGGTGGAGGCACTCTGGGTTGCCAAGGAGGAGAGCTTTGTTTGGGGCCTGTCTGCAGAAGGCTCAGCACAGCAGGGCTGGCGGGAAAATAACATTGGGCATCTCTGGCTTCATTGTGGCTCCAGCCAAGGAATGGACTTGCAACCAGGGGTTGGCTCTGGGCTCTAAGGGCCCCATCCTGTCCAACTTTCCAGCACCGGTGCAGCCCAGAGGTCAGGGAACAAGTGTTCCCAGACCTTGAGGAGGCCTCTGGGACTGCCCCACAGGATGCAGCGCACGCCCCCCTGGCATGGCTACACCGGCACTGGAAAATTGGATAGGATTGGGCACCAAGCTCCAAACATGATGGAAGATGTACCTTGGAGCATGAACAGAGTGCCTTTCCCATATTACTGAGGAACCGCAGCCCGTGTCACAAATGTGTGATGGGGCAGGATGGAAGAAATGGGACAAAGCATCTGAATTAGAGAGTGTCACTTCCAGGCAGATTCAAGCCCTCCTTGTCCCAGAATGAGGTCATTCACCTGACCACAGGAATGTGTTGTTAGGGAGTGTGTAATCTGGTGACTTGCTGACTCTGGCTACAATCCTGTTCACACTTTCCTGGGAGTAAGCCCCACAATGGCTTACTGAGTAGGTATGCATAGGATTGGGCTCATAGTACCCTGCCCATACACAAGTTCTATCAACTTGCCATATGCATAAATTGTTAGTTACCCACCCATATGCATAAATTGTTAGTTACCCACTCAACCCATCATTCTGCAAGGGTAGGCATGAGATGGATCGTCTGTTGGTGGATGACTAGCCAAATTCTGGTGCAGTACCTTCTGGTTTCAGGGTTTCTTGCAAGAATGCTAGATTCGGCAAAATTTAGACCTAAGCAAGGTGGCACTTAAGGAATAGTATAGTATACTAGAGATTCCATAAGCTGTGGATTAACTTTTACAGGATCACAGATACATATGTACACTGGGGAATGTTTTGGGACAAGCAGGGCCTGTACAAGAGGGACGGGCTTCACTTGAACCAGAATGGAACCAGACTGCTGGCGCATAACATTAAAAAGGTGGCAGAGCAGCTTTTAAACTGATCCCTGGGGGAAGGCCGACAGGAGCTGAGGGGCATCCGGTTCGGAACTCCTCATCCCTATGGGACGAGGATGGGGAGGTTAGAGAACAACAAGGAAAAGGCAGAGTAGGAGAAGAAATTGGGAATGGTAGCATGATGGGATGTGATAGACGGTTTGGCACAGTGAGAGGATGCGGGGACAAAGGAGCTAATAAGCAGCCCATCCTGGGGCATTCCATGTACAAATGCTTTGATGCAAATGCCCGAAGTCTCTGAGCAAAGATGGGAGAACGGGAATGTCTGGTGAGTAGGGAAAACATTGACATAGTGGCATAACGGCCACCTGGTGGAATGCGGAAAATCAGTGGAATACCACAATACTATAAACTCTACAGGAGGGACAAAGAGGGACGTGTTGGAGGTGGGGTGGTCATTTACGTTAAGGAAGGGATAGAATCCAGCGAAGTAGAGATTGAAGACGGGTCTGACTCCACCATAGAATCTCTGTAGGTTAAATTATCAGACCTGAGGAGTGATGTAGTACTGGGGGCGTACTATTGTCCTCCAGACCAGAAACCAGAAGGGGACCTTGAAATGAGGAAACAGATCAGGGAGGTGACAAGGAGGAACAGGGTTGTAATCATGGGGTTCTTCAATTATCCTCATATAGACTGGGTCAATTTGTGTTCTGCTCACGAAAAGGAGACTGGATTTCTTGACATGTTAAATGACTGTGCCTTAGAGCAGCTAGTCATGGAGCCCACCAGAGGACAGGTGACTCTGGATTTAATATTGTGCGATACTCAGGACCTGGTTAGAGATGTCAATGTTACTGAGCTGCTGGGGAACAGTGATCATGCTGTGATCCGTTTTGACATGCACGTCGGGGGAAGAATACTGGGCAAATCTCTCACAAAAACCCTTGACTTCCGACGAGCGGACTTCCCTCAAATGAGGAGGCTGGTTAGAAGGAGGTTGAAAGGGAAGGAAAAAGAGTCCAATCTCTCCAATGGAGGCTGCTTAAAACAACAGTAATAGAGGCCCAGTGGAAGTGTACACCGCAAAGGAAGAAGGGCTCCACTAAGTCCAGGAGGGTGCCCACATGGTTGGTTGGTCTCTAACCAACCAAGTTAGAGAGGCTGTAAAGGGCAAGGAAGCTTCCTTCCGTAAATGGAAGTCTTGCCCTAATGAAGAGAATAAAAAGGAACATAAACTGTGGCAAAAGAAAGGTGATATGGGAGGCCAAGCAAGACTATGAGGAACGCATGGCCAGCAACATTAAGGGGAATAATAAAAGCTTCTTCAAATACGTTAGAAGCAGGAAACCCGCGAGAGAAGCGGTTGGCCGTCTGGATGGTGAGGGAGGGAAAGGGGAGATAAAAGGAGACTTAGATATGGCAGAGAAATTAAATGAGTTCTTTGCATCTGTGTTCACAGCAGAAGGGTGACTAAAATATGCAACTTGTCCCTCAAAATGGCCACAGTGCCAGAGGATTGGAGGATAGCAAATGTCATACCAATCTTTAAAAAGGGAAATAGGAGGGACCCGGGAAACTATAGGCCGGTCAGCCTAACATCTATACCGGGTAAGATGGTGGAATGCCTCATCAAAGACAGAATCTCAAAACACATAGACGAACAGGCCTTGCTGAGGGAGAATCAGCATGGCTTTTGTAAGGTTAAGCCTTCTGTAAGGTTTTAGAATTCTTTGAAAAGGTCAACAGGCATGTGGATGCGGGAGAACCCGTAGACATTATATATCTGGACTTTCAGAAAGCGTTCGACACGGTCCCTCACCAAAGGCTACTGAAAAAAACTCCACAGTCAGGGAATTAGAGGGCAGGTCCTCTCCTGGATTGAGACCTGGCTGAAAACCAGGAAACAGAGAGTGAGTGTCAATGGACAATTTTCACAGTGGAGAGAGGTGAAAAGCGGTGTGCCCCAAGGATCTGTCCTGGGACAGGTGCTTTTCATCCTCTTCATAAATGACCTGGAGAAGTTTTCAGATGACACCAAACTTTTCCAAGTGGTGAAGACCAGACGTGATTGTGAGGAGCTCCAGAAGGATCTCTCCAAACTGGCAGAATGGGCAGCAAAATGGCAGATGTGTTTCAATGTCAGTAAGTGTAAAGTCATGCACATTGGGGCAAAAAATCAACAATATAGGCTAATGGGTTCTGAGCTGTCTGTGACAGATCAGGAGAGAGATCTTGGAGTAGTGGTGGACAGGTCAATGAAAGTGTTGACCCAATGTGTGGCGGCAGTAAAGAAGGCCAATTCTATGCTTGGGATCATTAGAAAAGGCATTGAGAACAAAACGGCTAATATTATAATGCCGTTGTACAAATCTATGGTAAGGCCACACCTGGAGTATTGTGTCCAGTTCTGGTCACCACATCTCAAAAAGGACATAGTGGAAATGGCAAAGGTGCAAAAGAGAGTGCCGAAGATGATTACTGGGCTGGGGCACCTTCCTTATGAGGAAAGGCTACGGTGTTTGGGCCTCTTCAGCCTAGAAAAGAGACGCCTGAGGGGGGACATGATTAAGACATACAAAATTATGCATGGGAAGGATAAAGTGGATAGAGAGGTGCTCTTTACACTCTCACATAACACCAGAACCAGGGGACATCCACTAAAATTGACTGTTGGGAGGGTTGAGACAGACAAAAGAAAATATTTCTTTACTCAGCGTGTGGTTGGTCTGTGGAACTCCTTGTCGCAGGATGTGGTGACATCTGACCTGGATGCCTTTAAAAGGGGATTGGACAAGTTTCTGGAGGAAAAATCCATTATGGGTTTTTGAAAAAGCCATGATGTTTATGTGCAACCTCCTGATTTTAGAAATGGGCTATGTCAGAACGCCAATGCAAGGGAGGGCACCTGGGGCATTTGGTGGGCCGCTGTGAGATACAGGAAGCTGGACTAGATGGGCCTATGGCCTGATCCAGTGGGGCTGTTCTTATGTTCTTATGTACTCTTGCTTCATAAATTTAAAGCATATTGGTGGACCACAGGGATTCTAGTTTTTACAAAGACGCTGAAGTTTATTTATTTATCACATTTTAATACCCCCCCCCTTCTCTGATAAGCTCAGGGAGGTGTACATGTCTCCTTCCCTCTTTCTGTCCTTACAACAACCCTGTGAGATAGGTGAGGCTGAGAGATAGTGACAGTCCCGAGGTCACCCAGGAAACTTCATGGCTGAGCAGGAATTTGAAACTGGATCTTCCAGGTCTAAGTCCAACACCATCCTGGTTTACCCCTGCCAGGTTGCATAACTCTATGCTAATATTCTGTCTCTCTCTCACACACACACAATTACACTAAGGTAATCCAGATTCTGTTGCAAAATGCAGAATTATGTGGAATATATTACACACACACACACACACACACACACACACACACACACACACACACACACACACTCCAAATATTTTTACAGTTGAATCCTAGCCAAATTTCCAGTGCCAACACAGCTGTGCCAATGGGGTGCATGCTGGATTCTGTAATGGGGGGCAGTCATGGAGGCCTCCTCAAGGTAAGGGAACATTTGTTCCATTACCTTGGGGTTACACTGCGGCTGCCTTGGCACTGGTAAATTGGTTAGGACTGGGCTGTTAATTAACTTTGTACAGTTGTGCCCTCTTCTACTAATTCGGTGAAGGACCACTTGAAGCCTCATCCCAACAACTGAAGATTTTGCTCAGTCTTGTGTTGTAGGATCAACCAGTGTTTCAAATGCAGTATGCAAGCTTTTGAATTATACTGAACTTTTCCTCCAGCTACTTGAAGAAGAAACTTCCTTTGAAAAAGGAGCAAAATGAATGTTTGTGTTTATCATGAGGAACAGTTCTTTGTAAACAAAAAAACCCACATGTAGCATTGGGAACACTGGTTGGTCCTGATTAAAAAGTATTATTTCTTTGAGTGTTTTTGTTCTTCTGGGCTATTTAATTTTAAACCTTTTGCGCAATGTATTTAGACATTCCCACACAGAAAAAACTGTACAGATGCCCTGTATGCAAACCCACATCCATGCTCTGTAGTTCTGAGCTGCAACTGGATAAACATACATAAGGAACTTTAATGCCCCCCATTGCACTTCTAAAACATGCACTGTAAGACTGCAAAATCTTACCTTTTAACCATGCTTTCATATCCTGACTATGAGCATGGCAAATTGCTTGTTTTGTGACATTTATATCCTGGCCAAGGGCGTCATGTACAGTGGTTTCCCCTCCCCCTTTTATAATCACAACAACCCCTTGAGGAGGTTAGGCTGAAAGAGTATTGGGCCTGAGACCACCCAAGTAGTGTCAGCTGCTGAGCTACAGTTTAAACCCCTGACCAGCACTCTCCTCTTCCACCATACTAGTAAATCCACTTTTACCCACCCCACAGGTATACAGATTTGGTCCCTGTTGTGTATATGGAACATTGAGCAGAAAAGACTCGGGCCCAATCCTATCCAACTTTCCAGCACCAGTGCAGCAGCAATGCAGCCCTGAGGTAAGGGAACAAATGTTCCCATACCTTGAGAATGGTCAGGGGCATCTGTACAGTTTTTTCTGTGTGGGAATGTCTTATCCTGACTTATCCATTAGGCACAGTGTCTAGGATCCACAGTACTTTTAGCCCTCCCCCCAGTTTTTTAAATTTCCTTTTAAAATCAGATGGGAAAAAAAAAACTTTTAGGGCCCATAAAAATCTATTAAATCCTGCTTAAAGCAGGATGACCAGATGTCATAACCGCAAAAGAGGACAAGGCACCTCTAAATGTAGGACATCCAAGAAAAATGTAGAACATGACAAAATAAAAGCTAAAAACACTCGTATATTGATTTCATGTGGTTAATTTAAACATTATAGTACTTATTAAATTTAAAACTATATTGGTATATTACATATAATTTATTGCATATGATTTATTAATTACAAGAAGGCTATGCACTGCCTGTAGGGGCCCATTCACAGGGAAAAGGAGGGAATGAAATGGCATTTAAGCTCTTTTCCAGGACACGAGGCTACCAAAGAGGACATATCCTGGAAAAGAGGATGCCTGGTCACCCTGGCCTATAACAGAAAAAAGAAATAAAAATCTGGAAGTCTTTCAAGTTGTATCAAATGATTTTTCATATCGATATTATTATGGTGGAAGGGGCCCAAGAAAATCATAATGAGGCCCTGTGTTCAAATATGTTCAATTCTTAACTTTTTCTGTTTGAATGCTGAGGATTGGACAGAGGCATTTTGATTGCCAAACTATTGGTTATCCAGCTTCCTTTGTTCCATTTCACACAATATCCTGAGACACCCGTGGATTTACAGAGCCAAAGACTGTTGCAAGCATTTGTACAGGAGAAATGCAGAACACCAGTCCTGACTTCCATCCCAAGGCTCCCTTGCTGGCTCTGGTGGGGATCAGTATGTTCTCTGTCATGCAGAGTCTGAAGAAGGTTTTGTATGTGTGAGTGCATGCAGTTGAGTAGCACAGAATGATTTGTTTGCTGCCACGTGTGTAGCCTCGCCTCATGGTTGAGCAACCTTTGCTTTAGAAAACTCTCAGTAGGCTAAGAGCTCCCACATGTCCAAGCAAGGGGGTGGAGTGAAGGCATCCAGTGGGAGGTGATGGTGGCCAGGATAGTTGTGAAATCTGAATGATGGGAAGCAGATAGGGAATAGAGTAGAGTTACTCCACCCAGGGTACTCCACATTCAAGAAATCACTCAATTCCAGTGAACCACTGATTTAACGAATCTCAGTTTAACAGACTTTGGAAATGAATGATGCCTTATTAATAGAGTTGACTTATTCATAGAGTTGCCAGGTTTTTTGTTTTGTTTTTTTTAAACTGGCCCCTGTGTTTGTGCCCTTAACAGCAGCTTGATCTGCAGACATTAGCTAGTGGTAATAATTTCATCTGTGGAAAGCTTTACCTGATAATTTTTTGTAGGTCAAGTTGCTATTATAGGCACCTAAGCAGACCAAGCTGTTTTTTCTGGTCAGTTGGCCATTGTACCTACTCCTGAAGGCTGTAAACTGCAACCTGATGCATGGAAAATAAGCAGGGGAAGCTTTTCCCATCATTTTATCTCCATCTTAGGAGAAGCTTCCTGGGCTTAATGTTTGCATGTCAGATCTGCTGCAAGAGGACATGAACAGGGCTGGTTTAAAAAAAAAAAAAGATAGTGCCATTTCATTTATTTAAGTTTTATGTTTGTGTACATAAGCAAAGTTATGCAGGAGTGTTGTGTGCTTAGGATTTCTTCTGTTGTTCTGTTTTAACTTACAGTGGAGAATGAAAAGGAACATCTTGAGATTCCAGTAACAGAAGTTTTCCTTTTCTGCCATGTGTGGAATTGAACAATTAAGTACGACTGAATTTGAGAGGAGGCTCTGTTGTTTGCTAAGGACTTGAAAGGTATATGGGCCTGTGACAGAAGGGCTGTGAGTCCACATTGCCTCTGGTCTTCTGCAGAAAGCTGGGCAGTGCCGAGGGAGGAAATAGGATGTTGAATGATGCAATTTGATCCTGGAATGTGAAATCTGTTCCTTGCATGGGTGGATCTTGAAGTGTGAAACAGGCCCTTGGAATGGCTGCTGCTAGATAAGGCCTAGAGGTCCAGGTTTTATCAGTGGCTACGTGCCCATTTGCAGAGATAGCCACAATACAAATTCTTGTCTTTTTTTTCTTTGGGGGGGGGTAGTGGGATACTTTGGAGGACACTGAAGTATGCCATCATCCTACACTGCCTGACGAATTACCTTTTATTACTTAGTAACCTCATTTTGTATCTAAAACTTCCTCCAAGGACCTCAGGGTCATGTATACAGATGTATCCCATTTTATCCTCCTTAATAACCCTGTGAGGTGGGTTAGTCTGAAAGACAGCAACTTTGTTGAGGCTGCCCAGTGGCTAAGCAGGAGTCTGAGCTCAGCTCTCCCCAGTCCATATTCAGTACTCTTCTATCAGAATACAGCTGCTTTTTACCTGACATGTCTTCATGTCTATCTGGGGATAAGTAAGTTTGACCTAGTTGCTATCTTTTTTTTCCTGGCTCTTCTTGTGTGCTTTTAACAACTAGCTGATGCACACTTGATTCATGTCTGTATTTCAGTTGGTGAAAGATTTGGGAGAAACCTGCACCTCTGAAGGTGCTAAGCTGGTTTACTGAAATTGTTGCTTAGTTTTCTCTGTGCCTTTAACAAGTCACATGACAGGCAGAACTTCAGCAGGTACAGTTCCCTATTACAGCACTTCAAGCTGCACTGCCTGCCAATACAGCTTAATACTCTGCCTGCCAATGCAGCTTTTTAAAGGCACAGTGCCTTTATGTCAGGGCAAAATAGTGGCAAGCTTGCCATGTATGCATGGAGTTTTTTTTAATGAGTATGCAGAACATTGTGTAGTGTGGTGAAGGGAAGGGAGGAGGAGGAGGAATGACACTGGCTCAGCTCCAGCCCTGAGAGGAACAGAACATTCCTGCTTGGAAAGCAGAGACACTTCCAAGTAATGATATTACATCATTAAGCAGTTGTGGGAAGCCTGGCAGGGAGGGAATGCAGAAGAGAGATTCCTTTTTGCAAGGTGCAAGTCATAGGGTGAAGGGAAGGAATCAAAACAAATCAGATCATTCACCCCAGAAGAAAGACCTGGGGAGTGTTGCCCTCTAGCAACCCAAGGTTGTCCTGTCAAAGAAATTCCTGTATTGACTAGATATACTGGAATCCATGCCGAGAACTGAACCTGGAGTCATTGTGACTCAGTGTTTATTTAGTGTTATGGAGGAAACTTGCTTAATTTCTGTGTATCACGTGGCTCTTAGAGGCACTTGGGGTGGTAATGAAGTTGCGAACTCTAATTGTAGCTGTCAGGATGACCTCACTGGGCATGCCTGGGGAACTTTGGTAGCACCCACTGGCTTTTTCAGCTCTCTTATATAATAAAGATGGCATCATTTTCTAGACAGAATCAAATAAATCTGTGGCAAGTCCAGTGTCCCAACTGTGGCTTAAAAATACACCCAAGGAAGACTTCAGATCTTGGGTGTCTCCTCACAGGCCTCCCCTGCAACACCTGTTAGTCAGTAGACTTTGCATCTTGTCCCTTAAATGTAGCAATGTGACCTCATGCTTCCTGGTGTGTCAGTTTTGAGTGTACTGCATTACAGTTTTCATTGATGACAACTCTCCCCCCACTCTTTTGCATACAGGAGAGGGAAAACTAGAGCGCTCTTCTGTCTGATGCAGTTCTTGATTTATTGCATTCTACCTATCATGCATTTCTCTCAGAGTTAAAGAGTTGCAGTCATAGACAGTTCAGCTCTTTACAACTCTAAGTGTGTCTTAATTTCTAAAATGCAAGGTATTGGGCCTCAAGGCTGTCAGAAGGTTATGCACTTTCCCCTACCCCCAGACACATGGAAGATGGCTGTGACTGCTTATTGGTGAATGAAAAGCTCTCTTCATATGCTCAAATGCACCTTTCTTAGATCTCCAAGGGCTGATCATTGGCACTATACATTGGCACAAAGTAGAAATAATATTTGATCCGATTTTCTAAGGCACACTCCTAAGCCAAGGGCTGTGTGTATCAGTTCTCGAATTTGACCTTCTTTGCAGGCTAGTAAGTCCTACTGCCCGGGGATGTGACGCACACTAGGAAGTAGGTCACATCACTGTTCATGCCCAGGCTCGCGGCATCCTGGCTGCACACACCCAGCCCATCCTGCTTCTAGTTCCATGTGCCATCCAGACACGAGGCCAGGCCCTGCAGGCAGATTAGGGTGTGAGATTTGGGTTGTTTTGATGGAAAATTATTTTCTTGCCTTGACCCAGAATGGCAAATAATATGTGGGGTGGGGAAAGGACTAGTAAGAGGATGGTGGCCCTTCCAAATCAATGACCCAGGGAGAGCTGTGGTGCAGAGAGTCAGAAGAATCTCAACAGATCACAAGGCAAAATACTAACCTTGGGAGTAGTAGCTGTAGCTGGAGAGAGACCCTCTCACTGCTACAGAAGGTAAAGCAAAGCAAAACAAATACAGGTACTTCTAAAATGCAAAGCAGAATTTGAAAATCCTAGCTCTAAGCATTATCTCCCTATCTATTATACCCTGTTCATTTCTTGGAATGGGCAGTAGCCTTATGGGGAACAGAAAATGTTTCCTCAGATGGGGTATGCCTGTAACATCCCTTTTGGTAGTCAATTAGTATCCTTGGAGACCCTGTTTCTTTCCATAGGGATAGAACAGTAGGATTCCCTCACATCCTCAAAAAGTAGTTGGGTTTGCTTCCAGTTATTTGCGAGTTTATCCTGGTCTGTGATTGTTGCACTCTGCACAATCATTTTCTGAGGCCCGAGTTTCTGTATCTAGTTGGAAGTTTTCTGTAGGGGTGACAGGGTTTGTTGACTTGGCACATACATTTTACATTTGAGAATCCATCAGGCTTGTGATTTTGGACCATGTTGTGTTCTTTGTTGTAGAACTTTTTTTCTTCTTTGTGGAAGAGAAAATACTTTTGTCAGGAGGTAATACTTGCAAAGTTCTAGTTTTTATATATTTTTAATGTGAATTTTATGAAAAACGGAATATTCTGTTAATGTTGCATTTCTGAAACTGTGGAGAGAATATCTAGTACCTCCTATCTTGTAAAGTAAATGAAACAGAAATAGGAGCTTTGGTGTTTTAATTAAAACAATTAATAATTGATAACGCAAGTGATGGGGTTCTCATGGTTTCCTACATAGTCACTACCTATGTAGAAAAAAGTCAGATGGGAAGTGACCCATAAACAAAAAGATTGGGCTGCATCCATAGGGCCTGGTGGAATGACCTCCCCACCCCAGTCGCTCCACCATCAAGTTGTGGTCTGTCAGCATAGCAACGTGCCAGCTACAGAGGAGACTGTATGGACGAGGCCCTGATCAGCTGCAGCCTCCTCTTTCTACAGTTCCTTGCAATGTCTTCCCTGCCTCCCTGCTCCCATTGTTTCTCTGTGTAGAAGCAGTTTATAGGCCAGTAGGTTGTTGGCGTGGTGCCTGTGCTCTCTTACTGGAGCTGTTGTGCAATCCATAATCATCAGACCTGTTTTGACTGCCTAGCTTAATAAATATTCAGTGTTTACTGACCTATATTCCTGCTGCTTCTGCCTGATGTGCGTAGATCACGTGCAAGGGGAAGGAAGGGGGGGATCTTCTTGCCGTCATGAGAGAATGTGCCACTCTGTGCACATGGCCCTGGCTTTCTCCACCCGATGGAGCTTCAGCATTCCAGTGCATGTGTCATGGTGGCGAGAGGAGTCTGTTGCTGTCCCATGGCTCTCATTATACAACCTGTCTCACTCCTTGGCCTCATTATTATTCAATAGTCAGAATGGGGCCAGAAGTGTGTGATTTCAAGGTTAATATTCCCAGCCTGGCTTCATTCATCTTAATCAGCCCTCACCCACCCCATACAGCGAGCCTATGTCAGAGCCAGGGTGGAACTGGGTTTGTGTGTGAAAAGATTACTTGTCTGTTTGGGGGGGGGGGGAGCAATGGAGTTCTGTGATACTTTGAGAAATACGGTGCTCCCTGTGTGACTGAGTTCATTTGTGAATTAAATGGGAGCAAATTGTACGCTGCAGGACATGTAAAGTGTGTGCTGGCATTTCAAATAAGGCATAGAGAATGGAGCATGTTTGAAGGTGTTCTATGAGATGGGGTTAGATCCTTAAATATACATGAGGAAGGAAAAAAGGGTACCAAGTGTGGTGTATGCTGTGGGGTTTGATTAGTCTGGTTGTGTGCTGAGGTAAAATATAGTGCCAGTACTGGCTTGATACCTGCTTGTTTGAAGGTGAATTGTTCCCAGAATGTATCACTATGAGGCAATAAGAGCCATCTGAATCTTCCACCTGACAAAGTTCTCCTGCATAAGCCACACTCAAATGCATTGCTGTGCCCTTACACAGCTCCCTGTCATTTCAGTGGGGCATGTACAGGAGAACTTCCCAGGTGGATCATGATCCATGAATCAGCTCTGCCTGTCTCCCCTCTGCTACCCTTAGTGACACCCTAAAATCTGCCACCAGATGCAGCAAGCTCACCTTTCCCCATGACAGTGCCTTCTCTGTATAGCACAAAGCTTGCATGGAGCTATTTTTTTGCTTGGTGCGTGCCTTCTATAAATGTAGCATGCCTCTTATGTGTCCAGAAGGATCCAGAAGCATGTAGTGTTTCTGTATACAGCATAAAACTGGGTTGTGTAGCATGTCTTGATATTTGGGGACAATATGAACATATGTGCACAGTGTATGTGTTGCCTGGCATGCAGTATGTATAGGTGTATTTCTATCTTTTGGGGATTGAGAGTGGACCCACCCATTGTGTGAGGCCACAATTGCTTTCTGGAGGGAGCTGGAATGTGGGGTGTGGCCCCATGTATGCCAGGGACCGACACAGTGTTGTCTGAACCTGCTGGATTATGTAAACAGAGCCTGAGGTGTGTGACAGCACTGGGCAGAGGTGTAACACCCTCCTTTTGTGTCCTTCCTCCTTAGGCGTTTCTGCTGTCTTCTGGGCCTGACACAGCAGTTGCCACTGACTCTCTTCACTTCCCACTGTGCCTGCAACTCGGTAACATCTCTGCTGTTATTCTCTGCAGGAGCTCAGCTACAAAGCCACACAGATTTCAAGTGAGCCAGGTCACCTTCCAGGCACCGAGCGGGGATCCTGCAAAATCCTCCCCTGAAGGAATCTGAGGAAAGGCCAACTCTGGTGGTTGTCTAGAAGATGGTCTCTTTGTGTTGGACAGTTCCCTTATCACCGGTGGGTACTTGGAACCCACTCACTTGTTACAACTGGAGGACAGTTCAAGGCAATATTGGAAACGACTTCCCTGGCAATACAGCTCGGTAAAAGCATCAGGCACCGAGCCGGAAAGAAGCATCCATCCAGCAGAAGATATTGGAGGCTAAATATTCCAGTTGCAGACGGGCAGAGTATATCTCAAGACCAGTGTTCAGGGGCTCTCATCTTGCTCCCTCTGACATGATGGAAAGTCTCAACTCACCTACACTGTGTGTGGCAGGGAGCTTTCCCGGATTCCCTCACGATGACATGATTCAGCGAGCCCGGGCACTGAAGAGCAAGCCAAACTCCAATTGCAGGCGAAAGAGGGAGTTCATCTCCGATGAGAAGAAGGATGCTAGCTACTGGGAGAAACGTCGGAAGAACAACGAGGCTGCCAAGCGGTCCCGGGAGAAACGGCGTTTTAACGACCTGGTTCTGGAGAACAGGGTGTTGGCGCTGAACGAGGAGAATGTGCGGCTCAAGACCGAGCTGCTGCAACTCAAGTTGCGCTTTGGGCTCATCAGCACAGCAGCCTTCATGGAGAAGAGCCAACAGTTGAGCACAGCCAGCACCAGCACCCCTGGGCATTTCTATGGAGGGAGTGACAATGGAATGTACTCCACCTCCTCCTTGGCCCGGGCCCACCACTCAGAGGACTCTTCTGAAACGGAGCAGTCGAGCCGGGACAGCGGCAGCGTGTCAGTAGCCAAGTATTCACCCCGAGGCTCCCTCTCTGACATGTCGGATAGTTCATCTAGGGACAGCCCGGTGCCACAGACAATAGGGGAGGTTCAGGCTGTCAGCCGAGCCTATGGAGATGCACCCCTCCAGCACCACCACCCAGAACCAAAAGGCCCAGTTCCTAGAGGTGTCATCCTCTTCAGTGCTAATGGCTTCACCGCAGTGGCACCACCCCAGCCCCTGCTTTCTGAACAGGAAGCGGAGGCAGGTGGATGTGTTGCTGAGACCCCCAAAAGTCCCTGCACAGAACGCAATACCCATTGTCAACAGGAGACGTTGCAAGCCCACCCGGTCTACTGTGCAAAGTCCCAGAGCTACAGCACACCTGCCAGTTTTTTGGAGGGGGAACTGACTCAGACAGATCATGTGCAGAAAGTTCAGGCTCCGGAATCTCCTTTTGAAGGGTACAGCAGCGAGGAGAGTGGTGAGGAGGCCAACTGGGGATGCCTACCTGCTTCCTTTCCAGTGCCACCCGATGCCCACCCTGATGTCAAAACAGCAGCTCTTCCTCACAAGCTTCGCCTCAAGTGCCGGGCACACAGCAGTGGTGTTCAAGAGCCATTTCCTGGACCTAGTGTTACCCCAGCTGGCTGCTGTCAGGAGGCCTCTGCAGCACAAGACTGGGACAGTGACCGCCATGAAGAAATGTCGGCCCTGGTACGGCAAGCATTGCTTCTCAACGAGCAGCCTACCTCCACTGGAACCCTGGAGAGACTCTTGTGTCGTGGTTCTGGGCTCCACTCAGACAACTCAGTACCTAAGGACCATGTTAGCAGGTGGGAAGAGGATTGTCATAATGATGGCCCCAGGCCAACCTGAAGGAGACTGGAGAATGGGTAAAGACCTGGGATTTTTTTTGCTCATTTTTGAAAAAACTTATCTGGGATTTTGCATAAGAAAACAAATCTGTTTGACCAGATGAGCTAAGATTTGGGGAGAGGAGATGGCTTGGATCCACCCAGACCCCTGGGCTGCTGACTTTGGAATCTGAGGAAGAAGGCTTCATGAGGCAAGGAAGGGCCATTAATTGGTTGGACTTGAAAAACGTCTCCTGTAAAGACAGATTGTGGAACTAATGAGATCTAGAGGGTGGTGGGTTCTCTGCTCTGTTAGGCCAGAGATTTGATGCATAAATGGAATCTGTCTCACTGAGCTTAGCTGACTGCCCAGCCAGTCACTGGAAAGTATTGTTACCTGAGCAGATTTTTTAGGAATCTTTATCAACAGATAACATTGAAAAGTTGATATTTGATCCACCCCACACTGGTGCTGAGGCTCCTGGATACCCACGACTGGGATAGATGGTGCATTGCCAGTGACTACATCATTATCTGTGTCATGAACTGCTGGTTTAACAGGAATACTTGTGTTTTTAAATACTAAAATAAATGTTCAAAAATCTTCAGAAATGCTTAGGAGTTTGAGTATTACTGGGGAAAGGGGAAAAATGCTCACGCCCCCCTTTTGCTGGGGCAACCAGATGCAGTAGAGGGAGGCGGACCTATGCCTATCAGCTGATCTTAATGTTTTGTGTGTATATCTTTACATTGCTTTTCCATCCAACAGATTCATAAAGATGGATAAAAAACCATAACACTTCATTCAAAATATAAATATTTGAAATGTTATACCTAACATGTTTTTAAAAACTGCATAAGGTTTTAAACTACCAGGCTCATTTCCTAGAAGTGTGACAGAATAAGAAAGAATCAGGTTTTAGAAATCCAGGAAAGAGCTATTAATGTGGATCATGTAGCAGGTTGAATTCCCCAGCTGGGGTGTTGCTAAGGCAAAGGGTGGTTCTTTGTGGATACTGACCTCCTTGCCTTAGCCAGAACGTGACTCCCCCAGAACATCTTAATGACCAGGGTGGACAAGCTATGTAGGGCTTTAAAGGTCAACATACATGTCTTGAGATTTCAATTTAGAAACAAATTGGCAGCTAGCACAGTTCTCTCAATACAGGTAGTCCCCTACTTAAGTACAGGTTAGGTTCCGGCAGCCTGTACTTAACTGGAAACTTTTAAAAATTTGTTTTATTTGTGCAATGTAAAAAGAATTGTGAAACTTTCTGTAGTAGTTGAAGAACAGTATAGAAATATGTATTTCTATAAATTATCTATAAAATAGATGTACGTTCCCTAGTAAATATACATTCTATACATTTACAGGGTACATTCTGTAACCCTGCTTTTTTGTAGTGTAATATACAAAATGGGCCTTAAAGCAGCTTAGATGGGGGGGGGGTGCATTTTATTAATTGCTTTTAACAAGAAGTTACAATTTGCATTTGTATCGTTGGAGAGGGTTCTATTAAGTACTACTGTGTACTGGCTCTCTTTTATCCACCACTTCTGCATCTCCACAATGCAGCCTCTCAAAAGCCAGTGCTATTGTGCTTGCACAAAAGTGTAATGCGGCTGTTTGAAGTAGGGGACTACCCATACCATCATAATATCATAATATGGTTCATGTGTCTAGCACCAGTGGATAATCACCTAAGTCAGCTGAGTTCAGAGTTCAAAGCATCACTTGGTTTTGTTGGGAGGGATTGACTTGCAGCTTTAATAAATGCCCTCCCCACCCCTTTGGGGAAAGAACTGTATCTTCCTTTCTCTCTACAGGTGAGTGTAGACTGGAGATGCTCAGGTTTTGGATGGGATGTGTGGGGGTGGGGCAGAGGCTGTTGAGGGTTATTCCTATTGTGATGCATTTGAGAGGATGATGTGTGTGTCAAAGGTTGGATCTCACCTGGTCTCTGCATCAAGCTGCCTAAATCTGAGCCAAGCACCTGTAAAGTTCATAATATTTGCTTCTTTTCTTCAGGGAAATAGATTATAAGGAAAAGGGCTCTGGTGGTCTGATGATGGGGCGGAGGGAGACTGATGACTGGATACAGGATTCAGAAAATAAGAGCCCTGCTTGATGAGATCAAATGTCCATACACTCCAGTAATCCTGTTTCCAACAGTGGTCAAATGGAGGGCAAGGAGGGCATAAAGGTCATATCCCATTTTTTCTCTCCAGTGACTGATATTTGGGGTGACACTGCTCCGAACACAGAAGTTTCATTTAGTCATCATAGATATCAGCCGTACTCCCACCCCCACTGTTTTTGGTATACGGCACTTGAAGGCCTGCCACATTTGTGTGTTGGAATGCTGAGCTGGTAACTTAAAAAATCCCACAAGCTGACCTCCACCGAAAACGTCTTTCGTTACTGGAGACTTTGGATGGTGTGAGTGTGGGGTGGGGGGCTCAAGCTACATCAGCAGTTGTGTTGAATCCCAAGCCTAAGGTAGAAATCTCATCCTTTGGCATTCTGTATCCCTTTGTAGGCAAGCGGCTCCTCGCTCAGAGCTGTGTTCCCTGTTCTGCTGTATCTCTGGGTCAGGGTAGGATTATCTACGATTAGCAAGGGCAAGAAGAAAGTGCCATCAAAAGTAGGTCACCCCCCCCCCCGTAGACACACACATGTGCACGCACACACACGCATGCTGTTTGAGGGTGGCTGGGAGCCAGTTTTGTGCCATGAAAGCAGCCCATCAGAATGCCTGGCCTGTGTTGCCATGGCAGCACCAGCCTGGGCTAAAAAGATAGAGTGCAGAATGGGATAGCCAGGATGGGGGTGGGGCAGGGCGGAGAGAGCCACATCTTGTCTGTATTGACAACTAGAGACAGTCAGATGAGCAAGATGATTTTCTGGACCCAAATTGGAAGGCCCAGGGCAAGCATCCTGTAGGGACAGCTGTTGTTTGGGAGTCGAAGAGCACACTTCCAGGAACAGACAAAGCCAAAGTGTTGGCAATGTACAGATGAATAGGGTTCCCAACTTGTTTTCTGTGTCCTAATACAGCAGCACAAAATTCAGCAGGTGGACTTTGTCATGGAGGTGATGTAGTGAGGGAAAAACACATCGGATTTCTGTGTATCAGGATATTGTTAAAAGGATAAGAGCAGGGCCAGTAAGAAAATTTGACAGACTAATTAGCAAATGAGATGCAATCAGCAGAGAGATTGAATATGATCAAAGCAAACTGAACTTCCTAAACATTTTGCAACATCTGCATTTCTTCACTGGGTGACACTATGTATTACATCAGTTGTTTAACTGCAGTGTTGATCAACAGCCTCCACATTGTGCCACAAGCAGCACTTGAAATCTAGTCCCTTTCTCAATTTCCATTCCATTTTTCTTCTGTAATAAAATCCTGTTGCTCTTCCTCAGGCTCTCTGAGACTGCAGTGCACAAGCAAATGAACCAGTGCAGTGGGCCAGTAAAAGATCAGCGCCATTTGCTATTAATGCATATGAAGAAGCGTTTGTAAATGTTTTCATACTGCAGATTTTGTTAACAGAAGCTATTCATTTCAGTGTAGTCTATTTAGCGTGAGTGGGACTTGAAAAGTGATGTAAGGAAGACACTTGTTCTAGAAAATGATGTAAGAATGGAAGAGAATATTCTTCAAGTGACTGACATCCAGAAGGACAATTCCTGATAACTGTTTAAAGTGCCACTAGTTTACTAGTGTTCTGGTCTTCTGGTACACAGAATAAAAAGGCAGTACTTAAAGTTCACTGCCATAAGCGGTGGGTAGGACCACTGACTTAAATATCTTTTTTAAAAGATTAGCCTGCTTCATGCAAAATAGGTAGATCAATTAGTATTAACCATGGTAGCTAAATAAGACCTCCACAGACAGAGAAATGGGCCTCTGAATGCACCTGCTAGGGACAAACAACAAGGGGGAATGGTTGCTTTCATCTGTTTGTGAGCATCTTGGAAGCAGTTGGTTTGGAACAGTTAGAAGTGTCATGTGGGACTAGATGCGCCGGTGGAATCTTATGCTAATCCTAGAGTAGGGTGATTGAATGGGTCTGTGGGAGTAGGATCTGGAGGTTAGTAACATAGTGTTCTGAATTGTATACCTGATGTGGGAATTACAGCAGCACAGTTTGGCCCAGGTATGTTCTCACTATGCCAATGTGTGGTTGTGTTAATAAGTCAAGAGATGCTAAGCAGAATTGGAAAAGCCCTAAAGTGCAGTGATATTTAAAGTCTGAATATGGAGCTCGGAGTCTCTTGCAATATTTGCAGTGAAACTAAGGTCAGTTAAAAAGACACGTGTGTGAGTGTGTGTCAGTGCTAAGATAGTGCAGCCTACTTCTTCAAACTCAGGAATACACTATTTACAGTGGATTAAAAATGGACCTGAGTAGTCTTCTGTTATGAGGTGGGGGTGTGAAATGTCAGAAGCAGGCTGTACAAATGCTCTCATTACCAATTTGATAATTACCATTGTTTCAGGGCTAGCCTGCCCTTTGCAAACACGTTAAGTAAGACAGGTTATGTGGTAGAGGCTGCCAAGATGCCTGAACTAAGAGGAGAGTGACCTAGAAACTGAATGAAGTCATCTCCACCACTCTCTGGGAATCCAGGTGACTGCCTGATCACCTTTCCTTCAGAGACGCTATGGCCTTCCAGGCACAGCTGAGTCACAATTCGTCAAGGCAGTGGTGGCAGCTCAACCCACATGCTCCCCTGGGTTCTCAGTGGGTGTCTCCAGAAGATAACTGCATCTTCACCATGCCTGGCAGATCTGGTTTTAACTAGGACCCAGATGTAAATCTTGCCCTTATGAATTGCCCCGTTTTGCTCAGGACTTCCTTGTGTTGCAGATTCTAGAGCTAGGTCAAAGAAGGGAGGAAGGTTTCACAGGTTAGGGAGGGCAGGTTTAAACCAGAATTCCTGGGTTACTGGAAGAAGAATGGGAGTCTAAAGACTGGCACAGAGAAGGTTCAGTCTTCATCTGACATCCAGTAGTGATGGTTTCTGATGTCCAGAACTGGAGGTAATTTTTTTTGGCCAGTTACAGGTTGAACAACAGAATGCTTAGTTTGTAGGTAGACCACACACAATATACTTGATAATACCTTTGCATTCCACATTAATCATCCAGAGTAATTGCCACTAGGTGACCCACAGTAGTCCCCAGTTGCTAACAAGTTTCTCACTTCACCCATAAGCAAGTACTGGAAAGGAGGGGGGGGAGTCTATGTTACTATCCCAGTTGTGATAGCCTGCCATTTGTGGGCTGGAGCACTCAAGTCACTAGAACAGTGGTTCTCAAACTGGTGGTTGCGACCTACCAGTTCATGTAAAAGTCCCCATGTGCCTTTAAGGGGTGGGGGAAGGGGCGAGGGCAGCGATGCGATCACAGAATCTGGTTGCTAAAGGGGGCTAAGGGGTACTTTCACTCACTGTGGGCTGCTGCAGGGTCCAGGAGATGCAGGGAGCCCTGTGCAGCCCTCTGAAAGGCTCCCCGAGGCTTAGAATTGATTGTGATTGCGAAGCACTTCTAGTTTCCAGGAGGTGCTTTGAGATTGCACAGTTTGAAGATTCTAAACCAGCAGTTTCCAACCTTTTTCATCTCACGGCACACTGACAAGACACTAAAATTCTCAAGGCACACCATCAGGTTTTTGACCATTGACAAGGCACACCGTGCTGCCAGTGGGGACCTCATATCCCTATTGGCCCTACTAATAAATGACCTTCCCTCAACTTCCTGTGGACCACCTGTGGACCACTTGTGGCACACCAGTGTGCCATGGCACAGTGGTTGAAAATGGCTGTTCTTAAACCTTGGGGAGCCCTGCAGAGGGCTGCACAGGGCTCTCCGCACCTCCTGGAGCCTCCAGCAGCCTGCAGTGAGTGAAAGTAAGTGAAAGCACCCCCTCCGCTTGCTTTGCAACACTATCCTGGGGATCACATTGATGCCCTCGCCCCTCCCCCGCAAGACTTAGGGAGTAAAGCTTCCTAAAAGTTTGAGAAGCACTGCACTAGAACGTACACTGTCCTGCAGGTTTGTCAGCAGTGTGCACAACTGTCTGTGAAACTCTGGTTCTGCTGTGAGTTCACACGCCTCTCGCAGTAAATCTTTCAGTGACGGTTGGATATACAGGGCTGGCCTAAGCCATTTTAGTATCCGAGCACCAGATGATAACAGCACCCACTTCCTTCCTAATTAATATGGGCACAACCCCGTGATAAGATTTCATTGACAAGCCCCACAGAAATGTAGTGTTCTTGCACTATTCTCTTTCGTTTCAGGGGGCTTATGCAGAACTTCCTTTTCGTAGGTCAGATATGTTCTTAAGAAGTATCCCAAATCCAGTACGAGCTTGCCTACCTGCTAGCATTGCCCTTGAGTGGATAAACGGGGAGGGGGGAATGGGAACATTACCTGAGAGGTGATCCCTTGTACTGAGAGCACAAGAGGGGGACTGCTGTGTATGAGGTGGGCCTTGATGTGTACCTGAAGAACAGAAGATAAAACTCTCATAGTCAATGTTAGGTCAGTTCATCCTCATTCCTCAGGTTCCATGCAACATTTTTTTGCTTTTGGCAACCTTCAGTCTCGAAAGACTATGGTATCGCGCACTGAAACACTGTTCTGGAACAGCGTCTAGTGTGGCTGAAAAGGCCGTTTCAGGAGTGACAATCCCTCCCACACTGGGAGCAAGTGTAGTGTGTCCCTCGTCTGTCTCCCTGGCTATGGGCCTTCCTTCTTTGCCTCTTAGCCTCAGACTGTTGGCAAAGTGTCTCTTCAAACTGGGAAAGGCCATGCTGCACAGCCTGCCTCCAAGCAGAACGCTCAGAGGCCAAGGTTTCCCATCTGTTGAGGTTCATTCCTAAGGCTTTCGGATCCTTCTTGCAGATATTCTTGTATCGCAGCTGTGGTCTACCCATAGGGTACTTTCCCTGCACAAGTTCTCCATAGAGGAGATCCTTTGGGATCCAACCATCACCCATTCTCATGACATGACCAAGCCAACGCTGGTGTCTCTGTTTCAGCAGTGTATACACGCTGGGGATTCCAGCTCGTTCCAGGACTGTGTTGTTTGGAACTTTGTCCTGCCAGGTGATACTGAGGATGCATCGGAGGCAGCGCATGTGGAAAGTGTTCAGCTTCTTCTCCCGTTGTGTGTGAAGAGTCCATGACTTGCTGCAGTACAGAAGTGTACTCAAGACACAAGCTCTGTAGACCTGGATCTTGGTATGTTCCGTCAGCTTCTTGTTGGACCAGACTCTCTTTGCAAGTCTGCAAAACATAATCCTGCCCTAACAGGGCAATTGGAGAACTATGTGGCTAGATGGGGACAAGACTTAAAACTTGGAAATAAAGTAACTGAATAACATCAAGTAACTGAATAACATTAAAGGCTTATGGCACCATTCAGGATGGCTGAAATTTAGGCCGTTGTTTTAAATTAAGGCCTAAACGGCTAGGGATGGCCTAGATAAGCAGTTCTTAAACCTTTTGGTCTCTGAAACCCTTAACACTACAAGACCGAGTCTCAGGGAGCCTTGCTGGCACATGCTGTGGAGTCTTGGGGAGCCCCAGAGTGCTGGTGCATATCTGGAGTGGTGCAGTTCTGAGCAGATGGTGGCCACTTATGGTGTGCTTGTGGTGTGCCTGAAGGGGTCTCAGGAAGTCCCAGGGCTTCTAGGAGCACTCTTTGAGAAACACTGACCTAGATAATCAACCCCCAGAACTGATGCTGGAAGGACAGACACTGACCAAATTGTGTGGTTTTTTTCAAACTCAGGCAAAGGTCAGACGTTTCACGGTTGACTTTTGCTTAGTGAGTTAACTGCTCAGCTATGCTGAAGGAGCCGCTTCAGTCTGACACAGGCCCAAAGAAAGAAACCTGGTAATGGGTGTTGTCTTTTCTCTTATGAAGGTAACTCTGCCCTGGTTTCCGTATCCTGGCACCGAGGACCATGTGAGGCAAGTCTCACATGCCGATAGCTGCCTTGTTTGTAATACTAACCTCCTGGCACACCGCCCTAGTTATTATGTAACCACCAGGCTGTAGGCTTCTGGAGGAAAGCCAGCACTAGAGAAGGGAGGAGGCCTCAGGGCAAAATGGGAAGTTGTTATAAAAAGCCACGTGACTTGGGCAGCACATGATGGGGAGAAAGCAGTTTGGAACTAGGAAAACTTGGTTGGGCCTTGGTAATGGAACTTTTCGTTTAATTAAATTCCTCACCACATGAGAGGGCTGATAGTACCCTCTGCCCCCTCTTATCCCCAATCTCTTCTCAGTCAGGCTTACCATATTTTTCTAGATGATTTTGGGTGGTATGGTCAGAGAATTTCCACCTCCTCCTTTCCCAGTTTCCCTCACCCCCCCCCTCGCCCACCCCAATCCCAGCCAGCAGTTAGAGAAGGTAAAGGCAAGCCATGCTGTACAGGTTGGTTTATTAACATGACAATGTGTCTGCCTTAATCAGCCTTGAAACAGTTATAAAGGCCCAAAAGAGTTTCATTTGCAGGTGGACTGTCGGCTTCCTTTGTCCTCCTAGGGTAGGGGTGTTGCATACCTTTGTCGACATAATACAGAACTGTCAACATGGCTGGGGTCCCTTGCTAAACACTCCTGTGTGTCAGATCTTGAGAGCACAAAGCACATACATACACATTCACAGCCAGACTAGGTAGGAAATCACTTTGCCAGAGTCATTTTCTTATGTTCCAAGTGCCTACCTTTCCTCATGATTATGGGCCCAACAGTCCTGGACTGGGTCAGAAAAGCAGTGCCCTGTATGCTGGATGTTTTTCCCTACTTCCATCTCACCCAGGTTAGGAATTATGTCCCACAGCTTTGCAACTGACTCACATGGAGCATGTCTTATGTCCACCCCATTGCTCATGGGTGGGAGGGGGAAGTGAATAGAAATCTGTGATCCATTATCTATGTACTGTGACGTACCCATAAGCTTGAGTGCCCCCATTTTTGCAGTCAGGCAGGAAAGGCTCATTAGGTTTGGTAGGAGGTGGCCAGTGGATGAAAACGCACATAGGCCACGAGGTCTCAAAGGATATAAATCTGACTTTCCACTGAAACTGGCCCCCATTAGAGATTCCACACACCCCTCCAGCCAGTGGAAGATCTGCTGACTTTTGGCATCAGGGTGGATGAGAAGGATGACTTAATGAATGTTGTCACCAGGGATAACAGGAATGGAATTTGAAGGGAAGGGCAAAAGAAAGATACTTCTGCCAGCAGCTGGTAATTGCATAGAGATTGTCCTTTCCAAGGAAACTGGACTGGAGAGCACCGATGGGGAGGGGCCAAGAAGACAGAATGGCAGCTGGACCAAACAGGGGCTGTGCATCAGTTCAGTGCTGTTCCCATGAATATCACGTTTGGCAGAAGGATGTGCTGATGCCACTTGTGGCAGATCTTAAAAGGTTGACTGGGTTTCAGGAGCTTCCTTTTCAGGTTCTTCAGGCAGAGAAGTAAAAGGATAAGGATAAGGGCCCAGGCACAGAGGCGGCGTGGGAAGCTCATTCCCTAGCCCCATCCTTCTCCCATCTTAAGGTAAGTTGTAAAGCACACTATGTGTTATAAAGCCATATGTGGATGGCAGAATTTGGCTTGCAAAATTTTGCTCCCCCATCACCTGTGAAGCAGCAGGCGCCACTGGACGCTGCCCCCTGCCCCAGAGACACCATTCTCTGGGTCAGGGCCTGAGCCTGAGGAGCCCTGGGAACCCTAGTCTGCGGGCAGAACTACATAACAGCTGTAATCATGCTCTGTAGTCCTCACTGTACACCTAAACATGAAGCTGCTAATGTACAGCACCATCATGCATGATATCACTGCCCACAAATACGAACAACATAAAATGCATGATTAGGCAGCACGATAGCCTCACGCCTTTCAACCACTTGACAGCTGCAACAGAACACCTCTACCTCACTGGCTGCTGGCACCACCATTCTGTGATAATGTCACCAATCGCATGCATATATCATAGCACCCAGTTACTGCACCCTAGAATTCAAGAAGCATGGCTTCAACTTCTTGGTGCCAGCTCTTGCCACTGAAATGCGAGTGCCAAGGAGCCCCATCATGATGATGCATAGAGCAAACAGTCAGGACAGGTAGTGTTGTATGGCAGCTAGTCGCAGCTGTTCCACCCAGGCAGCCTTGCTATATTCCCCTCCACTGCTCACAGGTTAATAAGATAAGCAGTAAAGCAAAATGTGCATTGAAAGGGCTAAAAAGCCATGCCTGGTGGGTAGCATGGGAGCACAATTTCATGTTACTGAAGCTAAGAAGCGGTGGACAAGTTTTAGTGCCTGTCCTGGCCAGGCGTCCACTGTTTTTAAGCTGCTTTGATCCTTCTAAAGACAAGCAGAAAAACTTGAATAAATACAATTTTGGAAACTTTTTTGTTGTTGCTCAAATGGACCTCCATGCTGTAGTCCCTCATAAGCCTGAACTGCTGTATTGCATGCCTCCTCTCAACTGGGTTTCAGGTAGCATCCCAAATCATGGGCTGAGAAGCTCCGTGCATGACTTATCCACCAATCTTAGACTCAAAAGAAAGTGGTTCATCAAAGGGCTTCTGAGCTGATAGCATGGCCTGTTTACCAAGGATAGTTTCTGTCATGAGGCTGTATCTAGCAGCCATTAGGAGGCTAAAATATTCAGGAACAAGGTGCAATTTCCCTCTTCCAGGGATCTGAAGTAAGGCTGACAAGCCCTAAACAGTTTGGTACTGGATGATCCAAATGTCATCTCTATCCAGTATGTAACATAGCATATCATCCACTGAAAACCTCTCCAGCGAAAGCTGCATTTTGATGGAACTTGCCTAGGGAAACATCATGGGGGATTGCGCTCTGTAGGTCAGATCATCCCACTCTGGAGCCTTGTTCTAATCCACCACCCGGGCTAGCCACTTCATCTTCCCTTCATGGTAAGGCTGTCTGTGCCTTTCTAAGAGTAGCTTCTTCATTCAGATATAACTGTATCTCAGCCTTTGTTTCATCTGAAATAGACATGTAACTCTGGAAACTGACAGATGAGTAATTTGCTTTGCTAGACACTTTGATATTTAAATTGTCCACTTTCGTCTTTAATGGGATTTATAAAACAACCCACTAATTTATCCCACTAACTAGAAAAGTGAAATAATGAATTCAAAACTAGCACTTCTCCGCCTCACCTAAGACAGCAAGACTGCTTGGGAAAAATGTTATGAGCAAGCTGAGAGTGGGCTTGGTAGAGATGGACAGAGCTTCTCACTTGCAGTTGTGTGATGCTGCCAGAAAGCCAGCATGGAATGTGCTGTGCTACCAGAGCTCTCTGCTGCCACCTCCCTGAACCGCCATATCCAAATCCCAATGAATCAATGACAAATCCACATGAACAGCTGGACACCCCCTTTGCATGCAAACAATGCATGCACAGATCCCGATGCAACAAGAATTATAATTTGGGGTTGGGGTTTTTTTTTCCGTTTTGTGAATTAGCAAAAACTTCTGCATTCAAAACTTAGTTTTGTATATGTGTCCCAGTTCTAACATTTTGTCCTACACATTCATTCCTGTTCTTTATCCTGTAGACTTCAAGGAGTAACCTGAAGCACAGGGCATTGGGCATAGGTTTCGGGGAGGAAGTGATCACAGTATTAACCTTTTCATGTATAGAGTAGTCTTGCTCATATATATATTTATATATATATTTATATAAATAATATAATATATATATAGAGAGAGATATGTATAGGTACTTTACAAGGCCTAACACCGGACATGCCATTCATAGGGGGATGGCCAGGGGAAGGAGATGGGGGAAGGTGTCACTGCCTTTGCCCCTCATATTTACAGGGAGTTTAAGGACCAGACCCCTCCAGCGCCCAAAAGGGTAGAGCCTTGCTGCCCTACCATCACCATACAGAGCTTGGAAAGTGAAGACAAGGAAGGTGTCTGAGGAGTGTGGTCCTGTTGGCCAGTACAGTGAAAACGGCATTCCCCCATCCTTCAGTGTGCAGCCCCCTTTTTTTCCAGTGCAGGAGGTGAGGGCCGGGGAGTGTCTCCTGCACACTTGCTCCCTGACCCCAACACAGGCACCTCTTCTTTCCCTCTTTTCCCCTTTGCTTCTGCTGAGCCCCGCTTCAGTCCATTTTTGGTCTCCTCTGGGCACAGGCAACTGGGGGTCTTTGCACAGGTTCCCAAGGTGGTGTGCTCTTCCACCACTTCCAAGATCCACTTCTCCTTGGGTGAGCCAGCCTTGTCCTGGGAGTACTCTGAGCCAGGCTTGCCCTGAGGGCAAGGCTCTTGGCTCTCCTTGGGCTCCAACACAATAGGGACAGGCCCCCGTGGGGCCACCTCTGCCTCCCCACTGCCCTTCCTTCCTTGCTCATGCTCCTGAACTGGGCTCAGGGCTTTTGCCAAGGCCCGATTAGCTCCTGCGAACGCCTCCTCGGTCTGCACCGCTTGGCTCCTCCTGCAGTCCCCAAGCACAGCTTCTAGTCCCCTGGTCTTGATGCTGGTCTCCACAGCTGTCTCCCCATCTCCTGCCCCAAAGCTAAGTGGGGATTCCTGCCGGCCCAGACGCCGGGTGGCCAGTGGCTTTGGAGTGCCCGATTCACTGGGGCTCTCACCATCTGACTCAGCCAGGCTGTGGAGGCCCGGCTCACCGTAGAAGTCTTTGCGGTATTCAGAGTGCACCACCTCCAGGCTGTGTTTCCTCACCACCACCTTCTTCTCCGAGCTGAGTGGGGAGCCCAGTTTCTCAGCCGACTGCACCCGCTTCAGCAGGGGTGAGCGAGGGGGCTCGGCACTCTTGGGGCGGGGCCGCACCACAGGCGGCGAGGAGTGTAGTTTGGCCGGGAAGCTCTGTGTGGTGTTGGAGCTGCCCACAGTATGGCCAGGAAGGGGTGGTGGCGAGGACTGTGTGGGGGATGGTGTGTGCGCCAGAGGTGAGAGGGGAATGTTGCCAGCTGATTTGCAGCGCGCAGAACGATACTGGCGGTGCAGTTTGGGGGACAGACCGTGCAGAGTACTGGGTCGCATGTGGTGGGATGAAGTGGCTGGCGAATTGGGTGTGCTGGAGGCTGGTGAACTGCTCTGTGAAGAGGCACCTATGGGAACAAAAGAGGGAGAAATGGTTTGAGATGATGCAGTCACTGAAGCCCATGCATTGCCTGGATAACTAGGCAGGGGTATCCCGTTTCCCCTGCTAGACAATGACACAGAACCGCATCCTACAGTCCCACCTGAGCACCTGTCAGGGCATGTTCATACTGGAGCTGCATACTGATACTTAGCACTTTTGTACTGAAGAAGGAGGTAGCCATCCCTGTTCCTCGTCCCCAGCATCTGGTAAGCAGAGTTATGCAAACTTCATATTCGGAGGCAACGTAACATCGATGACCAAGTGCAAGCTTTCAAGCCCTGCTTGCAGACTGGCCAGGGACATCTGCAAGGCTACAGAGTGCTGGACTCATGCTAGGATCCTGGGCAGGAAGCAGTGCCCCAATGGCTCAGGTTTGTACAACTATATTCTGACTATACCATCTATTATGTGCCGTGCAGAATTATAGGGGGATCATCATAGTCAATGTGCGGTTTGCTGAGACTACACTGGACTCATGGAATCAGTCACAAGAGCCGCCACAATGTCTACTCTCACTAGACAGTGGAAAAAATTATCTGATTGACAATAATCAGACCCTGATGCCCTTACCTCAATGCCAATTCTTTCTAAGGGAGCCAAGCTTGTTGAAATGTGAGTCACTCAGCCCAATTCAGGCAGCAAAAGCTCCCAGTATTCAAGAGTCAGTTCATCTTTCCCCATAAGGACCTCCTACTGGCCTTTCCCATCACCCTGACTTGCCCTCAGCCATCCTCAGGCCTCCTACCTAGGTAGGCAGAGTCAGGTGTAGAACGCAGGCTCTGGGTGGGCGAGCGGGCACCCAAACCGTGGGTGGGCGAGCCGGGCAGACTGTCGCTAGAGGACAGTGAGCGGTTCAGTGACGACAAGCTACGACTGGTGTGCAGCAGGTTCGACTGCTTAGTGATCTTGCGGAAGAGGGAGCTGCGTTTCTTACTGCTGGAGGAGGAAGAATGGAAGGGGTTAATCCAAAGGGACCCAAAGTCAACACTTCTAGCCCCCAAAACCAAAGTTTCTGCCTCCTATTCCCCTTCTGTGACTCTCACCTCTCCTGCCCTTCTTTGCTAGTGCTCCTCTTGTTCCTTCTGGCCATCTTAGATTTGTAGCTGCTCTTGCGGGCCGGTCCAATCCGGATGGAGGTGTTCTCAAAGGGCGTGGTGGTGACCATGACCTTATTTCCACTCTAGGGAACGAGCAAAGGAAGCTGACTGTGGGGCGGCAGCAGAAGCACTTTGCTCCCTAGTCCCACCCAGGCTCACCGTTGTCTCCCTTGCTCATGCTTACCTTCAGGATGAGTTCCACCACCTCTGTGTGCACCAGCCCATGCACCGGCTCCCCATTCACGTGGGTGATGAGGTCTCCTGCACACAGCCCAGCCTCGTGGGCCGGACCACCTTCTTCCACATGCTACCAGAACAGAACACAGAGAGAGATTATCTCCGTTTATTTAAAATATTTATGCGTCACCCTTTGTCCCCAAAGGGATAATCAGGAAAGCTAAGAACACCATTTACAATATGCCACAGCCCAGTTCTATCTCACATCATGCCACTGTATGCAGCCATGCCAATGGAGGATGCGCTGCATTGCTGGGGGTACGGATGATTAGAAGATAAACCAGAGGTAAGTAAAAAATGTTTTCCTTACCTCTGCATAGACCTTCTGGGCACCTCTGGGTCTCCTTGGACACATGCCAGCTAAGAAGCTGGTGTAAGCCCTGCACATGCCTGATCGTGTCTGATCTCAGAAGCTAAGCAGGGTCAGGCCTGGTTAGTACTTGGATGGGAGACCGCCTGGGAATACTGGGTGCTGTAGGCTTATACCATAGTCTTTCGAGACTGAAGGTTGCCAACCAAGCCCAAGGACAGCCAGGGAGCTTGGGGGGGGGGATTACGGGGATAATCCTATGTGTGACTGGTTCCTCCCCACCCATGGCCCAACCCACTACAGGTGGAGTGCCTGCACCAGCGCTGTTTCTGTCAGAGCCCTATCATGCACACAATGGCACTATGATGTTTCCACCTTCACTGGGCCTTTCACGTCAGCAGATCACAAGATCAGTGGATGCAGAAGGCTCACAGGATTGGGCTGTATGTCAATTTAAAAAAATAGTCAAAAAACACAAAGAAAGGAAGGACAAGTAAATACTAAAACAAATCCAAAGACCTGAGACCAAAGACAAAGCAAAATCAGTATTTACATTTAAAATATTTATATCAGAGCTGCCTGGCCTGTTTCTCCACAAGCACACCTGTTTCAGTCCTCCAGGGGCAGGCCTTTCCCCACAACGTTCAACCCCTTTGCAACCAGGCAGACAGGCATGAGATTCTTTCCCTCCATGCTCTGCTAAGCCTCACCTACTCAGAAAGCCTTCCCTAGTAGGTACACTTACCCAAACAATGTGGTGTACGCTATAAACATCACTATCGCCCATATACACCCGGATGGCGCGCAATGTGAAGCCGTACTTCTTCCCTGAACGCTGGATAGTAATGGGTGAGCGCAAGCTGGTGACAGCTGGCGAGTAGTCTCGTGATGGCGAAGAATCCCGGGATGATGGGTTAGAGGAGAGTGACCGAGGAGACATTGGGCTGGCCAGGGGTGAGCTACTGTGCTGTTCCACTGTAAGGAGAGGGAGAGAGAATTAAAAGGTAAGCAGGAAGCCCTCCAGTGTTTCTTAGGACACCTAGTAGCACCTCTTGACTCCCAGAACAAGCCAGAGAACCCGAGGGACCTGGTTTCCAACCCCCCCCCCAGCCCATGTTTTCTCTCTGACCCTGCAGCCAGCCTAACTAAGGTCTCTGAACTCCAGTTGCTCTCAGACATTTCCCAGGACCTGGTGGCAGCAAGTATAGAAGCTAGTGCAGTGAATGGTTCCTTTAGAGTCAATCTGATGACAGGGATGATGGGCAGGTGACTAGCAGAGCAGAGCAAAGTGCTCCTGGGTTTTGTTAAGGCAAATGAAGCCTGGTTCGTATGTCTCTCCCTGCAAAGGCAAAATGGTCCCCAGCAGTGGTACATCAGTGGGACCTTTCCCTGTGGAACAAAACATACAGTAAGGACCATCACCAGAGAGAGGCAATTATTAGGGTCCATGTTTATGGCGGAATTCCAAACCACAGAAGGCAGTATTTGACACCAAATTCAGCCTTCATTTTAAATAAAAAGCAAGCTTCTAGTCCTTATTGTTGTGAAGATATGCTTGAAAGTGTGTGGACAATTCCTGGTGTAATCTTCAGAAGCCAGAGAAATAACTGGGCAAGGTTTCCAGTAGGTGGGGGGAAGGTTTCAATGCCTTCTCTGTAAGTAGCAGAAGCAGGATAGATTATGCCACATGGCAGAAACTGCAGAGTAAGTCATGCAAAGTAAGACACATCATGCACACTTGCTTCACTTGCATAAGTGCAGGTTGTGGGGGACCACCTGCCTTGTGGCAGATTTTTTACTGCAGAATGCACACAGTCTCAGTAGTTACGTTAGATGCACTAGAAAGTGGGTGTGGCATGCGGGGCGGCAAGGCATAGCTCCGCTGGGAGGCCTGTGCTCTAGACAGATGAAGCCTGCAATGGCACATTTGTTCCTGCTGGAATGGGGACAGGAGGCCCCTGTAGTGGGGCTAGGCAGTTTTGATCAGAAGGCAGCCCACAGAAGCAGGCGAGTCTTGTAGAGGGGGAACAAGTTTGTGCAGAGGTGAGGGGAACACGTGATGGGTACAGTGTAAGAGAGGGAATGTGAGCAGGATGGTCTGTGTGGTGAACAGCCTGGGCCACTGAGGGGTGGTAGGTGGGGCGGTGGCAGTGATTTGTGAACATTTTTGGGGGTGGGGTCAGGCCCCAAGTGGGGCTTTATAAAGGGGAGCCATTCCTATGGATGTGCCGCGCCTGCAGATGTGAGGACAGGTGTGCAGGGGGGCAAGAGGAGGAGGGCCGTACCTGTGGGGATAATGACGGACAGCGCAGTAGCTGAGGCAGATTTGATGACCTTGCCCCCTGTGCGGGAGCTGCGCTTCTCGACCGTGGAGTCCCCTGAGAGCTGTTGGTGCCGGGCCCGACGCAGCACCAAGTCATTGGTAGCTTTGGGGGCTGATGGGTCCAGCTCCTTTGGGGGCTGTAGCTCACCCGCTTTTGATTTATTGCCTATTGGGGAGGGGAGAGAGAGGGATGATGACTCAAGCCCTACAACACAGGACCGCGTGCCAGGGACCCCCCACCTTCACATCAGGGCCACAGGGCAGAGTCACCACCACTGCCGCCACAGGAACTGCCCACCCTCACCACCCTGGGGAACGTGAGGTGCACTTCTCATGATCCACTCCTATGGCTGGCAGGCATCCCGCTCCTCAGGGTTAACCTGCCCATCCACACTTTTTCAAGGCTGGGAAGGTGGGTGGCTGTATAAGGCCATTCAGTGTACCTCAGAGTTGCTCAGAGACCTAGGCTCACATCCCAGTTGGCCAGCAACTCCACAAAAACCATGTGATATGGCACGTTTACCTGGTGCTCTGAACTTCTACAGTGCTAAACACTGTCTCAAACCACTGTTGCCAAACCACATTGCTGAGGGTACTGTTCAGAGCTGAAGCTGTGCAGTCAGATCCTTGGGCTGCAGGACTCTGCCAAAGCACTCAGGAGAACACTGTGGCTTCCTCTTTACTATGAGATCTGAAGAATGTGTTGGATGCTGTGCAAGAGGGTGGGGGACCCCCCATCTCAGCCCCCGCAAGGCTGCCATGCAGGGGCTGGGGAAAATCACCAAAGCTCAGGCAGGTGCTGGGTCTGGCAGCTGGTTTTGCACCACCCCGTTAAGTAGAAGCCACAAAGGGGGGAGAGGGAGGGCCAATCAGGTACCCAAGGAGGGACTCTCTTTGCCTTTGAACACCATGTTCCTGACAAAAATGCTGTGACTGGCCTCTGGAAGGAAGGCAACCAACAGGCTCAGGCACATGATTTTCATTAGGACCATGGTGCAGTGGGAATTGGCTAAACATTCCCTTGCCCACATGCCACATATTTAGTCCTGATCCCCCTTTTCCTTCTGCAGTTGCTATTTCACCTTCAAAAGACCAACATGCAGGATCAAATTATGTACTTGACATACTGTGTAGTTTGGTCCTTGAGCATGACACTTGTAATGTTAGAATTTCCCAAGTGTCTGTCTGCAGCTATAACCCTTCTGCTAAAACTGTGAAAAATCCAGCTTTCAACGAATCCTTCAGCAGACTTTTCTATATGCTGCAGCTTCTGAAAAGAGAAATCACTGCCACATGCACTCTTGTGATTTTTTGGAGCTTTGAGGACTTGCAGCGGACACATCTGCTGCTGCGGAGGGAAGAGGTCAGGTTGTACAAGTGCAACCAAGGCCTGAAGCACAGGAGGGATGGTGAGGGAGGCTTGCTGGGTGCAGGCAGGGATCTGCTGATACTGAAATGCATTGGGGCACTTGCTGACAACAGCGTTGCAGGGCTTTAGCAAACAATGCCCCACTTCCCAGTTTAGACTTAGCACTCAACTGCTACTCCTAACCCTGATTCAGTGCCAGAGCTATGAAATCTCAGCCCTACATAATGCACAGGGGGAAGGAATTCTTTCTGTCATTTTTTTTTAAAGGTTGAAATATGAAAAACAGGTTCCCCCCCCCCCTTTTGGAGGTTGTACAATCCCATCACTAGTGCAGAATTCATATTTCCTTCAAGGATGCAACAACAAGGGAAGGAGGAAAGGTTAAAAATATGGTGGGGCACTGGCGGTGGGAAGGGGTGCTCATCACTTTTGCAGGGGCTTGGTGTTGTTTTTGAAGGGCTTTGAGAGTGCTCCTTCACCTCAGTGGCACAGCTGGGCAGCCCTCAGGCTCGCACACAAGTAGATCATTGCACAATGACTTGGTCAGCAGGGGGAAGAGAGTTGCACTGATGCTGATTACCACCAATGTCAGAGAAATTAGCTAAACAAAGCGATTCCCTACCACAAAGGAAAGTGGAGTAGCTGTCTTGGGGACAGAATTTTGGGTGTATTAAGTAAGTAAATGGGACAGATAGAGCTGTCCTTAGGGGTACAATGACTGGGAACTACTCCTGAGAAAGCCTCACGGAAATGACCAGAAACTGCACAGAAGTAGGAAGACAACATATTTCCTGCCAAAGGCAACACAGAGTACAATCCTAACCAACTTTCCAGCACCAAGGTAAGGGCAATGCAACTCCAAGATAAGGGAACAAACACTCCCTTACCTTGAGGAGGCCTCCATGACTGCCACTCAACTGCAGGATGCAGCGCACACCCCATTGGCACAGCTATGTCAGTACTGGAAAGTTGGTTAGGATTTGGGCCACAACATTTTTGGCCAGACCTATTTCAAATGCAGTCAGTCAATTACATAGAAGTGTGCCCACTATTGCAACAGGAGTGGTACTGGGGTGGGAATAGTGGGGGTCAGGGAGATGGTCTGCATTTTCTCATCAATATAACACTGCAGCTTGAATCAAGGGATATTACAATTTCCTTGCAACAGGTATGCAGGCTGGATGAGTAGGTGCACACACACATTTGATCCCCTGCAACAATTAACAACTGTGTATTTATTGTGCAACAACACCATCTACTGGAAAGATCTTCAGAGGCCAAACATACATAGGAGTTTTACATTAAAATAAGACATGAGTGACTGAAACCCCTCAGTGGTGATTCAGCTTATTTAGGGCTCTCTGTTCCCTCTTCTCCCCACCCTCTTCAAGGGGAATTCTGTCCTAGAATGCATCTCTTCGCTAGATGCCGGAAGTATTTTTTTTTGCAGTGGTGAACTGTTCTAAATGCCCCCAAACCTATATAAGCCATAATAGGTACATCTCATATCATCCAGCTGGAACTCCAACTGCAGTTCCTTTCCTTAACCTACCAGAGTGATGACTTTCTTCTAGAGATCATCCTGCCTCACCTCAGTCATTGCTCACCTGTTTCAGCCTCCCCTGTGGCAGGACTCTGTCCGGCATCTCCTGCTGCTCCCTCCTTGGCCTCCTTGTCTTCAGCCTGTGTTGTGGGTCCTGCGGGCCCATTTTCTGCAGGTGCCTTCACAGGCCCCTTGGCAAGGGTCTCACTATCAGTCTCCAGTGGCACAGCAAAACGGCTGGTATCCATGAGGGCCGAAAAACGCCTCCGTGCGCCCAGTGGGGGACTTGAATCACTCTCAGTGTATGATGACTCTGAGGCTGAGAGACGCTTCCTATGAGAGAGAAACAAGCAAGCTGGTTAGGCCCCCCAAAGCCTCACACAGAGTGTAGGACAATCAACAAGACAAATGGAGACAACTGGAATCAGTGAGGGCAATTTCAAAGTTGGACTTTCCTCCTGACAATGGATGAGAACATACGGTTTTAACAAACAAAAACTATCTCGCACTTCCTTCAGTATCTCAGAGAGACACCTATATAGAAGTTTTCATAACATGCATGTTTGCTTACATGTAGAGATGAAACCAATTAAATTATTGGGCAGGCTCTGCCCAGAGCCTTGGAACATCCTGGAACCCTCATATCCCAGATTAAACTGGGATATTTGAGACAGGATGAAGAAGCCCTGTCTTTTCCGTTAATCAAAAGGCCTCTCTCAGGTCTAAGAAAGAATCAGCTACGGCAGGAATGCACTGAGCAGTACTCACATCTCTGGGGAGTTGGTGCGCCAGCTCTTGTCGCGAAGCGTGAAGCTGCCCAGGCTCTCCCGCTTGCTCAGCTTCTCGTCTTTGTGCTTGTTGCTCTGGTCTCGTTTAGTGACGCCTGGAGTCTTCTGCTCATGCTGAGATAAGTGCTCCATGCTGCTGTACACCTGGGAACAGGACAGAAAGGGTAAGGTAATAAGAAAGAAAGACATCCTGTGGATTTACTGGCACCAGAAGACATGAATGCAGTAATAGGCAAAAGCACAGCAGGGACATACGGTGACTAAATCATTCCATAGTGTTGATCAGATTTTTTTTCATGCCAAATGAAAAATCCAAACGGCAACTGCCTCACCCATTATTAAAAAGGGTACTACTGTGCTCTTAACTCTTAGAGTCATTGAATATTACTGTTGGAAAGTACCTTAGAGGTCATCTAGTCCAACCCCTTGTTCAGTGCAGGCAACCACAGCATCCCAACTGATGGCCATCCACCCTCTGCTTGAAAACCTCCAATGAGGGAAAGCCCACGACTGCACAAGGCAGACTGTTCCAGTGCTGGACAATTCTCACAGTGTAAGAGTTTCTTACAATCTAGAAATTCTTACCTAAATCTACTTTCCTGTAGTTTCCATCCATTTGGTTCTAGTCCTGCCCAAAGGAAACACCAATAGCCCGCCCTCCCCTTCTTCTGTGTGACAGCTCTTCAGGAACTTGAAGATGACTATCATATTGTCTCTTAGTCTTCTCTTCTCCAGGCTAAAGATACTGATCTGTATTAACCATTCCTCATTGGAATTGGTTTCCAGACACCTCACTACAGTCCACTCTGTATTTTCCCAGATCTCTCCCCCCCCCTTTAAAGATAGGGACAACATCTGCTCATCTCCAATCTTGAGGCACCTCCTCCATTCTCCAGAGGTTCTCAAAGATTGCAGACAGCAGCTCCAAGACCACATCAGCTAGCTTTTTCAGTACTCTGGGTCGTTCAAGTTCTCTGGGTTCTGGGGGTTCAAGTTCATTTAAAGTAACTTCATTGAAAGAAATTTCCTATTCATCTCTTTATCCTGAGTCATGGTACCTCCTAGTTCTTTTAGTGCAGAATAAAGGTAATCCTCTTCACCACCTTCCTCACCCCCTCTCCCTGCAACCTTCCTCTCTCCACCCAAAGGCCTTCGGAGGGTTGGAGGAGGCTGAGTGTGGCCTCCACGGCCCTCCAAAGGGCTTCTGAGGCCTCTGGAGGGCCTTTACAGCGCATTTCCAGTGTTTGGGCAAAAACCAGAAGTGACATTTTAAGGTCTTCCAGAGGCCTCATAAGGCCTTCAGAGGGCCGGAGGTGGCCACATGTGGTCTCCTCTGGCCCTCTGAAGGCCCCCAATGGGGGGGGGACAGTCAACTTGTTGAGGGGCGGCATTCTGCGGCCCTGGCCCCAGGCAGCACAAGGGCCAGGATCTCCCACTGTCCCCTGACTACACATTATCTTGGCAAACATGGGATTGGGAACATGTAGTTCCATTCTGTCTCAGTTACTTTTGAATAAGTATCTTTATCCTGTCCCATAAGACTGGCTGTTGTTTATACCTCTGCACAGATAGCCTCCCCCACACATACACATTTACCTTCTCTCTACCGAAATGCAGTTAAGACCAATGCTCTCTGGAAGCAATTAGATGACACATATTTAATTCCATTCATATTCTGTTCTCCCTTAAACTGTGCTCCCAAATGTGACCTTTCGGAGAGAGCAGGTTGATCATAATTATAACAACAGCAGCAGCATTTTAAAGCACATTTCATAGTGCTTCACAAACATTAACAACGGAATTTATATACCGCTTTTTTCAACAAAAAGTTTGAAAAGGATTATGTTCATAATCCTTCAACAGCCCTGATATATTACTGGCCTACATGTCAGAATCTCCTATCTGCAGATGGAGAAGGCTGAGATCAAGAGAGTAGGGGGCTTGCCTAAGGTCACTTTATAGTTGAGCTGAGATTTGAACCTAGACCTTCCCCAATCATACTCTACACAACTACAGCACCAAATAACAGGTCTCAAGATTAAGGGCCCAATCCTACTTTCCAACTCAGAATAGCCACAATGCAGCCCTGTGGTAAGGAAATACATGTTCCCATACTTTAAGAAGGCCCCAGAGACTGCCCCTCCACCACAGGATGCAGCACAAACCCACTGGCACAACTGCACCAGCACTGGAAAACTGGATAGGATTGTGTGACTTAATCAAGTCACATTAAATTGACTTGACTGGATAGGATTGACTGGACAGGATTGTGCCCTTAATCAAGTCGCATTATATTCAGTGCAATTAGTAAGTTCACCTTGCTAAATCTGGGGGAGCAAGATGAAAACTGCCGAATCTCCACCGGTTCATCTTCTGTCGTGTCATCATCATCATATGAATTAATGTGGTGGTAACGATCGGAGCGGGCTGGAAAGAGAAACATTAAGCTCGTTCATTAAACTTGGAGAGACCTTGGCAGGATGGCTGCTCACTACTTGTTTTCTCTACACTTGTCCAAAGATGCTGAAATAGGAATCCGTGTGGAAATAGCCCAGGAGTCAGAATCTGTAAAGCTCCATTCCTGCACCCAAGTGAAAGATTTTACTACAAGCAGGAAGGGAACTTCAAAACAAAACAAAACAAAACAGGAAAGTAACTGCTTCTTAACATTAGAACAAGAGAGATCTCTGAACAAGGATCTCTATCTTCTACTGGCTCTCCCTTACTGCTGGGCACTGGAATAATGTATCAAAAAACTAGCATGCCCACACTTGTTTCCCAAAATTTAAATGCCTATCAGTAGAATCCTATCTTGTGCTGGAACAGGCAGGCCAGGAGTCCTGCGCTGTATCCAACGCAAGATAGGAGACCAAAGTGGCTCAGCCAGAACTCTTCCCCTTACTCCCGGGTAAGCCACATGGCCTCAGTGGGTCTCCTTGGACTTGCGCCACTTCAGGTGGTGGCATAAGTCTGAGGAGAGTGGAGCGGTTTGCAGCCGCTCCGTGCGGCTCAGCGGGCAGGGATGGGATCTGGCATAACAGCCAGGTCCCAGTCCCACCTCCCAGCCTGCCCAGCCGTCTCTGGGACTGCCCTCTGCCCACCCAGAATGCCTCCCTCCTGCCTCCTCCCTCCCCTCCCCAGACCCTTGCTTCAGCTGAGCTTGGCCAATGCAACCCTCCCTGCCCGAGTTGGTGTGGAGGCTGCATTCAGCCTCTGTGGACCAGTGCGCTTCCCTGTGCCAGCCCAGCCCACTCTTGAGGAGGTGCAAACATGCCTTATGGCACGTTTGCGACCCTCCTGGGACAGCGCAAGGGACTTACGCCAGCCCAAGCCACAGTCAGGATTGCGCCCATTGTCACTTACAAGCCATCAAGCATCCAAACCCCAGAAGAGGGGCTCCCAAAGGAGCTTACAATTTAGAATGCATGTAAAGGTACCATGATGATAGGATTTGAGGGGTGCGGCAGAGTCTTCTTGTCACTGGCAAGATGACACAGTCACTATGACTTGTGATAACTTGTCACTATTATGACACAGTCCAAGCTCCAGACTCGTTCCTCCAGGAAGGAAGTGTCTGCAGGGGAAGCTGCAGATGGATTTGAGGGGGGTGCCAGCCCACAGCAGATGCCAGTCCACATCAGCAGCTCCTCTACTGCTCTCCAGACCCTTCTGAACCTGTGTGATAAGAGTCCAAGCCCCAGGGCCCGTGCCATTTGTCAGTCACAGCAGAGGGAGCAAAGCAAGTACCTGAACTCTGTTTTTGATCTTAGTCTGCTTCATGTTGAGGATTTAGGAGGAAGGATAGGGAAGCCAGAATACAGTCTTACTAAAATAGAAAACATCCCAATCCAAATCTGCTATGTCCCAGTTAAACACCAGTCATTTTAAGGCTGGCCCCAACAGGAAATTAGACCTGAACACATACTTGGCGTCAGCATCAGAATTGCCAGCAGTGTGAAGCAGCTCTCCATGCACTGGCAGCAATTTCAACCAGGCCAATGCAACCCTTTCCCCTCACCTCAGAAAGAGGGTGCTCATTGAGGAACTATGATACTGACTGCAAAGATAATTTGGGCCTTGCAGTACTCCTGGAAGACAGGCTCAGCTTGTTGTGGAGGCAGCAACTTCTATTCACCCTGGACTCTGCCCTCACTATTTGGCCTTGAAAAACACCAGGGCACTGCAAATGAATCATGTGCCATCATCTGTGGAGTCTTCCTGAGGCACATGGCAAGCAGGGAGACAGTTCTCAGCAGGCAAGTGGCCTGGTAGGAGATGCATGGGGACAAGGGAAGGTGGAACAGACCACCCAACACAATCCCACTCAGGGCGCAATTCTAACCCCTTATGTCAGTGTTTTCCAGCACTGACATAAGGCAATGCAGCTCTGAGGTAAGGGAACAAACATTCCCTTAGTTTGAGCAGGACTCCATGAGTGACACCCAACTGCAGGATGCAGCACATGTCCCATTGGCTGGAAAGTACTGACATAAGGGGTTAGGATCGCACTATCAGGCTGCAATCCTAACCACACTTTCCTGAGAGAAAGCCCCACTGAACAAAATAAGACTTACTGCTGAGTAGACCTGGTTAGGATTGTGCCCTCAGTTTGTTAAATCAAAGTATTCTAAAGAAACCAAAAGAGAGAACACTTGCTGTCAAAGTAGCTGGTGTCTTCCTCAGACTCCAGGTGGGGGATGAACTCTGCTTTCTGTCTCAAAAGGCCATTCCAATCCAGATCTTTGAAGAAGGCATGCTGTTTCACCTCATAGGCTCCGCCTACAAACAAATCAAAAGCGGGCACTTAGGCACTGCTGCCTTCTGCTGGACACTGCCACAAAGTGGAATGGGGGGTGATTGTGGGAGGGGCAAGAGGACTGTTCTTGCCTAGAGAGCTGTGCTGCTGTTTGTTGTCAGGCAGACAAGGAAAGACCAAAAAAAGGAGAGAAGGCATGTCCTGCGCTCCCTGGGGATGTTGACAGGCACTTGCCAAGGCCAAGGCTGGTTAAGAGTAATGTCACAGATCACAACATTTCAGGAGAATCAGAGATGTGGGGACAGCGTTGTCCCTCTCTCACAAATCCTTACCTGCCCCCAGACGGAGAAGGGGGTTGGTCTGCAGGAGGCAGGAGATGAGATGCTGAGCATCACCTGGGAGTGCCTCCTCCCCTTCCGGCCACAAGATGTCATCTGAAAGCCACAAAACAAAGACAGGCTGTAGCTGTTTGGCAGAAGTGGGGACTGTGGAGGGGTAGAAAGAACCAGCATTCATGCAGATATGACTTCAATCGTTTTAATTGTTATGGCTGCAGCTTAAGTGATAACCGTTATACCAGTCATCTGTGCCCCAAGCATCATCCCAACCTGAATGAAGAGAGGGGGTGAAAGTCTCCCAACACCTCACTCTCAGATTTATGATACGCTCCCTATATTTTTTCCCCTGACCTAACTCAAACAACCTCCTGTTCAGTGTCTTGTGTATGCCCAGGTAGCAGCAAGAGCCACCTCATCCCTTTATCCAAATCTGAGCAAAGTCAGCAAATGATAACAGTGAGCTCATAACCAGACCATGATGACCCACAGCTGCCCTCCACCTACCAGTGATGACCTGACCAAAGAGCTCCTCAGGTGTGTCTCCGAAGAAGGGCACACAGCCCACCAGGAACTCATACAGGATGATACCCATAGCCCACCAATCCACAGGCTTCCCGTAGCCTTGACGAAGGATCACTTCAGGTGCAATGTACTCAGGGGTCCCACACACCTGCCAAGACACCAATCTTCATACAGCTCACACAGATTTTGACCTGCTAAGCCCCAGCTTGCCCAGCTAGCATACAATCCACACCATGGATTGAACCGGTCACTTGGATCCACTGGAAGACCTGGGGAGCGCTGGATGCTTTATCACTGTTGTGGTGGGCATCCGGCATCCGTTGCAGTACGGATTTGGCCATTCACCACTTCCAGCACTGGCCATGATGTGCACTTTCTGGCAGAACTGCATTTGCGACAGCTGCAGAGTGCATTATGCCAGTGTTCTGCCAGCATAATTCCCCCCTTAGGAACAGGCACTAACTGAGATTAATTATTTCTGTCCTTTGAATGTAGACAGGTAACTCCAGGGCCTGAATCTGAGAAGTTTAGGGCACAATCCTAACCAGGTCTACTCAGAAGTAAGTCCTATTTTGTTCAATGGGGCTTACTCTCAGGAAAGTGTTGTTAGGACTGCAGCCTTAGAGAAAGAACTCCATTAGAACAGACCTGATTTGCATCACAGGGAACACTGTTCTCCAGGCTCAACTCATACAAACTTCCAACACAATTCCCACTCTGTGTTTTGACACACACACACACACAATATACCCATTAGGGACACACCTGTTTGTCCAGGAACTCTCGGGCATCCTTCTCGATGTGACCTTCATAGAGATTGGTGGTGAGACTCATCAACCCCATCTTGGAGAGACCAAAGTCTGTTAGCTTGATGTGTCCCATGGAAGTGATGAGTAGGCTGGGGAAAAAACCAAAAGGAGAACTGTCAGCAAAACACAGGCACCCCATGCATTGACTTGAGGAGCCAGGGGAATGTGAACAAAGACAAGTCAAGCGTGCTGCTGTCACCCTACTGGGAACAGAACCCAGGAGAGGCCAAAGCTCTTAAGCCCCATACTTGTCAGGCTTGAGATCACGGTGGACGATGCCATAGTTGTGCAGATATTCCAGGGCAAGAACAGTCTCAGCAAAGTACATGCGGGCCATCTCTACAGGCAGGGCCCCGATGTTCTTCAATAGTGTGGCACAGTCCCCACCTGCTGGGTGGAAGGTGAGATGGTTAGGGTGCTGTTTTGTTCATTAAGTGCATGCCGACTACTCTGCACAGTGACTGAAGCTTGAAGTCATCCATTACCATCTCATTTGGACCATTCAGAAATACAGCTGTTGGAGTGTGGATCTGGATGTACAACCGGCCCTCACCTCACTCACATCCACATATAGTGGACCCTCCTAATCCACAGGCTTGGCATTAGTGGATTCGTGGCTGGAGGACCTCAGAGGACCTCCTCAACGTGGCCAGAAGTGCCTTCCTGTCACGTCCAGGAGGTCTTCTGAAGCATGGGGAGGTCACCTGCAGCCTCCCTGCACTTCAGAAGGCCTCCAGGAAGCTTCTGAAAGGCACTTCCGGTTTGCCAGCGTAGGCCCCCCATGGATTACATTATTTGTGGAATTTGTGTCCGCAAGGAGGCCTAGAGCAGGTCCCCTACAGATACCAAGGGTCGACTGTGTTTACATTTTATGGAATATTAATATCAATATTATGTGACTGCCTGACTTCGATCTAACCTAAACCCAAAGTTTCTAGTCTTGCTTAGTGAAAAGCTATAAGTAGTCGGAAGTTAGTGTCAAGTATACAAGGTCTGTTGTCTCCTGTAATCCAAGTTTGCTTTTACATTAGAGGCACATTTGGTGAAAAGAGATTATCCTTTGGCTCCCAAAGACCTGGCTCTCTTTGCTAAAAATATGGACTGAGGAATGGAGATGCTCTCTGAGAAAGTACAGTATTGAACTTAGAAGGTGCTACTGAAAGGATTAATTAATTATGAAAGGTCTGTTTTTTCTCAACTGTCGGGATTATGTTTTTAATTTAAAGCTTATCTGGTCAGCACAGGATGCATACAGTTCTTGGCCAAGAGTATTTGCTAATCATTGCTTCCTGAGCTCATTGTTTCCTGCAAGCTCATGTACAGAATTTTAATTTGTAACCTGACAGCTGACTCATGCAATTTTGTATATAATGGGAAGCATGAGTCTATAAGAAATGGTTGAAACTTGTTCCTGTCTTCATGTTCCTGAGATGAATTCCTCTGAATAAACTAACCAACAGCACAATCCTATCTTGCATGGAATGGACAGGCCAGGAGGCCTGCGCTGGAGACAGCGCAAGACTGGGGCCAGAATCGGCTCAGCCGGAGGCAAGGGGAAGAGTTTCCCCTTACCCTGGGTAAGCCACCACAGCCCTAATGGGTCTGCTTGGACCTGGGTCACCTCAGGAGCTGATGCAAGTCCAAGGAAAATGCAGCAGCATGGAGCTGCTCTGCTCAGGGAACAGGGTTAGCATCTGGCATAACTGCTGGTCCTAGTTCCGCCTCCTGCTCCCCGTCTGCCGCCCCCTGGAATGCCCTCCGCCCACCCTGGAAGCCGTCAGCTGAGCTCGGCCGACATAGCCCTACCTCTTCATGTCGGCACAGAGGCTGGATGCAGACGACAAACGAGGAGGCGCAAATGTGCTTTACAGCACTTTTGCGACCCTTCTGGGCTGGTACAAGGGACTTGCGCCGGCCCAGGGCACACTTAGGATTGCGCCCCAAGTTGTTCTGTCTCCATCTATCTGCCTGTCTCCCTTTCCTAAGTAGGGAACCCTGTGGCTGTGTTGAACAGCTTCTGCTGCATATTTATATTGTCCTATAAATTCATATGTGAGTCTTTTTCACCAAGTTTCACAAGCCATCACATGAGCCAAGAGATGAGTCCAATCCTCTGCAAAGTGACAGATATTGCTAGGGCTCATAGGTGCAACACAAGTCAAATGTGTCACAGCATCACTTCTCTGCATCGTTACAAGGAGTTCTGACCCAATGCCAGACAAATCCAAAGGCAATTTTAATGTGTAGCAACTTGCAGCTGACAAGTGTGTCTTATCATTCTTGTGTGCAAACAAGGCTGTGATCTGTCAGTTTGAACATGACCTGGGATAGACATATGCAAAACTGTAATTAATATTTTATGCATGTAACAGTTCCACTCTATTTCGCATTAGTCAGACCCCACTTGGAATACTGTGTTCAGTACTGGGCACCATGTTTTAAGGAGGACATTGTTAAACTGCAATGGATTCACAGGAGGGCAACCAACTATTCCTTACAAGGAAAGGTTAAAAGAGCTTGTAATATTTTGCCTGCAGAAGACAAGACTAAGGAGAGATAAGATTGCTATCTTCAAGTACACATATCCCCGCTATCCATATGTTCATTACATGGATATTCACTTACATGTTCCGTGAATGTTAATACCATATTTCGTCATACATACCAAAATTTTTGGTTATACAGCCTGGGAAGAGGCATCCGTTCCATGTGATGCCAATGGGCTGAGACTGCAATTTAAAATTATGCCATGTGGTTGTGTGAAATGCACTGCCTAAGGCAGGGGTGTCAAACATAAGGCTGGATGAGGCCCGTGGAAGCTTTTTATCCGGCCCTCAGGCTCTCAGCTGCTGAGCAGTGCTGAGATATCACTGCTGAAAGGGCAGCCCACATAAAAATTGGGCTGTCCCATATCTTGAAATATGATAAAGATTTGTGTATTTTCTCTTCTGTCATTTGTAGCTAATGAGTTCCTAAGTGAGAAAAAGTGTTTATTTTTGGTTATAACTTGTTTAATGTCATCACTTCCGGCCCTCAGCCAGCATCATGAATGCTATTTGGCCCTCTGTATGAAATGAGTTTGACAGCCCTGGCCTAAGGGGTAGTGCATGTCCACCCTCATTTCATGCCGATTTCCAGAGCACTTGAATTATGCAAAGTTGTATGTATACTCATGTGTGTACACTCCTTTTATCTCTTATCAGTCAGTAGCACTCAACAGTCCCCCTCACCACCACCACCACCACGCTTCTCGCTCTTTTTCCTCTGCCTAACACCATCTCCCCTCTTTTCTATTAGTCATTTAGGGTGATTTTTGGGTGACATTGGGATGGCTTTGGAACAAGTTAGAAAGTTTCCCATGCTAATTAATGTAATAATTATACTCATCCAGATTGTTGCTTTAAGGACTATTTTCAGAAATGAATTAGGTATGGATAATGAGGGATGTGTGTATTTGAAGGGCTGTCACACAGAAGAAGGGAGGGACTTTCTGTGGCTCCTAAAGGCAGGATTTGAACGAATGGGTTGAAACTACAGGGAAGTAGATTTAGGCTAGACATTAAAGAAACATTTCTCAATTGTAAGAGCTGCTTGATACTGGAACAGTGTGCCTCATGCAGTTGTGGGTTGTGAAGCAGAGGTTGCATGGCCAATTGTCAAGGATGCTGTAGTTGCCTACACTGAGTAGGGGATGGACTAGATGACTTCCACAGTCTCTTCCAACACTAACTTTCTATGATTCCAAGACATAATTTATGCTCTTGGATGCTCTTAGTAATGTGCTGTTGCAATAGGTTTACTTTGTAAAATTCTAACTTTCTGAGCCAAGTGCATGCCAATATAACTGCATGCCAATATAACTGTATTGTTGCAAATGTGACCTCTGCATAGGTGAAGACTGGTCTAGAGACCCTACATCACAGGCCCTTCGTCCCCTCCCAGTCCTGACGCTGTGTACCTTCGACATACTCCATGACCATGCAGAGGTAGCGCTTGGTCTCAAAAGAGCAGAACATGCTGACAACGAAGGGGTTCTCTGCAAAAGTCAGGATGTCACGCTCCACAAAGGCCTGCTGGATCTGGTTGCGCAGGATGAGGTTTTGCTTGTTAATCTTCTTCATGGCAAAACGCTGGCGGGTCTCTTTGTGCCGCACCAGATACACAGCCCTGAGAAAGGAAGAAGCAGAGCAGATGCGGTCAGCAAGAGGCATTTCCTGGACCAGCAGGACCACTCCCCCCCCAATTGGGAAATTGAGAATTCAGTTGTATAGTGGCATCAGGGGTCAACCATGGTGTTGTTTTTTTTTAATGACTTTGTTTTGCATAAAGGACAACAACAAAAAATAAACATGAAAAATAAGGATGCAATATACATATATGATCACTCAAAACTAGTAAAAAGTGCTCAACTACACTCAAAATTGTAATGAAATTAATGTGTGTGTGTGTGTGTGTGTCCCCAAATATTTTCAAAAAAGGATATACACGCTCATCATTAGCATCCTTCAGTCTCGGAAGACTATGGTATCGCGCTCCGAAAAGTGGTTCTGGAACAGCGTCTAGTGTGGTTGGAAAGGCCAATTCGGGAGTGACAATCCCTTCCACACCGGGAGCAAGTGCAATCTGTCCCTGGTGTGTCTCATCAAGAATAAAAATTACTAACTTGCACACTTCACATATTTATAAATTTTTTTTTAGGAATGGCTTCCAGATAATGTCAAATATATCTGCTTGTAGTTGACATCGATATGCCTTCACTTGAAGGGGTCAACCAAATTGGATATTGGCTAGGGGCCCATGACCTCTGAACCCCCAAAGCGAATCATAATGGTATGGACAGGGGCCTCTGTCTTTGCCCCAGGGTCCTCAGCAACTTGGCACTGATACAATCCAGAAATCATCCTTGCCCTCTCCTCATCCACAGTCTTGCTTAGTACTATCTAATTTGACCAGTAGCAGGTCTCCAGGTCTCAGGCAGTTATTTTTCCATTACTTGCCACTTGGATCTTATTAGCTGATGATGCTGGGGAATGAAGCTATGACACTTTGAATGCAAGCCATGCATTCTACCAGTCAACTATGGCCCTTCCTAGGAGCCTAAACAGCTTTCAATCCCTGCTTCTCCCCCCTCTATTTACTAGAACTCCTCTTCTCTCTAATGGATTCAAAAACTAGAATTAGGTAGAGGAACAGGTATTCTCACGTGTGTTCAGGACACCCTCTCTCCACATTTTTGGACAAGTATTCATATGTCTAGCAGATGTAAACAACGGTCTGATCACAATGTCTGACCTCTCAGGAGCAGAAGCAGATCCTGTGCAAGGGACTCATGTGCTTGTTTGGAGAACTACTGTTCTCGAGAACCAACACAGCAGCATGCAAACCACAAGGAGCACCACACAATGTCGTTGAGGGGGCTGAAGCACAACACTTGGATTGTTCACAGCTGTATGCAACCTGGTCAATGAACTCCAGTCATTGCAAGGGATTTTGCTACATCTCTTGAAACATGTGGTGCAAACCCTACCTAGGATGACAAAAGATCTTGAGCCAGTCCTGGGGAGGAAGTCAGCCCAGAATTGCCCTGTATCTTCTTTTTCCAAAGGATGACTACTGAACGTACTGGGCCCTGTTCAAATGCTAATCCTGTTCCCATGGTGGGTGGGTGGGTGGGCACAACGCCACCATGCTCATAATGAAACATGTGCCACAGGCACTTAGTGGGACACACAGAGGCCCAAACTGCTTGATTCTTCAATTTCAAAATGGAGGGAAGGAGCAGCGGGGGGAATCACATGACTTGGACAGACAGGTGGATTGCCTGCATCACACTCTATGCTATGAGTGTGCCATAGAGAGGAGTGTGCCAACCTGCTCCTCCGTCATTGGGGGAACTGGATCTCTGGCCCAGTTAAGCATCTGACCAAGACCCTGATTTGGAGCTAAAGTGCTGAACCACAAACAAAGAGAACATTTATGAGAATGTACCCACAGAGCTTGATATCAGAGTCAACTCACTCACCCATATGCCCCATTACTAATAAGTTTAATAGTTTCAAAGTCCCCTTCTCCTGGTGGCTTTTTCAGCTTTGGAGTAGTCCCACGACTCTGTAACAGGAAGCATACTGGATGTGAGGGCAGAAGCAGCTCATACAAAAAGAGAAATTCAGTTCTCCCAAAACTTACAATAAATCCATCAGAGTGCCTTCTTTACAGAAACTAAGGGTCAAACTAGATGTTAAGTTTTTGGTTCCCCCATTTTAAGTGTAAATAGCATGTTATGGAATGGGAAGCTGGATTTCCTGCAGTTCTCCTTGTACCCCCACAGCTGCTATTTGCCCTGGCTTACAGGGAAGCTCCTACAGGCACCAATGGGTTCCCCCCCCCAAGGTAAATAGCAGTTGCGTTGCCCTCCCAATCTGGATCCGGACCATCACAGTGGTCAAGAGTTAAATTCCCAGTCCCAATGCAGCAGTTCTAATTCAGATTGGGACACCCTGTGAATGATATGAATGTGAATTGATGTTTTTTAAAAGCCATGCGGGACCAAATGACGTAATAAATGCTGCATCTAGTTTGGCCCTCGGACTGCCTTTGAGTCTAGAATGCATCACTTGTGAACAGTGCTAATGTAGTACCATTGGTAGAGCCATTAGGAAATGGAATATGCGTACTAGTCAACATTGCCTTTTTGGTCGATTTACAGATACGGAAAACGCAAAAACTGAAGAGGATCCAAACGCATGAACTAGATGGGGGAATCTCTTGGTTATACAACAGCACTAAGAATCCAATGACTGGTGGTGGTGGAGCCACTCACTGACTCAGAAGCATATTAAGGACTTATTCATACGGAGACTGCACTGATCAAGAAGAGTCCCCACGGCAAGCATGCCTGAGCCCTGCTAATGAGAACTTAGCAATAAAGAACAGGAAGCAAGTAAGAGTCCACATTATGCAGAGGAGAATTATGATGCAAGGACAGTCTATTCATGTAGCTCTCCTGCCCTTCCTGACTAACCACTGTTCTGACGAACTTCACCAGTGCAACAGTGATCTTTTGAGCTGTGTGTTAAAGCTGTGTGTTAAA